>NC_136853.1:28424062-29011831 GCF_951799975.1 Gobius niger | reverse complement strand
GACCCTTGACATAAACAAGGGTAAAAACAACACTGACCAAATCAAAGTTCCAATTTTAAATTTGCTGTCCTGTACCTTTGAAAGTAGTAGTTTTCACATTGCTAAAACACCAGTGATATAGTGTCAAATATTACTGTTAAAACTATTACAAAAAGAACAAGAACTGATTTTTCTGTGTGTAGCTGAGCAATAGACATGAAATGGCAGATGTTCATCAAGTATTTCCACCTAAGGCCTCTGAGCCAGGCGGCTTTTCCCTTCTTCTTGTTCCATTAACTTTATATGTGTGTAGGAGAGAATGCCTGCTAGTGTGCACAGAATTCCAAGAGCCTGAAAACATCAGACATGAATAGTAAAAAAAAGTGTAATACTGTAATATAATAACACTGACCTGATTGCAATAATACTGACCTGATTGAGTGAAAGGGGTTCTTGAAAAAGCACATAACCTCCCATCAAGGTAATGCAGAATTTGAAATGACCAAACATGTTGTAACTTCAATCAACGTTAAGGATCACAGTGGCAGTATAAATAAAATAAATAAAATAGTAAATAAAATAAAAGAGTGCTTTCCTGAATTATCAAAATAAAAGAACCAGAGACTCAGGATACGTGACAGCTGAGGTGTTTCCAATGATCCAGTAGATGGAAAGATTGACCAGGAACGCCACCACACCAGAGAACAGCACAGTTGCCTATTCAATAGAAACGCAACAGGGATTACATGTATGACAATGTCAAATAAAAGCATTAAAATCATACCAAAGTAGGTAGTGACCAGGGTCCAAATATTCCACCATCACCAGTCAGCGGCTCAAATAATGGAATAATACAAAGCAAGAAGGCTGACGACAAAGGAGCCTAAAACACAATATGAGGCAACTGAAATTATGACAAAATTATATAATCAAAATTGCACAAGTTAAACATTTGAGAGTAGCATTTTAACCAAGTCACTCCATTGTTTTACTGTAAGCAGTGTTTTTATTTTTAAAGAGTAAATTTTAGACACGTGCCGTTTCTTGCAAGTTTAAGTATACATCACATGAAGGATTAGTATCTTGTACCTGGTAATATAAAAGCTGCATGGAGTTCACTTGAAGCTCATGTTGTTTAGCTCCCACCCACTTGAAGGGGGAAAAAAACAAAAAACAGTGGTGCATTTAATTTACCTTGACATGAACCATGACGTTGCTTATTTTCTTACCACTTGGTACAGGGAGGTCACCAGGACACCCAGAGAGGCAAAGGTTGTCCCAAGCAAGTTGAACTTCACATCATAGTAAGAATTCAGTAGAACTCCCAATGTGATGGGTACCTAGAAAAGGGTTGCATGTTACATTGTATACACGGACAAAAAACAGAAACTTGTGCTCCCTAAGCTATTCTGGTGAAGTGAACAACGTAACAAACCAAAGTCAGTTTAATTTTAGTCGAGAAGGTCTTCTTGTAATACGAGGTCTGGATGAGGATGATTACAGGCGTGGTCATTGCCTTTGCCAACTGGTATGTTCCAATCGAGTTGTTCTGCAAGGAAAGGTTGGTAAAGGCAACAAATCCGCAAAAGCTCAATGCCAACCACACTATTCTACGAATTGGAATGCTCTTTGGAGAGAAAATGTCCATTTTCTGACAGATGTAAAGTCCCAGCCAAGTAATCACAAAGTGAACCAAGGTCAGAGTCATGTTGGGAAAGCCATAATGAACATATATCCACTTGTTCATAAATACAATGCAGATTGATGAGAGCAAGTTGATCAACAGGCCAGCAATAATGCCCCTGTTGCCGGCGAAATTGATCATCTTTTCAGCCATAACTTTGTTTTCCAATGAGTTTCACTTAAACAGTGTCTTCACGCTAAAATAGAGAAGAAAAAAAGTCAATCAAAACATAACACTGAAACAGGGAACAACTAAATGAAAATGTTGGTTGAGGTACAAGCTCATCCTAACATATTTATAGCATCCCAGTTCTTCACAGGAACATGTTTATAGGCACTTCACACAATTTGCAGGCTCACTTTTCAAGTTCACTTACACAAAAATGCTAGAAAAGTATTCTGCAAGTTCATGAATTTGATACAAATGCTTTATTACTACAGTGTTTTCCCCACAAATGTCTGAGTTTACATTATACTAAAGGAAGACAACACTAATTTAATTTCATAACTAAATCAAAATCAGGTATAGCTCCTTTAATAAAACAGAAACCACTGTCACCATATGGCATATTGCTTTGTAGGGATGAACTAACGGCAGCTTCCTAATACGTACTGACTGTATGATCTGTAAGTGAAATGCGTCCATTTCATATCCCCAATCAATGGGATGATTGTCTGATTTTGCCACGCAACGAAAACAGGAAAAAAAAAACTTTACCTGGGGTCTTCATACCTTCACCCCTTCAGTTTTTCATTTTCTTTCTCCAACGCACTGCTTGACACTTTAGTGATTCACTGACTGGATCTACTTGGCTGGTGAAAAAAAAAACCGCTACGAGGCTCTCATGACGATTTCTCTTCTGGAGCTGCTCATACAAAACCTGCTCTCTGTAATGTACGTTTCCTCTGCTCTCTCTGCAAGTTTAACCACAACTTGCACGTTCGGCACAGCGCCCCCCTGTGGATCGGGAATACTAACAAAAACACAACAAATATGTGATGAGAAAAAACAGTTCATATCGATCCCAAACAACAAACAACTTCCTCCTGGTTTTAATGTCTGAGGATAACAAGCTGTTCTTTTTCTCTCGTGTTTTCTAGTTTATTATTACGGATGTTTCACGTGCACAGTCCACCAGATGGCGCACGTGGGCAAAAAAAACAGCCACAAAGAAGTCGGCAGTCAAATCTGTGGGCAAACCTCGTGAAGCGGGAATTGGTAGTTTCCCATCAGAATGGAGTGGTAAAGTTATAGTAATTTAATTTTATGATATCATAGCATTAAAGCCCAACTATAATCACGCTCTTATCTGTAAACAACTCGAGTCGTTTTATGTTCCCACTGTGTTGTTCTTGCATTCACTGCCTTGGGCTAACCATGCTAATGTTGCTACTTTGTTTACAATGTAATCGTTACTGTCATGACTAAGAATCGGTTGTATTGAAATGTTTCTGCTTCTCAGGGGTCAGAATGAGCTGCCCTCTCCTGTGGTTCGAGATGATGAAGTGACAGTTGCTGCACGCAGAAGAAGGAAGAAGGTGGCCTGTATCCTTAAATGCACCATGCTTACAGAGTGTATATCCATTCAGTTGTGTTCATCATAACATGCGAAAGCCTGGTTAAAACTATGGTGACGGCCAAAGCTTTTTTTGCCCCAGTTTTTGGCTAGTATGTCATTACTGGGACAGTCCACATACAACAAAAGCAATAATGCCCCTGTGATCATATTCTAGAGCGTGAATTCAACATATTATCTTTTTTTTTTTGTGATTAACATTTTGTATTATTCCTTTTGTAGTGCATCACAGCATGCAGTCGCCAACATTCATATATTCTGATCATCACCTCAAGTTAATGACAGATTAGGAGATTTTCTCAATTTTGTGACAAAAAAGTGGTTCACAACCTAATTGCTTAAAGGACATTCTTTCGCTGCCACCTGAGCCTTTTTCCAGTTTTTAAGAATGATTTGCCTTACGCTTTTTGCAAGACATATCAACGTATTATTATTCATAGAAACATTTGTTTGTTGCTGTATTTTCCTGAGTGTTTGTGCAGTCCCATCCCCTGGCAGCCCAATTGGATCCACTGTAACACCAGCTCGTTCCCTTATGAAGAATACTCCAGCTTCTTTGTTTAGACAGGCTGGTAAATATCACCCCCATACCATTCAGTGCCATTTTCAGTATTGCCATTCTCTTTGTTGCATTGCATTGAATTTGTTTCTTTTAAAGTAACTCCCAGGGCTCCAGATGTTTCTTCTATTTTGGCGCCTGGAGGGCGTACTCCTCGCTTCACACACACCCCCAGAGGTCCTCTTAGCAACTTGGTAAGTCTAAAAAACACAGTGAAAGGTATTTTGGTACTGACTAAAACTTTACCCTGTTGAATTTTAAGAACTTGGATGACAGTGATTGGACCAACAGCATTTACACTTCCCCTGTGTCTGGATTGGAAAATACCAGTTTCTTTACTGATGACATTACAAATCTCAGCTCCGCCCTGCTAAAGGAGGACGACCCTGGAGAGTCTGGTAATTAAACAACCAAAACTTGTTGTTATTCTTTTGGAATTTCTTTGATTGCTCTATAAATTATATTTTCTTTTCAGCTGCTGTCAGTTTATTCACTGATTTTCTGGGTTCCTTCCGGAAGCATTCGTTGTCAGCTGTGTTTGACTTATTGGAGGAGTATCAAACTGTCACTCAGGAAAAGGTTAGTTTTGTTTAATGCCACTACGTCAAACACTACATTGCATGTCACTACAAGTCAAACGTTTTAGAACAGCCCAATTTTTTCAGTTTTCTTGAGCATTATGCAGTTAATGTGGTTTGGGTTGAACTCGTCCGTGAACCCGTGCATTAAAATTTGGACCAGATAAGAATATGAGGGTTTTATCTGTTCCAGGTGGATGTCCTTCAGTCCGTGGTTGTGCGAGCCGGTCAGAATAGTCAAACAGCCGGAGTGATGTGGCTGCTGCAACAAGAGAACTGCACCTGGAGACTTATCAACTCACTCTACAGGTGAGACTTTTGCCAAATCAAATCATATTGCATAATTTCTCACCGATTTCACACTGTGTGATTTTGTGTTTATCAGAGATAGGGTCCATTTGGCACTTGATGATGACATCATGATCGACCTTGGTGTAAGTTACACTTTCTATGTTTTTTGGTTAATCTCCAAATATTTGTAGATTTCTTTCCAAAACTCTTTATCTCTCCCATTGTACCCCCGGTTGGAGAAGGGGGTTGTACATCCCCTGCTCCAACTGAAATGATGACATGACATTATAGAATGTCGTGAATGCAACTTATTGTCAATTTTTCTTGTACTCAAGTAACATCTCAATGTTAATAGGTTCCAAGTGAGAGCGAAAAAGTTGTGGTGGAGCAGCTTTTTCAGCGGGATGCAGTAATAAGACAGAGTCAGGTAAAGTGTGAAGACTGGAGTTTTCCTTCTAGGCTAAAACCTCTGCACGTATATCCGCTACTTGCGCAATACCATAATGCATTGCGCCTTTGGGGGTTCGCTGCTGTAAACAATATGGCATTGCGAGCTGTCATCGAAGAAACTAATATTAATCTTCCAAATACCATAATAAAAATATCCAATTCCACTAAACCAAAGCTTAATAAAATCTGTACCTTTTTATCTATTGATTTTGAAAAGTCGATCAGGAATAAAGCTCTTGTTAACCTTGTGTGCAGAGCTTTGTAGTTCTGGATTACATTTTTGATTGTTGCACAGCAGAAGTTGTTTTTCACCATTGTTTGGCTTCACTTGCGTTCAAAGGCCTCCAGGTCATAGCTACCCGCAAAAGGCGCAAAGCATTATGGGTTATGTGCAATTAATGAATAGAACTTTTATATGTAAGAAGACTTAATATAGATTGTAGAACATCTGTGTAGAAGGTTTTCAGTATTGTTTTTTTTTTTTTTGGTTACAGCTTGTGGTGGACTGGTTAGAAAGCATTGCCAAAGATCAGATTGGAGACTTTTCTGATAATATTGAATACTATGCCAAGAATGTTTGCTGGTAAGTTTTCTTTTATGTTGCTAGAACACATAACAGACACAGTTTATTACAAAATATCTTGTGTTTTATAACAGGGAGAACACGTTGCATGCGTTAAAAATGAGGAGAAAGAGTGGCGCTTCAATGACTGTTCCTCTAGTAACAGAGCTGGTAAAGGCGCGGCACTGCATTAACATGAACTCTATTTCTTCACATTTGATTTATTTTCCTTTGTGATCAGGACCCAGATGCCCCTTTTCGTCAGCAGCGCCCTCTTGTTGATCTGGACAGAGAAGATGATGCTCGGCTGCTTAAGAATTTGTTCACTCTTGTTAGAGCTGGAATGACTGAGGAGGTAGGAAGACGAAGGTCAACGGGTTAAAGGGATATTTCAGGATTTTTGACATAGGGCTTCATTTCCTAGTTGCTCATTTCTGGAGATATTTTTTTGTAATTCATGCAGTTCTTATGTTTGAAGAGTTACTTGGCGCTAGGCTTGTGCAAGGCTAGCGCATTCCTACGATATCAGCGAGCCTGCATTAAAAACAGTCTGACCTGCCCCACAGAGCACCTGAGGCAAATCACTTATAACGCCAGACTAACCATATAAATGTCTGTGTCGATTCCCCACCATTTTAATAACTTATTTCAATACATCAAAGCTGCAAAGTGCCTAATTACAAAGTTTTAGCCTGCCAAGAGAAATCTTAAAAACATTATATGGTGCAATGACATTTTTTTCTGAAAAGATTAAAATTTTACATCCAAACACACCTACACATGAACATTTATCAATAATCTATTATTTATTTCTTCATTTTTAATTGTTTGATTTTTTTCCCCCTCAAATTATACCTAATAGCATGCTTTGCTTTTATATTGATTAATTCCTACATTTTTTTTTAAATGTTTGTAATAATATTATTATCTTTTTTTTTAAGGTTGTGATCCAGTAAGTTGATGATGATGTGACCTTGATCTGTTCTCTGTGTCATGTCTGTGTTAGGCTCAGAGGTTGTGTAAGCGGTGTGGTCAGGCGTGGCGAGCAGCGACTCTGGAAGGCTGGAAACTCTACCATGATCCAAACCTCAGCTCAGGTATTGAGTGTCAATACTGTATTAATCTGAGCTGCCAAAGATGGTCTGATAATATCTACACTTGGAGATGAGCTGTGCCTTGCTTCAATGACTGCAATTGTTACAGTGTAATCTCCTATTTCTAGTTAATCTAGAGCTTCAACCTGTTGAAGGAAATCCTCACCGTGGTATTTGGAAGGCTTGTTGCTGGAGAATGGCTGAAGAGGTAAAATTTATACTGTTATTTGCCTTCATTCTTTGGCCATAAACCTCCAGTCAGCAATTAAGTTTAAGCTTCTCAATATATGTTGTCCAATTATTGCGTTTGATTTCATTATAGGAGCAGTTAAACAGATATGAAAAAGCAATCTATGCCAGCCTAAGTGGAAATCTCAAACCGGTAACTGTAAAACAATAAATAAAACAATACATGTGAATAAAAAAAATAATATATGTAACCAACATATTTACTTTTTAGCTGCTGGCCGTGTGCGAGTCCTGGGAAGATTATGTTTGGGCATACTTCAGAGTGATGGTTGACTCATTGGTTGAAAAGGACTTGATGTCTTCTGGAATGGCACACCAAGAAGTGGAGGCATTGCCACGTGAATACCTGGAAGCTAAGTATGTTAGAGATGATAGAATAGACTGTAAATTACCTTAAAAACCTTTGTTAAAGACGGTGTATGTAGTACATGTACTTGCTGATTTAAGGCGAGACACTGCAGGTGAATAGGGAAAAAATCTATATTTACAGATGTCAATTTGAAACTTTTGCTGTCGATCACTGGCATAAATGTGAGAAAAAAATAGATTGCAAGTTTTCTGTCATTTTATCTTTTCAAATAAGAACAAGGTGTTTTATGCCTAAAAATGCCCCAAATTTCCCATCTTTTCGGCAACGAAATCTGAATAATGGATAGAGCTACATTCAAATTTATGGTTTCATTTTATTGATAAATGAGTTGCTAAGACTTTCTCAGAGGGGATTTTGGATTTCTTGTTTAGTTTTAAAATAAGCTGTTTTTTAGTGGAAAAATTTGTAAAAATGTAATTTTCGCCTTATTTTTTGACATTCAAAACTCAATAAATGGGGCTAGGGATTAAATAATAAAAAATCCCTCTGAAAAAATCTTCCAAATATTGTTCAGTCCAAGGCTGGAAAATGTGAAGTCTTTAGGTCCGACTGACGTGGACATAGTGTCGCCACAATGACAGAAAAATGTGTTTGGAGAAAAAGGCCCTTGAAATTGCATTCTCCCATATAAGTCTATGGGGTAACATTGAATCAGCGCAATATTTAAACATGTTATTGTGAAGATTAGTCATATTTTCTGTTTCCGGGTGAAAGCTTATATGTTCAGAGACCAATTTGGCCCAAAACCTGAAAACTGAAAAAAATGAGTTTTGCCTGTAGTGTCTCCCCTTAAATGGCTCTTCGAAAGTAGTGGCAGACTGCGACACTGGCTTCACCTCTTTCACAATCAGATTTTGTGCCATGTAGTTTAAACTCGTACAATATGGAAAACGGATATGGACTCTTTGATTGGACAATTGGCTTTGTATGGACTTAAATGATAAAATAAGGAAGGAACAACATTTACATCATGCAGAATGTTTTGTGAATAAATCAGTTATCGGTAAATGTATTTGTATAATCTTTTTTCTTTCCAAAACTTCTTTTTTCAGTTGGACGATGGAAAAAGTGTTTTATGAACTTCAAGCATCAGAATCCAAGGTCAATTTTCAGAATTATTTTCATTATCTGTTGTCTGGGCCTCTTAAAACTACTCTTGTTTTTGTGAACAGCGAGTCCTGGAGGAGACTAAAGAGCATTACCACATTATTCAGAAGTTTATCATCCTTGGGGATTTGGATGGTCCGACTCTATTTTCAGCAATATTTAATACATTTTTGATGTCATCATTCAAACAAATAACAATCTGGCTCTTCAGGTCTTTTGGATGAGTTTTCTGATTGGCTGGCGACCACCAAACCTCTCCCCTCTCATCTGCTGCGCTTTATGACTCATGTCATATTGTTCTTCCGCTCTCTTGGATACGCGCTGAAGGTGCCGTTTTCTTCTAATAATTCATACGCATCTGCCTTACACTGTAACTAATTGTTACACTTTCTGTATTTGTAGGAGGAAGTCTCTGTTAATGTGCTGATAGCTTATGTCTCCCTACTGATTCGCGACCAGCAAATTGATCTTGTGGCCAGTTATGTCAGCCAGCTTCCATCTGACCTGGCTACAGTTCAATATGCTTCATTCTTAGAAACTATAACTCAGCCAGAGCTGCGACCCCGCTGCCTTGAACTAGGCACCGAAGCAGGTAAGATATACTGTGATAAGTTACTTCAATTTCAGGCAATATAAATAATAATGATTTATCTTTCAGGCCTAGATGTAACTGCAATTACAAAACGTGTTGTTGAAAATGTAAGAGTGAGGGATGAAACTGAATTTACACACCACAACCAAACACTGGAGACTGGAACGACAAAGGTATGACGTCCTGCCCTTAGCGAGGCAGGTGGATAACCTGAATGAGTAAGATACCTGAGTGTTGTTTTTTTCATTGTGAGTGGGTTGAAGAGAACAAGACATTGCCATATCTTAAGACACAGATGTCCTATTTACATTAATACATTTATATACAGCTTTGATTTTTCCTGTGATGTAAAACATTTTTTATACTTTTTTCCCAGTAACTAAATAATGGATTTCACTGATGTTTCACAGGACGACCAAAAGAAGATTGACATCATTGACTGGCTTCTGTTTGATCCTGCACACCGTGCAGAGGCCCTAAAGCAGTCCAATGCCATCACGAGGAAGTTTCTGGGTATTAAGGATTTTATGTTTGGGGTTATCTCAAGTAATTCTAAGATGTCTGTCATAACTTTCTTTGGGTCTTAGCTCTGCAGAAGCATGATGCTGCCAAGGAAGTGTTTTCTAAAGTGCCAGAGGACTCGATGAAGAAGATTTACAGTCAGTGGACTGGAGTCACTGACACACCATTGCCAGCTGAGGATGAGAATGCCATCAGAGAACATCTGTGCATTAGGGCCTATCTGGTCTGCTCTCTATTCATGAATTGCCTTAGATTGAATGTCTGTATGAAATATGTTGATTCAATGTTGTTAATTTTTTTCACAGGAAGCTCATGAGGCATTCACTGACTGGTTCAGTCATAGTAGCACAGCTCCCCAAAAGCCAGCCCCAGCCCCTGAGGCCAAATTCACAGAGAAAGTAGCAAATGAAATGAGAGAAAAGGAATACCAGGTATTAAAGTTTTTTTTGCCTAATGCAACAGTTTACTATTAACTATTCCAGCTCATAGTGACACGTGTATTGACTACTTCATCCTAACATGTTATCCTTAAAGGTTTCACTATCTGCTTGGTCCTGTCGCCTGGACGCCTTAACTGAAGATGTCAAAGAAAGAATCTACAATGTGCTATTATTTGTTGATGGCGGGTGGATGGTTGACAATCAACAGGTTATTAATGAATAATATGCATTATACAATTTCTCTTTTGATACAATTAATAATGGATAATCATTTTTAGGACATGGAGCAGGATTCGGAGCGCAGCCACCAGATGGCAGCACTGCGTTCTCTGTGCCTTCCTCGCCTGAGTTTTCTGTTGCTGAGTGTGTTGCAGAACTCCTCTCGGCATCAAGAGGCTCTTCGACTCGCCGACATCATCTCCTCTGATCAACATCGACTCTACCAGGTAAGAATTATGCAACTTCACTTATTGTTTGGTGAATGGGAATAGATTAGAGTTACTTCCTGCATTATTAATACATAAACGTAAAGTGATTTGAAATATCTTGTTCTTTTAATCCTTTTTTTCCAAGGTGTTCTCCAAAGATGAGTTGAAACGTTTCCTCCAAAAGCTGCGCGAGTCCTCATTATCATTACTGGACCGAGGTGTTGATCCTCTGGGCTATGAGTTACAGTCCTGAACTTTTTTTTGTTTTCTCATTCTCTTTGTGTGTATTACAATAAAATCTTGTTTTCTTATGAACGTAATATTTGGAATTATTCATTTGTTTTGAAAAATTGGGCAGCAGTATTGTTTTCAGAAAGCTGGAGTCAGTAGACTATTCCAGCTCAATCAACTATTTTCTGTGGTATTACTATTTCTAAGGAAATGTCCAAAGGGGAAATCCACACCAAACTAAACTCCACAGAATAGTTTGATAGTGTGATGCCATCTGATACGCAGTCTTATAACTACTTAGGGCCACCAGGAGCCCAGAGAGCACTTTTTATTTTTTTTATTGCATTAAAACTGCAATGACAAAAGCATGACAAAAGGCTCAGTTATGTATCTTAAATAGCATAATGAAAACAAAGACATTTCTCTTTATTTTCTGTTGCCAAGTTTATGCTGCTTCTAAAAAATGTGTATGCCTATGTGTACCCCTGCATAATCACCAGCAGCCGCACAGTTGAAAAGAGCTTAACAAGTTAGACCAGGGATCTCCAACCAGTAGCTCTCCATCTCCAGCCCTTTCTAAATGTCTACACACTTTTGAAGTCACATTTTAGAAGTGTTTTCTTTTTGTACTGAACATCTTAGACATAATCTACACACCAAAATAAACTAAACTAAAAGGACAAACGTTGAAATATTTAATATGTAAACTCTTCAGAGTGTCTTTAAAGCAGTGGTTCTCAACTGGTATGGCAGGACCAGGACCCACAATCACCCTGGAATGACAAGCTGCAACCAGTGCTTAAGGGGAGACACTACAGGCAAAACTCAATTTTTTCATTTTTCAGGTTTTGGGCCAAATTGGTCTCTGAACATACAAGCTTTCACCCGGAAACAAAAAATATGCCTAATCTTCACAATAACATGCTTAAATATTGCGCTGATTCAATGTTCCCCCATAGACTTATATGGGAGAATGCAATTTCAAGGGCCTTTTTCTCAAAACACATTTTTCTGTCATTGTGGCAACACTATGTCCACGTCAGTCAGACTTAAAGACTTCACATTTTCCAGCCTTGGACTGAACAATATTTGGAAGATTTTTTCAGAGGGATTTTTCATTATCTAATCCATGGCCCCATTTATTGAGTTTTGAATGTCAAAAAATGAGGCGAAAATTTAATTTTTACACATTTTTCCACTAAAAAACAGCTTATTTTAAAACTAAACAAAATATCCCAAATCCCCTCTGAAAAAGTCTTGGCAACTCATTCATCAATAAAATGAAACAATACATTTGAATGTAGCTCTGTCCATTATTCAGATTTCCTCGCCGAAAAGATGGGAAATTTGGGGCATTTTTAGGCATAAAACACCTTGTTCTTATGAAAAGATAAAATGACAGAAAACTTGCAATGCATTTTTCTCTCACATTTATGCCAGTGATCTACAGCAAAAGTTTCAAATTGCTATCTGTAAATATGCATTTTTTCCCTATTCACCTGCAATGTCTCGCCTTAATTTGTAAATTTAAATTTTCAGGAACACTTTTGGTCTAATGTGATGGATTCGGGAAACGGGCCAAAACATTAATTAAACACCAATGTATCAGATCAAATCTTTGCCGGATCCTCCAAAATATTTCCCGGATCCTTTACCCTAAAAAACTAAACATCGGAACGGGGAATCAAATCAAATCAATAAATTCAATCAATAAATCAATTGTTGAATAAGCATGACATCAGCCTAAAATGCTGAAATCACGATCATACCCGATAACAGACTAAACACATACATTTAAAGGTGTTTTCTGGGAAAGGCTTGTGACCCACTGAAAACGGTTCCGCGACCATCTTTTGGGTCCTGCCCCACATTTTTTTTAAATGTAAAAGTAGACCACTTAGTTAAACTAAAAGCACAAGACTACGCACTAAGCACAACCAGAGAAAGCTTCTTTTATTATTGATGAGTTGTTTTGACTGGAAGACTGGAAACACCAGGAGGAGAAAACGGTGAAGTCGGAGCTTTCCTGTTTGGAGCTTCACGGTGTCCTGAAGACTGCATGGTAAGCAAGTGAAGCAAACACAATCATATGGCGGCTTTTCACTATTTTTACTGACCGCATGGTGTAGGCCTATGGGTCGGCTCGGCTGACCACCAAACAAATACAGTCAAACCGTGGAACACCCTGCCCTTGAATTTAAAGAACTCCTCCACAGTGCACCAATTTAAAAAACAGTTCAAATCAACAAATATCAACTCTTACACACTACTGTAAATATTAGATTTTAACTTTAAAAACAGTAGTACCTGTGTTGTTTATTCTAGCTTATGGCTTAAAGTATAATACCTGCGAATCAGACCATTTATGTTTTGTATCTGAAGAAAGGGGCACTTTCAATCATGTATATACAAAAAATCACGTATAGTTGTTGAAATGTGAAAACATGTAACTAACATGACTGAAATCAATCAATCAATAAATAATTAAATAAAAATAAATAAAACTTGCCTAACCCTGTCATGTAGTGTTTCCACCAAAGGGGGCGCTATTCCACAATGTAAACTGGACTGTGTAAACCACCAAGTGGTGAAACAGTCGTTGCCAGCCAGATGCTCATAAAGCTAACGTGAAATGCTACTGTTCTTTTAACTTGCGTTGAGTGTTGTATCGCGCTGGTCGAGTGATATTTTATTTGTCCATATTTTCTTTAAAGATGGGGAGCATAGGGTTGATATATTTACTCCACGGGCGGTCCGTTGCCTGCTTAAGGTTTGTTGGTTGCTAAGTGGCAGCTAACGTTAGCGGACTAGGCCGCAGACCTCGTGTTTTCATCGCTTCCTAAACATCCCCTGCGCCTCATCAAACTCTGCTTCCCTCGGTAAGAAATCTGACACAAATGAAACTAAACTCATTCCGATTCTTCAATAAGATGTCTGTGACGACAGTAACTTGTGTCGTCTTGGTTACATACATCGATCAGTTTTGTATGTTTTGGTTTCTTGCTAGTTACTTAAAGATGTATACGATATGTTTTACACAAATCTACACTACGGAAAGGGCACACGAGTCCGACTTTCATGGCTGGTTCCCTAAAACCATCTTCTGATTTATTTTTAATTCTCCGCGCTTAAAAAGACCGCTTATGCAGAGTTGTGATGCTACAATGTTGCAGCTTGGCTAGTTAACGCTCCCCAATATCACCACTTGACTCATTAGTCCTGAAACATCTGAGGAAATGTTTCATTTGTACGATAAAGAGTTTCGTGTTGCCTGGCTCGACGTCCACCACGGGCAGCGATTGAAACCTACTATAGTGAGGCCAGCGGGACAAGTCCGGGCATATCCCTCCCCGTGTGTGTGTGTGTAGTACCAGGTCTGTCCACCAGCGGACTCGCAGTCTATTATGTTTATAAACAAATCATGATGACCATTCACTTCAGCTGCAAAGCAAAGTCAACTCGCTCAAAGGTTGTTGTGGTACAAGATGACTTGACACGTGACAGAAAAAATGTATGCTTTAAGTCATTGATCACGACTCGAGGCTCCTCACGAGACGAAGTCGCACAAATGTTGAAAGACATGGTTATGTGACGTCATCTGTTATTATTCCCTTTGGGTTTTTTCCGTTTTCTCTGATTAACTTACAATAAATAAAGTGTTCTGAATTGGGTTTTTTGATGACATGATTTTTATGATTACCTTTATTAATATTTATGACTGTTATTATTGTTATTGTTGTTATTATTGCTGTTGTTATTATTCATTATCATTATTATCATGTGGTGCTGGATCATCTCTGTCTCGTTGTTGTACTTGTGATCGGACAGGACAGTACACACTCTAAAAATAGAGTTAGACAGAACATATTTTCCACATACAAAAAAAACCTCTTATGAGAAATGATGAGTCACCAAAGACTAGTCTTGGCATGTTAGTGCATGATTAAATCAGCTGTCACAGTACCCTGTACTTCTACCTCCAGCTGACTCAGTGGTGATAGGCCCCAGTAAGACTAGGCAAGGCCAATATGTTCGGTCTAGTCCTGACATGTCTGAGGCTCTGTATAAGAGGATGCGGCTCGGCTCTGCTCTCCTCTGCACTTTATCCTTTCTTGCACACGATGAGCTGCTAATAGAATTGACACTGGTAAGAATTTATTTTTGCTTTTTCTAAGTAACTATTGCCTGGTGGCTCATTTCAGTTCTTACTTACTTCAATGTCTGTGAAAGTTCAGTTACTTCAGCACAGCTCTCTTCTCCCTAAATTACTAAAGACGCGGGAGTACATTGAATGAAATACTCAAAGCTGCTTTTTTAATGACTATCCTAAGAATTACTATTAAAACTGTATGTTCATCTTTCCCCCAGAAACAATCCTGTAACCATGTCTGCCGAGAAAGACTTCAGCATGGATGCCCCGGATGACAGTAAACTGGTAAGAGCACCACATACTCGATGGTGATAAATTATTTTGTTTAATTTTTATTGAACAGGGATAAATGCTTCAACAAACATTAATCTTTCAATAACATTGACAATTTTACGCACCACAAAGATGAAGCATTTCATTGTAGTGAAAGTGACAATAGTAACAAATAATTCAGTTGAAGTTACATTCTTAATTTCTCTAATTGATGAGTTTATTTTTTTAAACCATCCAAGTCTTGTACCAGTTTATGCTGAGGAGAAATATTTGTCTTAGATTTGCTTGAACATTTTTAGAGTGCATCAGCTTGTGTGACGAAGCATCACTCAGAGTGGAACTATGGGCAACAGTAGTTAGACAACTAAACATATTTAACAGTCTTCATTGCAGTACTTGCCAGTTGATGCCAAGTTAATTGCTCAATTGTAAATCATTCTAAGAGGCTCAATAGATGTTGCTTTTGCCTGTGATCAGGAGGTTTTATAGAGTTAAGTGATAAAAGGTCTAGTGTGCATGAATGAAGACATTGCAGACTGGAATGTTTTATCAGCTGGTATGATGGAAAAGTTGTACTTGTTCAGTATTTGTGACAGTGTTAGATCAAATCCCAAACAATCCTAAACAATTGAGTTCTTAAAGCTGTTTAATGTCTTGACCATCATAGTAGTTCAGAGTTTATGTTACTAACTTTGTTTTTCTATCTTCAGGTCAGACCAAAGGTAGAGTTTCAATCATTACTACAACATGCGGGTGCCACAAAAGATATATTCACCATGAAAGAGGTACAGTGCTGTTTGGTTAAGTACATGCTGCATTTGCATAATGCAAGTCATGTTTTATTTCCAGCCATATGTCTTTGGGCACGTACAGAAGTGTGTAATTCAAAGCTTGTGACCCTGATCTATCTTAGATGGCGTCTTTGTGCGTTTAAAAAAAAAAAAAAGCTATTTGTTTGAATACCACTGTGTGACTTATTTACAGTAATTTCAGCTTTAAGGTTTTTTTTTAAGTAAATGCTTTATTTCTATTGTTTAATTGTACACAGTTTAAACACATAAGCCGGTACTTTTTTCACACGCTTTGAACCCTGCAGCTTATGCAATGATGCTAAGTTCCATCATACTGAAGGTGTGAAGACACACAAACATACTCCAGCACTAAAAAACAAAGAGTTGATGAATAAATACAATTCTGTCCCAGTCTGAGAAGAACAGCAGAAAATGTTAGATTATTTAATATAATTTGATTTGATTTCAATCTTGATGAGGTGTAAAACAATTAAGTCTACTGTAATTGATAGTGAGCAGCTGGAAATATTACATCTAAAAATCAACAAAATGCAAGAAATTGCATATTCTATGTAAGGCATCTTGCATCCCAGATCCCATCTTTATATACTTCCCATTTTACAACATACATTGATTACAGTGATCATTATAGATGAAAGATATGATGCTGATGACCTGATCCTTTCCTGGACCTTGTGATTGGTCGGTGAATTTGAGGCTCTTCATTGCATCAAGGTTGAACATTTCGACTCTTGGTCTCTGATTATGTCAGGGAGGGCTAGCTATTGTCAAACGCTCTTCAAAGTGATGCTATAAACTGAGAGGTCTGGACAGAAAAGCTGGATTTTCATTCCTCCTCTGTTTATATGGTATTGGCACATTGTTGAATCACTTTCATAAGTTTGTGGATACGGCATCGTGCACATGTTTGACACGTGGGAATGTTTTGAGCAGTGGATGAATGTGGCGCTGCACCAGGCTACTGCTGTGCCTTTGGAGTGCACTGGACCTGCACTGTTTTGTATATCTCAGAACCAGAGTGGGCTTGGGGACACGAGAGACATCAGTGTTGTCCCTGGACTTCACCAGGAAAAACGTGGGAAATACATATTAGACTTTTCTTTTATACGATTTGAAAACATCTGAAACATGTGTCGAGGTACCTGGTGCACGTGAGATTAAAACGCAGATTAGATGTGGTGTTGAGGCACAACGAAAGCTTGTGGTTTGTTTATAGAGACACTGTAGTAGTAGCTGTTTTAGTGCAATGTACACTTCTGAAATCAGTTTATCTACGAGGCGAAAAAACTTCTTTGCAGTCAACAAAACAGTCAAATTGATTTGCCATTTCTGCAAAAAACAATGTTTGTACTCGTTTGGCCAATAAACGAGGCTGCTGGTGAAGTGCAATGTTCATGGAGATGGAACGTTGTACCATCAGTTCTGCAAGAGATCCGTCATGTGGACAGAGATTTTTCATACGGTTGTAGAAAAATCTGTGTGACAGGGCGTCAATGATGGCTGTGTTTTTGTTTCAACAGGTGATGTTTTATCTTGGACAGTATATCATGAAGAAACAGCTTTACGACAAGAAGCAGCAGCACATTGTACACTGTGCACAGGATGCACTTGGGCGAGTGCTGGGTGTTGAAAGTTTCTCAGTTAAAGAACCTCGGTAATAATAATAGTTGTTGTTGTTGTTATTATTATAAATAAATAAAATTCATTTTCAATTAATATTTTTTTCTGTTCTCAGTGCTTTGTTTGCAATGCTCACGAAAAACCTGATTGCTGTGAAAAGCCAAGGTAGGATTGTTTTTTTTTTTTAAGGTGCATTGAGTTACCTTGTGTGTATGAAATATGCTGTACAAATAAATATGCCTTGCCTTGTCTTAATCCTAATTTGTTTTTTTTTCCTGTCCAAGCTCAAAGCAAACCTTTGTTTTTTCATTTCAGAGTCTTTATCAAGTGATGAGCAAAGCAGCAGCCAAGTGATCAGAACCGCAGAGGTAAGACACGGCTTCATTCACTCTTTGGTCATATTTCTTTTACTGCCGTATTAGTATCGTTTGTTTCTTCTTACAGGTGGAAACAGAAAGCTGCACTTCATCTCATGACAGAAACAGGCGGCGCAGAAGGAGGAGGCGGAGGAGCCGCATAAGCAGTGATCCTGGTTCGTTTTTCACTGACAATTCAATCTTTATAACAGTTTTTTAAATCTTAAACTCAACACACTTTGTATTGTTCAGGTCCTTCTCAAAGCACAGAGACTGTTGATGTGGAGGGCGAGTCTGAGGAGGAGGAGGAGGAAGGGAGAAAGAGGAGGAGATCCGACAGTTACTCTCTGACATTTGATCACAGTCTTTCGTGGTGCGTGATTGGTGGACTCGGAGGGGTGCGGGACAGACACAGCAGCCACTCATCAGAATCCCACAGCACTGTGAGTGTCCTTTACTACTTACTTTTGCGCACGCCACTGACATTCAGATCGTTTATATTTCATTTTGCTTCTGTTTAATCTTCAGTCCGAGAGATCAGAGGTCACAATACCGGCATCAGACTCTGAGAGCGACAACTTCAGTGTTGAGTTCGAGGTTGAATCTATTGATTCAGAGGATTATGATGAGGATGATGCTTCTCTCTCAGGAGATGATCAGGTATCTCTATTATCTGGCACTTTAATTACCACTTCTCTGGTTATTATGTATGTGGCTACTCTAACATTTGATCATTTTACAGGTGTACGAGGTTACTATCATAGAGGCTGAAGATGAAGACTCCTTTGATGAAGACACAGAAATCAGTGAAGCTGTGAGTCCTAAACAACAACACTTCAACAGTGGGCGGGGAATTCTGCTTCCATAAGTACATCCTACTCATTGTTCTCTTAGGCAGAAAAATGTGTATTAAAGTGGGCATAACATACATATGGGACTTAAATACATGAGCATTACTATTTTGCGTTTTATAATTTATAATTCGTTCCTGTGACTGAAGGGACTGAGGGGTCACAGCGGTTGTCCTTGTGAATGAAATACTTATTGTGGTCATGTATTTTACCTCCGTTTGGGTTTGTTTGCAGGACTACTGGAAATGTGGAAAGTGTGAGGAGTTGAACCCACCACTTCCTAGACACTGTCAACGCTGCTGGACGTTACGTCAGCACTGGTTACCTGAAGTGACGGTCAATAAATCGGATGCAGGCCCAAAACCTCTCCCTCCAAAACCAAAAGAGACTGCAGCTAAAGATAGTCCAGGTACATTTAAAAATCTTTATTCCCAAAGACGATCCCTTTGTTTTAAAGCTGACTAACTGTTCTTTTTGAAGGTTCTGATGTTGAAGAAAATGAAGGAGTTGATGTCCCTGATGGCAAAAGGGCAAAAACTCTGTCTCAGTCCCAGGATGACTCTACCGCCTCTGCTCCAAACTCCCAGGACCTCTCATCCTCTGTTCCCTCTTCCTCACTGTCCTCCCAGGAAAAGCTCTGGATGGACTCCCAGCCTTCATCTTCGGACTCTCAAGAAACTCTGCCCTACTCACCGACAGTGCCTCCTGCAGCCGCTCCTGCTTTCCCTGAGCTGGAGCGCAATGTGTCGGCCGAGTCGCGGCTGCCGGACTCCTGTCTGGACCCTTGTGTCATCTGTCAGTCACGACCAAAGAACGGCTGCATAGTTCACGGTCGAACTGGACACCTCATGTCCTGCTACGTGTGCGCCAGGAAACTGAAGAAGAGAAACAAGTTGTGTCCGGTGTGCAGGATGCCCATCCAGTCTGTCATTCTGACGTACCTCAGCTAGGCCTCAAACACAGCACAGAAAATGGCTGCGAAAGGTTGATCATTTCCTTCTGCACTTGAAGAATTTGGTGCAGATCGAAACCTGCACTAAACCTGCACACAGCCAATTTTTCTTTTCTTTTTTTTACCTCATTAATATTTGTAATTTGGGATAATAAAGCAATCAATACTTCATATACTTTTAAAAGGAAAAAAAAATGTTTTCAAATTTGATATTTAGTGTCAGTTCCTGTAACTACAATATTTCAAATGAGATAAATGGCATATTTTTTGCTAATTGTGTAATTTATCAGTTTCCTGAAATATATATAGATATATAAAGTTGTAAAGAAATATTAAGTTTTGAAATAATATATAATTACATTTGAATGGGTATGTACATTAACACTTGAACTGGTGTTTGGACAATATTTATTTGTATACATATATTTAATACAAAGAATGATACCAGATCTTTCCAGGAAATCTTTGCTGAGTGATGCTTTAAATGTTCTCAAACTATTATTTATTAACAGTCTTATTTCAGACCGACGAGTGTATTTTAAGTCACTGCTTGATAAAGATTGTATGGAGAGATTAAAAATACCTTCTTTAAAATAAATGTTTAATTGACTATTTTGCTTTCTAACTCTATACTGACTCCTGCTGACGTGCGGATGTCAGTGCAGTGAAGACTTTCTTGACCGGTTAATGTTATTTTCAGTGTGACAATAATACAGAGCTCAGCACATAGTTACAAACGCAAGCCTTTTGTTCTGAGTCATTTGATTTGAGCAAACCACACTTGTTACTTTACAATTTGTGTTGATTTGAGCAGGTAAGGAGCGCTGTGTCTGTGTGCTGTATCAGCCTCACATTCAATAATCCTTTACCATCCACGACAAATATGAAACAGGAGTCATTTAGAATAATCAGCACTGGTAATGTAGTGAAAATAACATTTATTAACAAGCATATGAACTTATTTCTCTTTATGCATTTGCAATTTCCCAAGTGCAGTTTTCCCTCAGTCCATTTACAATAAATTCCACAAAATAACCAATGTATCTAACAAGAAGAAAGCTCAATGCAACAGTTTAATAAAACAAGGCACTCTCCTAAACGTTTCTTTACTGCTGGCATCCGAGCGGGCTTGTACATCGTAAGGTTTCTTCTGGTGGTACATTCAGAACAATGGTTACCTTCATATGCACTACGCACTTCAGTGCAATAAAATATAAATGTGTTAACTGGCAGTGTTCAGTCTGTTAAAGCATTCATGGCACAGTAGGATCTAACCAGAACTACAACAGAGGATCAAAGGTTTGACCATTTTTTTTTTTCAGATTTGAATGCTCAAATGAAAACTTCTACAAAAGGAAAAACTGTAGTTTAGTCTATATAGTCTACAATTTCTTACAATTGTGCAAACTGTGTATTTAAGGCTTCTGTTTCATACTGAGGTATTTTATGGTGTTGCTACTGCACGTGACATGTGACAGTTACAATGCTTCAAGAACATTGGTGTACTGGTTGCCAGTAAAGCAAACATAGCTGTTATATAATGACAACCTTTGGTATAATCATAGTGAGAGTGCTGTGATCTTGTGGAGGGTTTCCCTTTGCTTGGACACACTCCAGTGGCGTGACCTTAAAGCCTGAGTGCACAGCTCCTTCATCAACACTTTTCAGTTGTCCACAGATAAGGCCACCACGAGCAGGGCCACAGCGAACCCTGTCCACACGGCTCTGACACTGGCTCCACCTGCAGACAGGCGCACTGAGGGGTCACAGGTGATGCTGTGCCTTGGAGACGAGGGCAGTTCAGTTGTTGTCGTTGTGTTTTGTAAAATAAAGTCATGTTTTAAGGCAGAGTAGTGGTCTGGACCATAAGGAATAGTTAATGTTTCTGTCAAGACCTCATACCCTGGGCAAGTGACCTGTCAACAAACACACAACAGTTAAACCTCTGGCATGCAATGCTAACCACTAGATGTCAGTAGTGCTTAAATGCCTTTACTGTTAGAGTGTAGTTCCCAGGTAGCAGCAGTCTGTAGTATTCACCATGTTGATTGGTTTTAAAAGGACATATATTTCTGCGTCCAACAACGTCCACCACTGCATTTTGAACTGGTGCTCCAAAGCTGTCAAATACACGGCCTTTCACCCCTAGGTACAGTCAAGAGACAGAATGGAAGAACATGAGGCAATGATGTAGATCAGTGGTTCTCAACTGGTGGGTCGGCACCGGGAAAACATTTTTCAGCTTTTCTCTGGAAACATTTCTTTCATATGAATCTATTCATATAGAATAAAGTATATAAAGTGTTTTCATTCTAAAGAATGAAAACACTTCTCGAATCTGTTGCTAAGTTCTTTTGATAATGATTTTTTTCATTTTTTTCCCTATTTAATTAATGCTGATTCCACATTAATTTGTGGTAAAATTCAGAATTTGATTCTTTATAAAAAACAAATTCATTTCTGTTATTTGGGTTGCAGCTTGTCATCTTTGCATGATGGTGGGTCCCGACGCCATCCCAGTTGAGAACCACTGATCTAGATAATTGAATAGAAAATGAACACAAGGCCAGACAGTTGATTTACTAACCCAAATGGACCTGCTGTATAAAAGACAGAAGTGCTTTCCTGTTGTCGTTCCACATGCCCGGAAGTTCACTGACAGGAGGAAACTTGCAGCAGGATATCTCCAGAGTTAACTCCAAGCACTGAGCCCACACATAATTATAGTCTTGCATCCCACCTACAAACATACACATTCTGAATGAATCATGCCTCTATTTGTTCACCATAACCATTTAACCACAAGGAGGTACTTGCATGTCATACATTTCAACTTTAGAGAAGTCAACATGTGCCAGTCTCTTCGACTGTTCGACAATATCTGTTACTGTAACTGTGTAACAACTCCCATTAAGTAGAGTAAAGGAAAAACATGTCTCTTTATTGTGAGCAGGCTCGCCTCTCCACAGACCTGACTTGTTGGTTTATTAGGTTCCCCTCCACATGCTTTATTTTTATAGCCAATGCAAAACAGCTTCATCTGTGTCTAGCTGACCATCCGCAGCAAGAGTGACATAATTAATTAATTAATTAATTACTTTTTGTTTTTTGATGAAAATGTTATTTCGCTTTAGTCACATTTTAGTCGATGAAAATTACGTGTAAATTAATAAAGTCGACTAAACCCAACATTATTTTTGTCAACATTATATTCATTAAGTTTATTATTATTCATAAACACATTTAATCATATTGCACGTCTTCATGGAGCTTCCCCACAAGGACAAAGCACTTGTTTTAGCATTGAATTTAAATGATGGCTCTCTCAAACTGTGGAAGTTCAGATGTTTAAGTTCCTTCTTTTCATCTTTAATTAGTTTTATTAGTCCACCAAAATATCTGGAGATTTTATTCATAATTTTAGTCAAGTTAACTACCTTTATTTAGTCAACAAAAATATAACTTTGACAAAAATTCTGATGAAATATTTTCCATCATACTGTTTTTCTGTATCAACATGCCGCTCTGTTGATGTCTCTCCATGAGATTCCAGCTTTAATGCCCTCACAATACCTTAATCTATAAACCAATTACCATGTTTTAATACTTATTAATTAATATTCATGAATCTGGTTACCTGACAGAGCGTACCACTGAAATCCATTAGTGATGCCGTCCAGGAAGGGCCTGCTTTCCGCACAGCGGTTCCCGTTGTGCATTGTGGCGTGGTTGTGGGAGTACTCCTTAGCAAGGTGAACAAAGACATCGTCATCAGGACTGACGCTTGCTCCGTTTATTAGCTCACTGCCTTAAGAGGACACACATATAATGGATTGTTTTTTCTGATCTTTCGGTCAAATAAAAATGGCCAACATTGAAGAAGAAAAACAATACTTTCTCATCGGCTGAACCTTCAGATAAAAAGATTCCACAGAAATCATAAAGTCATGAGAGCCTGTTTGTGTCTTTCTCAGATTTGAGAATATTGTTTTTTTGTGTTCAGAATATGCATTAGAATGTAATGTAATGAAAACATCTGTTTGCTCTGATACATACAGATTGATTGAGATTCACTTGGGACAATGTCAAAGACTTTTAACTTACTATTACTGTTGTCATAAGGATAACTGGCCACCAGAGCTCCTCCATGAAGATTTGCAGACAACACAAAAGTCTCAGTACGCAGCCATCCCATCACAGCGCGGACCTAAACAAGCAAATGAAAGTGTTATATACTTCTTAAAAGAGACTTCAAGAAAAAAGACTATTCTCACGAGGTCTGACTAGGTTTACCTCCGCTTCCCGCTTGTCGTCTTCTAGCGTCTGAGCAGCAAAAGGGTCGGGAAAGTTTCTGTTCAAGTCCATGCCATTGTGATTGAACCTAAGAAACAGTTTGTTATCATGGCTAATTCTTCTTAATGTTTAAATTAGGTTATCATCTTCTATGTTTAATGCTTTCAATTATACTTTGTCAACTGTATTTAACTATGCTGTCCAGAGAGAACCACATCTTAGGAGTAGGGAAAGCTGCAGACCCGGAGCTGAGACGGATTTACCGTGAATCGAATCCACCGTGATAGTGCTCCCTCTGCTGGATAAAGCGGATCTAGAACGATCAGTTTTTAGGAAGGTTGATTGATGTTGATCTAATTAATGCACATGAGGAGTAACAGAGTTATTTCAATTTTTTCATAAAAACAAAACAAATTCTGATGAACAAATATGTGAAGTGTAACTAGATTCTATTGATTGATAAAGATAACATAATATAACATAAACGTCTAACAGCATATGAACTGCTTGTTATTTTTGTTCTGAACCTACCGTAACCCTAACAGCCCTACCTAACCCCTAATTGTAACCTAACCCTAACAGCCCTACCTAACCCCTAATTGTAACCTAACCCTAACCCTAACAGCCCTACCTAACCCTTAATTTTAACCCAACCCTAACCCCAAACCTAACCCTAACAGCACTACCTAACCCATAATTTTAACCTCACCCCAATCCTTATGACCATAAACTAACCCTAACAATAATTGTAAAACATAAAATACTAATAAATAACACCGTTGTGGATCCGCTCCTACCAGCATAGGGTGCACTACCACGGTGAACCCACCTCACCTTTGTGGATCTGCCTCGGCTCCGGGCTTGCAGTTATCGAATCTTAGGCCCAAAGTTGCTGTTACAAGCTACCCAATCCAATATCCCACATCTGCAAATTTGCAGTGGAAGTAAAATTATGCAATAAAAATTGCTTAAAGTTGATTGTAAGAGAGCACAACTACAACAGGGGTCTCATATGTAATTCTACACAATCCAGTGTCTTAGGAGGTATGCATATTAGTAGTAAATGATAATAGTAATATAATAGAGTGGATGTTATTTAATAACTACCTTCAAGTTCAGATTTGTTTGTTTTTCAAGTTCATAATCCATTTGACCATGACCCACACACAAAAATCAAACATTATTAGCAGATAATAACACTGCTGTCCAGCCTAAATGTAAATAGTAAGCACACTATGCACTTTCAGACTAAATAAGTCAAAACACATGTGATTAGCTACATCAGTGTTGTTTTACTGTGCATGCAACAGTATGAGAGATAGGGATCAACCTTGAGTCTGCTTTCCGGCTAATCAGCAAGTTTTGGGCGTTGAACTTGAACTATCCCAAAGTGACAAAGTGACAAAGTGACAAAGTACCAAAGCACCAAAGCACCACTAAAAGGGCATGCATGTCAACAGGGCTTTTGAGACTACCTTTAATTTATATAGCTAAATGATATTTTTCAGATTACACCAGAGTTATACTGTAGAAGAAGAAGAAAATCATGTAACCTAACCAAGATGTTGTTTGCATTGCATAGGTTATTAGTCTTCCACTACGTTAATAATCTACATAGATGATCCCCATGGTTATAGGTCAGGTTTAAGATTGCAGAGTAGTAGCTGTTTGCTCAACCTCAGCACAGATGAATGTGTAAATGTGCTTTTGGGATTTGTCATCAGACCACAATGATATGACCATTAGCTGTCACAATCACACAATAATTACATAGTGTGTGAGTGACTGTACCTGCCCTGGCTGTACATGCAGTCTGTGTCCGAGGAGTCAAAACCATCAGGATTCATCGTTGGCATAATGTGGATTCGGGTGCTGTTTAGAAGCTGCAGTGACCATGTTTCATTGTTACGGTATCCCGTCACCAAGTCATCGATGAGATGCAGCAGCAGCACCCGGCCCAGAACCTGTGGTCAAACAGCACAGGAAATATGTTTATCTGTATGTGTTAAAGCAATCACTTATAAAAATATAAATAGTGTTTTATTCATCTGCACTCCATTATGTACATTTTCAATAATTTTCTAATAAACCCTGTCCTTGGGATCATAAATCACCATATGGGTGCCGATGAGCAGCTGCTGCCTGTTTGCTTCCTCCACAGGGAAGGTGCGTAGGAGGAAGTGAAGCTGTGAGTCTTTGTGGACAAGAAACACAATCCAGAGATGAGCCTGTAGTTGCTCCTCATGTTTTGAGAGAGTACGGACTCTGTGTGCATGAATGGTAGACTCAGAACAGAGAAAGGGAGAAGGGTGGGAAAGGTGAATAGGTGCGTGTGCACCGAGCACTACACACAGACACACGTCAAGACTAGCTTCGCCTCTGGCCATCCTTGTGCTTTCCTCTAACCCTTTCTCAGCAATTGCTGACTCCTGCAGACTACAGAGCACACCCTTCTCCTCTTTATATCACAACATAAAAGATATAACTGAATCAATGGAGACAGCCGTTTAGAATAAAAACACTGGTGTATATTTTCTTTTGCCCTGTTGAATGATATTGTCCGGTTATTAATCCAGATGGTAGTCCATTAATCCAGAAGTATTATAGAATTGAGCAGTCAGTTGACTTTGGTATTAAAAAAGGTCAATAACCATTATGCTTTTAGTGGAGGGAAAAAAACAAAACTGGTTGAGCATAGACTAGAAGCAGTTACTGTGCCAGGAAATGTTCACGAAAAAACTTAACTGAAACAAGCAGCTTCCAAAGCAGGACTGGGCACATACAGTAATGATTACTGGCATTTTTAATAGCTCACAGATATTTCTTTATACAGTTGTGCGCAAAAGTTTAAATACTCTGGCAGAATTTATTATTCTTTTCACTATTTTTCAGAGAATATGAATGATGACGCAAAAAAAAATGTTTCACTCATGTCAAACGACTGAGTTTACTCTTTTTGAATCATGACAAAAGAAAGTATCAAAATGACCTTGATCAAAAGTTTACATACCCCAGTTCTTAATGACAAGGTGGCCAAAAAGTAAAAGAAAAAAAAAATCTGCCAGGGTGTGTAAACTTTTGAGCACAACTGTATGTCAAGAAGAAAAGAAAAATGTTTAAATGTAGGGGCACCGTGGTCAAGTGTTTATATTTCTCTGCATTAGCACATTTTTGTCAGGTGAAGGTGAGCCCATAGCTTTCAGAGAATTATTTTCGGTGAGTCTGTGTACGTGTGCCCTCTCACATCAAACTGTGAAGCATTACCCAACTCCCGCCGACTCCGACACTCTTGTTAAACTGTGTAGAATACAAGCAGACAGGTTCACTATGTACAGAATGTTGAAAACCTCATAATGTTCTCTTTACACTTAAAGTAGTGTGCCATTTTCCTTGTCAGTTTTGGCTGATCATTACAGTTACTCAGTGCTTCATTTGTAAATTTGTATATTCAGGAACACTTTTGGTCTGATGTGATGGATTCGGGGAACAGGCCAAAACATTTGCTGGAACACTCTCAATAAACCCCTTTTTTTTTTTTTTGCCGGATCCTCTTAAAGGGGCTAGATGCAAGTTAGTCATTTTTCATGCTCACTACTGCCACCTCAGGTCTTATGCGTAACTGCAGCTTCTATATTAAGTGCATGACGACGATTCGGACCTGAATAAACACCTTTTTGAGTGACAGTGCAGGATTTTAGAGGCAGTTGTGGTGAATAGGTCTGAGCTCATTCTACACATTAGGACATTGCTGGAACATGTAGGGGGAGGAAAATACATAATTTTAACATTTTTAAACTCTGTATAGTCCCTTTAAATATTTCCCGGATCCTTTACCCTAAAAAACTTAAAATTGGGGGAATGCGTTCCCCCAAACGGAGGATCAAATTAAGCACTGCAGTCACTACTACACCATGTACTTCCCCTCTTAACATTTTGAATGTATATTTTACTTTTTCCATTCCCTAATAAATACAAACAATAGATGATCCACTCTTTGTGAGGCCACTTGCCACTTGTTTTGTGTGCCTGTGCGTCACTGTGTGTGTGCGTGAGTGTGTGTGTGTGTGTTTGTGTGAGTGTGCGTGTGTGTGTGTGTGTGTGTGTGTGTGTGTGTGTGTGTGTGTGTGTGTGTGTGTGTGTGTGTTTGTGTGAGTGGATGGATGTATGGGGGGGACTGGGTGAATGGAGCTTTTTCTGGAAGTTTTCCCTCAGCGACACACTCCACTGACTCTGTGTGTATCAGTGTGTGTCCAGCTATGACTTCTATTTAAGGACATTTCCCCTGACTTTCACATGCGCAGCCAGAGAGTTCTCCCAAGGACCGTCGCCATGGTAACAGGACGCCATGTTCATCAGAGGCGTTAATGTTTAGAGCTTTTCCACTTTTTTTTTTTTTTTAGCAACAGTATGTTAATGTACGTATAATAACATGGATTATTATTGACATTTTTCACATCCAAGTTATATGATCTACTTTAGTTTTAAGAAACAGTGTTGGAGCAGAGAGTTTACAGCTAATTGAGTGAGTAACTATACCCTACACAGATCTGCATCACTGCCTCTTGAGTGCTTGATTCACATCAGTGCAGTGTGGTCACAAACATCTATAATTATAGTCATTACAACAAACTGTGGCGGTTAATGGAATTGGTGCCACTTTAATTGTGACAATTTTGGTGTTGCCAGGGACGACTGAGCACCGGTCCACCGAAAACAACTTTCCACAGTTTCACAGAATTATGTATTTTATGTTTCACAGTCTTATGTATTTTTGCATTTGTATTAGTCTCAGCCATTCTTAGTCTTTGCTTCTGAATCTGCTAAGTCTTTCCTGTTGTGGGTTGCATATAATTACTTTTCCAGTTCACTTTGATTGGTTATTATCTCCCCACATGATGGTGTATTTTAATGGCTTCTTCACTCCCACTAACAGACACGGCCTGTCTCGGACCACAAAAGTGAGTATGCAGTGAGCGTTTGCTTCTGAATGGCTTTTGTTGATCTCTTTAGTCTCCTTTTAGTCCCACTTCCTGTGTGCAGGGAGGGGCTGTGCGTTGGAGTGAGTATGTTTCTGTGTGCTGGCTCACCTCGTTTCCATGCATGTTACCCACATACTTGAACTCTGGGACTCCAACAGTGTGCTGACCAGGGCTGACACCCAAGGCTAACACCCACAACTCTTGACCTGAAGAAAGATTTCAGATGTGAGTAATGTATATATTTGCTCAAAATAATAGAAGTAAAAGAATTAACATATCAGGCAAACAATTACCAATTCAGGAAAAAAATAATATTTTATCAGGTGGAAGCATGTTTTTGTACCATTACAAAGCAAGTGCCACTGGTGGTTTCCTGAATCAATTACTGACACAGTGAAGCTTTCACTAACATACAAAACACACATTGTTTTTGCATTTTGATGGCGCACATGGATGAAACGCTGCATGTCAGAGCAGGTTTACACACACACAAACAGTTGTGTAAACCCACTCGAGGTGTTAACAGGTCAATGACGTGGGATCCTGAAAACCCATGAGGTAAGGCTTAAAGAATGACTGGACAAGATGATACAAAATGCACAGAATGCTCAGATTTGGACAGCAGCCAGCTGGTGCCCTGGATTAGCTCAGATTAGCTGTTTGTGTCTGTATAAGTGATTAGTTGGATTAGGTCGGTCCAGATTAAATTAACCTTGGTCTTGCCTCTTGTCATACGATCACCCTCAGTGTAGTTGTTACTATGGTGATGGACAACTGATACTTGGTCAGTCATATGTCATCCTGAGTGTCAGTCAGTTTGTCAGCTGTACTTACGAGTGGTCTATGAAACAGTCAGTGTGAAACATTACACATCTGAAGAATACAATGTTTTGTGGATCGTTCAATGTGACATGGTTCCAAAGTTGTTATTGTTTAGAAGTATTGCTGTAATAAAAGTGCTCACCTCTGTTTTCTTGCACTGACGTCGAAATGAAACTCGAACACCAGGGTTATTTTTGAAGCATTAAAGGTTAATCAGAAACAAATAAATCTGAATAGTCACCAATACGTCACCAATCTCCAGTCAAAAAGCTGCAAAGCAATGCAATACATTTTGCAGCTATTTTTAATTTTCACTCATTGATTTCAAGAAGGCCCTCAAACATTTGTGACTTTATAGCCTACACACGAGGTCTTACTTTGTTTTTGTTTTTATGTGTAATGCATTATTCAGATGCTGCATGGGCTTTACCTCTCACGGACTGGCCAATGCTGTACAGGTGTGTGATGTCAGGGTTGCCTGCGCTGACTTGAAGCAGATACTCCTTTATCTCTTGGTTGCTGTGATAGCGAAACTCCAGCAGGGTCACAGGGGTGTGGTGGAGGATGAGCAGAAAGAATAGGTGCAGGAGTATCATCATCAATTCTGGGAAAATAACAACAGTCCTGTATGAAAAAAGTGCCTACACTGTGGGAGAAGTAAACCAGACATTGAGCACATGGCAGGGGGTGCGCAGATTATTTCAGATTAATAAAGATGAAACTGAAATGAATACAGTTTTCAGAGAAAGGTGCTTAAAGTAGATTTGTATTAAAATGTAATGTAGTTTTACTTTTAGTTTTCAAAATAATTGGACAGCTGCATGGGCACTACGAGTATGAAATTATGGACCCAACTGGATACGGGAGACAAAACAAGTTGGGAAGCACTGGCATAATCAATTATATTGCAGCTGTCCTTTGTGCAGTTTGTTTCATGTTGTCTGGTCTCTTTTAACTCCTGTAAATCTGTAATGACAGCGCTGTTAGAGTTAGACTGTGACAAAACAGTGGCGAGAATTTACAGTGAGTTAGATATGGTACAAAAGCAGCCTAATGTAATGGAGGACGTAGACTGATTGAAAATTGTACCATAGCCAATAGTTTGATATGTGTCATGTTGATAACTGTGATTGTACGTTTAAGGTTGTTAGAGAAATAACAATGGTGTTGGAGAGGATAGATGAATAACAGGCAGCAGTCTGGATGTCTTATGCAGGAGAAGTTTATTTACCATCGGTGCGGGACCCGGAGACATGAACTCGAGACATTGCGCTAGTCCTACCATTCAAGTCTGTCTATGCTTCCACAGAAGAGGGATAAATACCCTCTCAGAGCGTCATACTGATACGCAAGCATTCAGTGGCTGAGAGTGGGCGCCTGAGCCTCACAGTCAAGGCTATGACAGAGATAGTACAACTGTACAGCCTGACCCAGTATGATAAATAGCGATTTAATGTTATCCTCTAACAAATGTGATGTGTTAACCTTTGTTAGAGGATAACCTTTGTTATCCTCTAACAAAGGTTAACACATCACATTCTGGTATATTTACAGTGTTATTTATTAACATGCACTGTCCCTAAAATAAATATATAAATGTGACCATCTATAAACTTTCCATTCACATTAAGCCCTGATGAAGACCTGGAGGTAGACACTGGTTTGGCCATCTACATTTGGGCCTTTTAAGTCATTCCTCGTGCTGCCTTGTCTGAAGTGCCAGGGTTTGCTGCTTTTTTGCTCTAAACTTCCCATGTTAAGAAAGAGTTGGAATGGTTATTAATTTTTAAAAAATGAAGTCTGAAACCTGACTCACTGCTGAGCTTAACTTATCCCACCGACCCATGTGACAACACCAAACATGATAGACCGAGCAGTCGGTCAGAGCACGTACCTGTCCGCGGCCGAGGTTTGGTCTCCACCGCAGCGACGAGCACCGGCTCACCCGGGACAGAGAGCGCACTGACAGCCCGTATGTGAGAGCTTTGGCTCTAACCACAGGCTGTGGGACACGGCCTTAACAGGCGGAGATTGGCCTGCTCTCTGCTGGAGGGGCGGGGCCTAGCTGACCGGGGACGGCGCGAACCACTTGATGCGTCTCGCGCGTGAGGCTTCCGTTGCTGTTTATCGTTTGTTTTGTGTTTTTCTTTGCCTAGGCCGGGGTTAACTTTTAGGTGATAACCTATTAAAACCAATAATCTGTCCCAAACGTAGGGATATTTACAGGAACTTATTAGCCTCCTGCACTTGTCCCTCTGGAGCAGCCCCGTAAGGAGCGCTTGGGGATCCATTTCCAGATGTAGAGTCAGGCTAATGGTCAGTAGGGTGAGGGTGGTCCGAATCCGGGACTTTTCAAGCTGTTAAGCACAAGCGCTAACCGCTGCGCCACTGTGCGGTGGTAATATGTCATATCATCTCATTGCAAATTCAAAACACATCTGCGGTTCACAAAACTGAAAAGTCCCCAGGCTACAGAGCGTGAATATACATCCAAAGAACTCGAGAGCCAAACTATGCCCTATAGGTCCTCTGCATATTGACTCAGGAAATCTGCAATGTTGCAGCATTAGATAGCGAAGGCAATTTGCTCGTTGAAATGATCCGAGTCCGGTCTGATAAGGCGCAGGTCTGAACATGTGAGAAGAGAAGAAAAACTATTAGGCAAAATTGCTTGCAAAACAAAGTGTAAATAACCTGCATATTTTCACTGCAGGCTATTTGTTTCAGATGTTTATTAAGCTCTGGTGAATTGGGGTCGATATAATTATTCATAAGTGCAGGTCTACGAACACAATGAATTGAAAAATAAAGCACCAGAAGTCATAAACCAAATGTTAATCAGTCTCTGAGTGAACAGTTTTCTGTTTTGTTGTTTAATGAAATGCATTAAAAGAAGAAATGCTTGTATTTCCGAAAGCACTAAAAGCTAAAACAAAACTGCGCATCAGTCATGGGCTTTTGTTTTCTTTTGTCTGTATCAGTTTGGGTGAATGTGATATAAAGTAACATGGAAAAACATGTGAGATTTTTTTTTAATTCTGCCATATGGTTCAGGTTATATGTCAATAACCAAACACCGAAATAAACAAATAATTAATTAGCCTAAATAAATCAACACCTCATTGAGTGATATTTCTAAAGGACATGATCAAGGTTTTGGCCATGGACCTCTGCCCCGCGCTCAAACGGTCTAACCTTTGTTCATTTGAATCGAGCCCCATCTGGTGGTTAATAATATGAACTGTAAGGAAACTTCATGCCAACTTCATACAACTATTCTGCCAATGGGTTTGAATTGTTTGAACCACTTTAATGTATAGGCTTTTAATATATAGGCTTCAAGCTCCTTCAGTCCTATAGTGATAAAAAAAAAAGTAAACAGGAACGGTACACATTTACGGTAAGTGGAATAAATCCATTGTCATTAGGCTGGTAATGTTCCTTGAATGTTAGTGGTCTCAAGGAGCCAACGCAAGTGCCGAGATAAAGACAAGTTTAATTCAAGCCCATCCATTGTACTTGTGATTGAATTTTCCACTTTATCTTGCAGACAGTTTGTAATGTACTACAGCTTAGTTCCAGCTTATGCTTGCACTAAAACGAACCCATAACTCCCAAAGTACATTAAATTCCTCTCATCGAGTGTGTTTATGTAAAACCGTGAGAGTAATTGTTGCTCAGGGGCTGCTGGGTGATTGACATCCTATTTAAACAGACATGGCCAATGAGATGAGAGCCATGCTTTGGAAAAGGGGAAATTAACAAAGCAAGAGACTTGAGTGGCAGGTACAGCGTCTGCAATAGACTCTTCCCTTTCTTTGTAAATGGGAGCTCATTTAAGAAAACATGTTGATGATGATTAGTCGTATCACTAAACATTGCAGGAAAATGCTCAATTTGCCTCAAATCCAAGGAGAAGACGGTTAACCCATTTGCAGAATCTGTAACTTTATGCATAAAGATAATGGAGGAGCGCGGAGTTTACAAGATCCTGTGCTTTGAACAAGTGAAGAATACAAACTTTTTTAAATTACATTGAGTCTTTTATTTCAACATAGTTTCGCAATAAAAGCTAAATTACAATGAGCTGCTACAGAGTTGGTCAGTAACAAAGCAAGTTTACTTAAAGTGCATATGACAGGTTTTAATGCTTTTCTAAATGACTTATTTAGATGGATAAAATCTGTTGCAAAATTATCATTTTATTTCAGTGAAGCTGAAATTTTAGAAATGTTGGTCAGAAAAGTTATTTTTTATTATTTTTAAGCTGCTGACAGGAAGTGACATAGAAGAAGGTAGCAGGTCTTTACCTTCTTCTATGTCACTTCCTGTTAGTGTCCAATAAGGAAGTGAAACTATAAACATCACCAACATGACCAAACTAAGGAAAACTGGGCACAATCTTTAGCAAAATCTTAAATATAATTGTGTTCACTATGTTTTAGCAAAAAATGTGTCTAATGTGTCACATGCACTGGTAACTGGCAACTGGTAACTGGTAAACTTCCCACCTCGTACTTGGAAAAATGCCTTAGAATGCTGCTCGAACTGGCAATTACAACTTGTAAACTCGGAAACCTCATACTGCTACGAGTTCAGATACGAGATGAAGACAGTAATGGCGGCCCCTAGTGGAGGAGTGCAGCTAATGTTAAAACTGTAACAAAACCATTGCATCAGTGACGTGAACGTTACTTTTGGTCACAGCTTTCAACGTAACGTAATGTCACACGTTTTTTAATTGGATCTGGTTTGGAGAAACTTTCATATAACGTTAGCATCGAGTGAGCTAACTGTTGTAGCATTAGCCTGGAACGCTCTGAGGTCATAAATCGTAATCTTCAAGTGGGAAAGATAAAGTTACCTGTTGCCTGGAACGCACCATTACGCAATGATTTTTTTTTTTTCACTTATACAAACTGATGCTTTCTACTTTGAATAGTATTTTCTACAGCAAATACTACTTTTACGTTTACTTCTATAGTTTAGTCTTTACTGAAGGGACAGTGCACAGAGACCTTAAGCTCAAAGACAGACATGTTCTGCACCAGATTATTGCTAAATGGTTTCCATCTGCAGTCCCTGGTTACATAACAAACAAAAATATATACAATAGTAGGGCTGAACGATATAGTGTTATCGTATCGATATTGAGATATGAACATTCAAAACATTAAAATCGAAAAAGCAAGATTTTCATCAATAAAGCTGCACTCTTTTGTATTATGTTTTTTTTTTTTTTTTTTTTTAAATGCTTGGTTTTCCCCTACCCCATAGTTGTATCGTATCGTATCGATATCGGGATATCTGGCATGAATATCGAGACAAGGACAAGGCCTCGTTGGAAGGCCCAGGGCACGCTGGTGGGACTATGTCTCCGAGCTGGCCTGGTGTCGCCTCGGGGTCCCCCCAGAACAGCTGGAGGAGGTGTGTGTGGATCGGGAAGTCTGGGCATCTCTGCTGAGACTGCTGCCCCCGCGACCCGGCCCCGGATAAAGCGGAAGAAAATGGATGGATGGATGGATGGATGGATGGATGGATGGATGGATGGAAATTCTGTCCATATCGTTCATCCATATACAATAGCATGCGATGAAATAAGCAATCCGAATATGCCCTCTCCCTGACACTGACCTTCACGCACACACACACAAACAAACACAGCATCACACCATTGTAGTAATTTGTAGTAATATGTAGGAATTGTAGTAATATGTGTAGTAGCATCTGTACATTAGTATAATGAAATTCATGACATTTGACCACTACTGGCCAAATAAGTGTTTGGTTCTTGCTTTGAAATTGTTAAACGCATGTTAAACGGTTACAATTGGATTACATTGATGATCTGTCTCTAACCAGAAATAAAAGAGCATAGAAATCAGAATAAACAATGCAAATCACTGGCTGCAGCCTTCTGAAGAAAGTGGATCAGACAAGGATGAAATATGACACAGATACAAGAGAGCACAATTGAAAAGATCCATTAGTATTGTCAGGACTCATCTCGTGACTTGGTTACTAAGTGAAATGTATGAAGCCGTAAAGCTGTGGTTGTCAGACAGACGACACGAAGTATAAACATATAGAGGAAGATAAATATATATAGTGCTTGCATGATCTATTGTTATTACGACATTTATCTTTTTTCTTCCTGGAACATCCTCTCATCCAAATCCAGTCACCCAGTCCAATACAATCAAATCAACCCCAAAAGGCTCATTTTCTCATTCCCATCATGCACTTGGATTCTCCCACATTATCATAATGTACTCAATGCGGGCACCTTTGGCTGAGGGTGCTCCCATTAGTACAGTATATGTCAGCAATTCAGTGGAGGGAAGCAGCAGTACAAGACAGTCAACAAAACGCAGCACGACATATTGTTTTACGTTTATAAGCTGGTGAAATATAGCAGCGAGTAACAAGGCAAGAAAACATGTTCGATCATTTCAAAAGTATCACATTGATGAAAATGAGCGTATAAAGAGGCCTACACATAGTCAACTGAGGAGTGAGGAATAAACTGAGAAGCGTTGAGCAAAGTGGCTTCAGCATACAGTAGATGACACAGAAAGATTGTGAAATAATTACAGTCACCACTCTATGATTGATGATTAACTGTGTCCCAGTAATCGGACAACATTACAGTGACAACCATAATGTGTAGGTCTCAGATAAGAATATCTGAATGCTTAAAATTAAAGATTATCTACTATTGCTGATAATACACAGACATTGGAAGACGAACTGGCTATAATACTGCCACTAACCTTGCTCTATACACAACTCAAATGATCTAATCCAGTTAATCTATGTCAACTTCACATAAACACAGCACCGATACAAAGCTCCCCTCTGTCCTTCACGCTCCACTGGATCTGATATACAAATAAATAAAAATAAAATGCAAAATGAGTGAATGGTTTTCCGGTTGTTGTCTTTTTTCAGCTCAAGGACTGCACCCAGCAAGTACCATCCAATCAAGTTTCAAATAATGCCAATAATAATGCCAGATTATTTTAAAATGAAAAAGTTTAAGTTATGACATCCCAATAGATCAGAGACAGATAAAACATACACGCGGGCGGCACGGTAGTACAGCGGTTAGTGCTTGTGCTTCACAGCTAGAAGGACGGGGCCTTTCTCTGTTTGCATGTTCTCCCCGTGTCTGCGTAGGTTTCCTCCGGGTACTCCGGTTTCCCCTACCACTAAAAACATGTACAATAGGCCAGGATGAATGTGAGTGTGTTTGAGAGTGCGCATGGAGGTCGACGGATGGAAATTAGCTCAAGGCTACAATCCGGTGTGGTGTGTTTACATACATGAGACCCATGTATGTTCATTAACATGCACTGTCCCGACCAAATAAACCAATAAATAAATACAAGAGTTTGTAATGTTGAGATCCAGTCAGCTTCATGTTTTCAAGACAAGATCATGGTCGCCTCCCCTGGGTGGGACCGGCACTAGCTCAATCCCACATTTGTACGTTAAATAGAGCACTTTATCTATACCTTACTTTACCCTTTTGGAATCCTCGATTTGGTGTTGTGGACATTAGATGTAGCACTGGATTCTCAAGCTGATCACGCCAGGACCTCCAAAATATCTATGTGAATGACACAGGACCCTTCAGTGTAAAATGAAGCCGGCACTTTCTGTTTTTTCACAAAGTAAAACATTTAGAATCTGAGCTGTAATGTTTATTTGAGAAGATCAATTGAATGTTTGACCTATTTGCACTAAACTATAATATAGATATAGTAAGTGAATAGTAACATACTGTACCTATACGCAAGTGTGTTCAAAGTCACACATGCAGTATTTCTGTATGAATGAATGAATGGTTTTATTACTGTGTCTTGCATACTCACTGTATATAAGACACCAATAACAACAGGACCAGTTGCCAAACAGTCGGCACAATATACAGTGCATGAACTTAAACAAGCATAAACAAATCTGCCGCCTCATCCAACAAAAGTTGCCAATTTAAACACATTAAAATTAAACAATCATTTCAACAGTCGCAGTCACTGATCCAGAACATTTCAGGCTTTTGAACAAACAATTCACCAAAAAATGCATTTCTAAGATCATCGTACCATGGGCAATATTCTGTAGCACTAAATGAATTTCACTTTCAACCTCTCCTAACTGTATAAGCAGTTTCTTAGGAACACAATGAACAGTGTATTGAATTTTGAGCTGTTCCTAATGGATCTCTCCTCTGGGACTTCAGACTTCTATGGATTATTTTGCACCTCAACAGCTGTTTTTCAGTGAGTGAGAGCTCAGAAACACAGGTGTAAGTCAGGCCATTGCCTGATACATCAAGTTCTTCTTGAGCAGCCTGGTTATATATTCAATTTTGTAAATGGTTCATAGGTTGTGTGAAACCGGTTTGGACTTAGTGAATGATTCACAGATGTACTGTTCTTCAGTAACACTTTTGAAGAAACAGTCTCTTTCTGTCAGCTCTTTTATTTTCACATATTTTTTCTGTGGGGGATATCATATTACAACTGTGACCTCTCATCTCATGTCAGCATGACATGGACCTTTCTGTCTCCATGGATACGTTGTCTGTGGTTTGTTTCTGTGCCCTTGAGCCAACAGCATTATGAAACATAATATGTCAACTTTCAGAAAACATGTCAGGAATGCACTGTGGTTCCTTATGGCTAAAGGATACTTCTTTGGTTATATCCAATGAGAGAGGAACGCTCTTCTTTTTAGTCCTCATGGACGGGCCATCGGGGGGTGAAATACCACCTTTTTATCCTGTTTCGCCTTTTTGTCCTTTGTCCTCCATGACTTTGGTTGAAAAACGATAGTGATTGAAGTCGATACAGGAAGACGTTTTTTTTTGTTTTTTTTTTATGCTTACCTTTATCTAACCAGAAGTCCCGCAGAGATTCGGAATCCCTTTTAAATCTAACATTGAATTCTTGACAGGTACAATTTTTACTGAAACAGTTGATAACAAAAGACGCAACCAAAAAATAAGTCAAGTGGTGCATTTCTAATGAGGAGTTTCAGTCTTGTTTTTTCAATAAAGGGTTTGTCAAACTGGAACAAACCTCCCAATCTTGGCTGTCAATGTGGCTAGTGTATGTGTGTGTGTGATGGACATTTGCATATCAATAGTTTGGTCCTGATAGCTTCCACCCACTTCTCTCTCTATGCCTTTCGGTGGGATGCAATTGTGGCCGATTATCAGAGGAGCAGCTTTATCGGCGCACAGCTCCACATACAGAGAACAGGAATCAGAGCAGAGACAGGCTGAGGCTGCTCGGTGAACGCAATAAATCGCTTCAGTGAACAGACCATAGAAATGCACTTAAGCGGCTTCTGCCATTCTTGAGTTTGATATATTTTTAACTGCCAAATATTTAAAGGGGATGAAAGGGCATCCGGATTGTGCCATCAAACACTGCTAATCTAACATATTTTAATCTCTGTTTTCTTTGTCTCCCTAATGCATGCCAGTTGTCTAAAAGCTAAGCCTAAACTTTTGCATCCACTGTAGAACATTTTGGCCTGAATGAGCAACTGTCTGTGGAAGAGAACATCTGCCCAACTGTTATTCCTGGCAGCGGATCCATCATCCTCTGGGTTTTTATTGCAGCCAGTGACACAGAGAATAATTTTAGGTGAACGAAGAATGGATTAAATTAATTTCTGACAAATCCTTAAAGAAAACGTAACTACAACGTAAAAAGTAGTAATTGTACCAAGAGCTGCAGTCGAAAGGTTTTGCCGTGGCCTTCAGTCTCCTGACCTAAACATCATTGAAGATCTGTGAATAAACCTCTAAAGAGCGGTGTGTGCAGTGTGACAGCCCAGAGATCTTAGTTCTGGAGGACTTTTGTTTGGAAGAAAGGGCAAACCCCCTCATAGAACTAGAACTTGGCTGCCTAGAAAAGCGTTTCTGCAGGATATCCAAACCTTTGCTCTGGCGTTTTATACAATAATATAATTTGGAAAATGTAAATGATGGAATATTTGGCATATATGTTTTATAGAAAGTTTATGGGAAAATTCGAAACATAACTGAAGTAGTGGATGTCAAGAAATCCAACCAATGGCTTGACAGAGCTGGACTGAAGGACAGCAGAGCACCCGAGCAATAGAGGCCCAGATCTATCACACCAGACAAGACCTCAGGTGTAGACTGAGCAAAGAGGCCAACGAGACAATCCAGCACATAACTGCAGGGTGTAAGATGCTGGCAGGGAAAGCTTACATGGAGCGCCATAACCAAGTGGCTGGTATAGTGTACAGGAACATCTGTGCAGAGTAGGCTATGGGCTGGAAACCCCAAGGTCAAAGTGGGAAACACCTCCAAAGGTGATAGAGAATGACCGAGCCAAGATCCTGTGGGACTTCCAGATACAGATGGACAGAATGGTAATGGCGAACCAACCGGACATTGTGGTGGTGGACAAAGAGCAGAGGAAAGCCGTTGTGGTCGACATAGCAATACCAAGCGACTTCAACATCAGGACAAAGGAACATGAGAAACTAAATACCAGGGGCTCAGAAGAGCTGGAGAAAGCCTCATCAGTGGTGCCCGTGGTCGTTGGGGCACTCGGGGCAGTGACCCCCATGCTGATGGAGTGGCTACAGCAGATCCCAGGAAAGACATCAGACATCTCGGTCCAGTCCATAGTTTCAGAGGAACACACAACGTCATGTGTGGAGGAAAAATGGAACAGCACACCAATATCAAAACCTTATCCCCTCTGTGAAGTATGGTGCAGGAGCGTCATGGTGTGGGGCTGTTTGTTGCCTTGACAACGTGATATCATCACAAAAAATAATTCACAGGTTTGTCATTTTGCAGAAAGACCTGAGACATTCACAAGAGCGTGGAATAAGTAAGTGATCCCCTGTATTAAATAGCTGCTAATCCTTCTTTTGCAGCAATAACTGATTTTATGTAGTTGCAGATTAGACGATCAGGATGAATCTTGGACCATTCCTCTTTAAATAACTGCAGTTCAGCAAGATTTCTGGGTGTACTCACTTATTCCATGCTTTATTGTGAATGTTTACATGTTGTGGCCAGTAAAATGATAAAAGGTAAATGTTTGGGTGTTATTAAAGCAGAACTTGTTTACTAATTCTTATGATTTTGATGTAGATCAGACCACATTTAGTGACCCATTTAGGCAGAAATGTGAGAAATTCCAAAACGTTCACGTACACACATTGTATGTGGTTAGTTTATACCGACCCTTCCTCGAAAAAGTAAGAAAAGTCAAAGTCAAAAAATTAACCAATGTTCATGACAAAGAGCACAATCATCAATAGACCGATTGACACAAGAGTTATGAGAGCCCTCAAGTCAGAATTCCCTATAATAAACAATGTTCGAATGTAACCTACCTGCATCTGTGGTTATTGTTGATGGGTTTCTGAAAAAAGTGAAAAACCATAATAATCAATATTAGAATAGTACTCACATTTGGAATAGTGTGTTTTTAGTTTTAGAAGATTAACAAATAAGCAGTTTGCAGAAAAGTTGAAACAACAGTCTGACAGTTATAGATTATTGGATTCGCCAACCGTGAAAACAGAAAAACACAAAGTGTTTAAAGTTTAAATAACTTCAGCCCAACATAAAGGTCAGTGTTTAGGTATTCAGCATTGAGAAACACTGAAGTAAAACATTGTGTCACTCACAACATTCAGAGAAAGAGCCAGACTTATGAGCTCAGGATTGTGTTGACAAAACCTTTAAGATTTATTGGATTCTGTTGACATTTCATAACAATAATAAACTAATGCAGTAGAATTCTGGAGTTTGGACACACAACAGTGTGTTAAATGCACCAATTGTAGTAAAATAATAATAGTAATCGCAGTGATAAAAATAATAATTAAAGCCGCAAGCGGCATTGAAAGGCCTCGTGTGCCCTATTGGCCTATTGCCGCTCGCTGTCACGAGGGTGCTGCTGCTCTCCAGGGCTTTCTTTTGATTAGTTTACTCCAAGAAGATGGATATCAATGGCCACAATAGCTTCTCCACAGTCCCTCCTGTGTCAGCTCCACCTCCGTGAGCCTCTGGAGAGAGAGATACCGACTCCAGACATAACTGAAGCTATAACTTCAGCCAGGAGTCCTGTACCACTTACTACTACTTACTACTACTACTTGTAGTGCGTTCATACAGAAAAGCCTGACATTGCGACGTATTGCCGCTCCGTGCTCGCATGGTTTACTTTTCACTAACAAACCTGCACCAGGGCCCCAGGGGTCTGATGGGTTAATCAGGGGGGTCGGACCCCCTCGCACCCCTCCGTATTTCGCACACTGGTCTCAACTGAAGAATGTAAAAATAAATTGCCATTAATCTAGTTTTTATTATCAACAAAGAACCTACTACGTGCTTTAATTTCTGGTGCTGGCCGTCTCCAGCTTGCGTTGATTGGCATTTTTGTGTTAAACTGCAAATGCTAACCGCTCGCAATGCCAAAATAACTAAACTTAACTTAGAACAATGTAAAAAGCGGCAAAACAATGATTTAACACAGTTGTTGAAATGCACAGTTGCACCTTATCTCTATATTTAGCCCTGTAGCAAAGTTGTTAGAGTCCCCCACTGTCACCATGGCATATAAACGTAGTGCGATTGTACCTCTGCATGTATGTGTCTATGTGTGATTGAAAATAATTGGCTCCTGCTGGAATTCCACAGTTTGAGGTAAAGCACACACGCAAAAAATCTTAGTATTATTAACCCATGTGTTGTTTCTCCACTGATCGGCAAAATTATTAACAATTCACAAAAGCACTTTATCAGCGCTTTAAAAAAAAGTCTTATTACCTTAGCTGTCATCTGTATAACATTGAACTGGAGTGGGTCACAGCAGCAGTCCCTCAAAAGGGGTGAGACGCCTCTTTGTTTTAGTCAGGAGGCGGGCTGCAGCATTTTCTACACTCTGCAGGTGCTGCAGGTAGAGTCCAATATACAAGGCATAACAACGGGTCAACCATCACCCCAAAGTTCCTCATGAGGGCGGCAGTAGTAGGACAGTGGACCGATCACACTGTCATGTCCATACAGGGGGCTACTTTGTCCGAAGACCATAATCTCGTTTTTATTTTTGCAGGGGTTCAAAAAGTTCCTTGCCTGTAGGGGACTGGGGCTATTTGTCACCCTTTTTTTCTACAGTTCACTGCTCACCAGTGAACTGCAAATCCCATAAGAGTCAGACCTGCATTAAATGAAAGATTGAACCCTTGACTTGAAATAGAACTAGCTCTCGTTTTTCTATATTGAGATAAATAGTTATTAACCATCAAACACAACAAAATTGACTGTGACAATGTGCCCCATATGTGGGCAAGTTGCCACAAGGCATGGGGTTGATTGTCATTATTGTTTTTAATGGAGTTTTTGATGTTAACTTAGATAAACCTTTGTAACTTAACTGCTTTTCGAGATAAATACGTTTCAAAACAGTCGCAATGCCAGATGAGTTCATGACACTCATTTGACCTAACTGTTGATTTTTTCTGCAAAATGCTCTATGAAGTGTAAACTTTACAAATTCACTAAAATGACCCAAACATACGGCCTCTATAAAAGCTACTGTTAAAATTAAGTGATCAGAAATACATATTAGACACAAAAGAAAAAAATTTCCCACCATGTATTCCCCATGTGACAAATAACCCCTCAGTTTTTGTGACAAATAACCCCCCGAGTGTCCACTTTACGAACAATGTAAGCTAGCCAACAAACGGCTATAGTGTGTGAGCTCGAAAACGGCTCAAATCGAAGCTAATATTTCTGTCTTTCAGATCAGACAAAAGGAAAACTCTAACTACAGAAATGAAGTTTGGTAAAAAGGCATAAAAACAAATCAAATGTGTCCTGTCCTCATGTCTTCAGTCCAAATGAGAAAATTATTTTTGGAAGAGAAGAAGAATGCCAATACACATATTATACATCAGTACCAGCAAACAGCGCCCTCTAGGCTATAAAAAGCAACTTGATAAATTACCCCGTGTGACAAATAGCCCCGGTCTCCCCATATCCCATCACAAGACAGTCCTGTAGCTGTGCGCGTTCCTGAGTCGATGATAGAAACCTCATCGTCGCTGGTTAGAGGAGAGATTCTCAATGCGCCTCGAACCAGCGCTTTTCTACCTCTGGATGACGACATGAAGGTTTATTTTATTTTATTTTCCCTGCGCCAACATATGCACATACACATATTAAATATTTGAAGGAAACAGATGCAAATCACAGGCCGTAGGCTATTTCTATAAAGCCTAAGCCTAGAAAGAAGATTGATTGCTATATTAATTTCAATTATGTTCAAATACTTTTTTTATGTGAAAGTAATAATTACTGGTCGTGGCCATCTGCCATTAATCCATCATCATTTTTTTAAATGTTCCCTCAGAGGTACTCAGGTAGGAACAAGAGCAGAAGCAGTTTTATGTAGCCTCTGTTCACACATAAACTTATTTACATATCAGGTTTGTGGCGATAAAAATATGCACAGTTTCCAAAGGCAAATCAGGTGCAACACACACACAAAATAGCTCTTGCTCATTTGAAGTACTGCTCGCAATTTAGAAAATCTAAGCTTAGAAAATCTGGCCCTATGGGATCTTTACCCTTTAATGAAAAACAGCTTCAACTGCTTTCACAGCTGTTGCTTGTGCTGCTGTTGTGCTGTTTCATGTGTTTGTTGCATAAAACATAGAAAATAACAGAATCTTTTCTGAAGTAGACAAATACAAATACTACTGCACTTTTTTTCTTTCTTTCTTAGTTTTGCCTTAGTTTGGAAGTTAGTTACACTGTAATAGTTAAAGTGATTAGACCAAAGTGTGTTTCTCTTCTCCATCAAGTATAGTTTCATTTTTCTATATGTCCTTCTTAGCCAAACTGATGCTTTGACCCATTTAGGCCTCCCTCACATTACAGTGTCACGGCCAATCACAGAGTGGATCTGTCAGGGTAATGAACACAGCCAGGGGGGTGGTCCCGTCTCATAGGGTGGTTGGTTTCACTCGTATTTTCACCGGAGCTTCAGATCATCTTTCACACTCAAACTGTTGTGGCAAGAAAGCAAACGGCTCTGTCATATTTACAGAAATTAATGTACTGAGGGTTTTTGTGTGTGTGTGTGTGTGTGTGTGTGTGTGTGTGTGTGTGTGTGTGTGTGTGTGTGCGTGCGTGTGTGTGTGTGTGTGTGTGTGTGTGTGTGTGTGTGTATTGTTACGGCATGAAAACTAACCCTTGGCAAAACATGAGGAGACAAATAATGCTATGCAACAAAAAAGGAAATGAAAGGAATTATTTATTATGCATCTTCCAACCACTTAACCTCTCAACCCCCATCTGAAATCAGCTTTACCCAAATCTTAAAGCTTATTGAAAAAGGCGCTAAAATAACAACGAAGACGAGGATGAAAACGCAACACATATGTGACAGAAGTGAAGCCACAAAAAGGGGGGCAAAAACATGCAGGAAAACAACAATAACAAAATAGTAAAGTGACAATGCAACAAAAAAGTGACAAAAGTGAAACAAAATGTAACAAAAATGTGTTAAACAACAATTACTTTTCTTTCAAATACGGCATTACACTGCTCCTCTCCAGTCTAGAAGCTTTTAGATTTGGGTAAAGCCGAACTGGAGAAAATGCGTTAAGGCAGGGGGTAAGATCAATGCTGGCAGTGGGGGGGGGGGACAAAATGGTTTCATGTGCAAATACCTATACAGATTCAGCATTATAGGATGAATAAGTAAAGATATATTTTGTGTAAAGCCTTGACCTTGAAGTCCAGGTATGTCCACAACCGTATTATTATGATTATATAACAGTTTTGCAGTTTCAGTGAAGCATACAAGATGAAGACAACAACATAAACATTAATTCAACTAAAACAATTAAAGCATTAACATAATACATAATAAGAGCATTCACATGGTGGATCCTCCTCCACAAGGGATTTAAACTGTTCAAGAATCATGAGACCGTCTGTGCCTTATTCCAAACACATGGTGCAAAGCAGCAAAAGCCTTCTTACCCCATTCTGTCTTAACACAGTGTGACTCAAGAGTCAAAATGTCCTGAGACCTCAGCTGGTAAGCATTTCTAGAGCATTTCTAGAGCATTTACAGAGCATTTCTAGAGCGCTGTTCCGTGATGAAGGCGACTCCTAGCAAAAACTTGGCTCGGCACAGCATTTGACCTGACATGTATTAAATTCAACAAATAATCAGGCAGGACCAAGAAGAGCTTTGTAAATAAACAGACAATGCTGTATAGTCAGAACAATATTCTATTCACTCACCACAACCTCATATAGTATGCACAAAGAATACGTTTATTGATGATTTCTACAAAAGTAGATAAGCCGTTCTGGGGATTCGATGAGGTAAGCTCCCGGGCTCGTGCCCCCACACCTGTAGGAGAAGCGAAAAGCAATAAATAAAGGGAGGGAGGTTGGGGCCGGAAACCCCAAACGAGAGGACGAGGTCAGTAAACGGGGAGGCTTAAATAGGCTGGCAGCCGGAAGGGGCGTGCGTGAGTTGTGGTCCTGCTCCCGAACCTCAGATGAATATTTTTAGATTTCACTTTTTCATCCAATGAAAGCATGGGATCTACAGTACAGTCTATAATAAACCACAATTCAGTTAAGTTCACTTAGCTTTGTTGTCGATTCTACCACATGCAAAGCACAACAATCACTCTAAAACCCTATAATACACTGAACAATATGACTAACCAGTATATCAGGGGCAGCAGAGGGATGGGAGAGGAATGATTCAGCTTATTAACAGCCTCGTTGCCCTTCAGTCAATTGGACCTGGCTTGGCTCGAGGCTCCACGGTCTTTCATTCATTTAATTTCATTTCATGTCTTCATTTATTTGAGTGGGATAACGCATATTCATGAACAAACAACCGGTGATGTAAATATGCCAGATATAGCTCAGAGCTAATTTACATCCGCAGTCCTAAGGGGTAAAAACATATAACACAGAACATACATGAGTGTGAGTCTCTGATGGCAGCGCTGAAAAAGCTGTGAAATTGAAAAGTTCTCTCTTTTTGGTCAAAATTGTGCAAACAGCTGCACTTCGATGGTCCATTTAGGACTATTTATTGTCTGATAGAAACAAGTATAGTGAAGAAATAATTTTAGACAGTAAAGTGCAAATATATAGCCCATATTTTCCTTTTGTCAAGTTCATAATCTAGATTCACACGGCTGTGGCATCTGTCAAAATGGGCTCCGTGCATCGAGTAGAAGACGTGTCAGAAAAGTAACACACAGAACCATCAGATTTATTGATAGGAATTCGATTGTTATGGCAGATGTGTGAACAGGACGGACCAGAGACATAATGAAATCAGTGTAAATGAGGGATTAGTCCAGTCAGAAGAGCGTAGTCTGACACCCAAATGCATTCAATGGGCTCGACATGGATTAGTCTGGCTTGGATATCTCCGCTGTTGCGCGTGTACGCACACACACACACACACACACACACACGCACACACACACACACACACACACACACACACACACGCACGCACGCACGCACGCACACACACACACACACACGCACACACACACGCACAAACACACGCACAATATCGTGTTAACAGTATCGCTGTGTAAATTAATACAGGAATACAGGATACAAATGTCCATATCAAAATGAGACTTTGTTTGATTAGTTTTTACACACAGTCAGATCAGAGGTCCGGGCATTGAGGAGGAACCATCCGTCATCCAATAATCTATTTCCTTTTTACTTGGTGCAAGACCCTCATTCATCCTCATCAGAGACTTCAGAAGAACAGGACATAGTGAATTAGGTCCATCAGTGTGATGATAGTATATAATGAGATCTCACATGTTATTTATTATCAGAAATGCTGAAGAGAAAGAAGTAGAGGGGTTTGTTCAGTCACACAAAGCTCAGCCAAAATGAGGAGCAGAAAATGTTTGTGACCAAGTGAGGGCGAGGGTTCTTATTTTTAATACTCAATAGTTCGGTCCACTACAACACCACCGGTTCACATTAAGGCTACACAGGTCCGCTGACTGACGTGACAGAAACACAGGATTACAAGACAGAAGTCTATTTCATATTGTGGCATCTCGAGTGGAGGAGCTGAGTGGCTGTTGACCCACCACCCAGTAAATAAAAAATATTAATATCCTGAGACAAGGCCAGGGGCACTTCGCTCCGAAAAAACAACAACATTCAGTTAACCCATAGGCAACGGAAGCTGCTATAGCACAGACTACTGCTATACCAGGTGAATTGTGGCGTTGCGCTCTTCGGACGAGCCATTTCGGGACCCCGATCTTCTGACCTATTAGCGACCACTAGGGTGCTTCCTCGTACTATGTAAAAAAAAGTTTTTTTAAATCTGCTTTCCTCCAACCCTGCATTACATGATGCTTGTTATAGAGAAGCTGTAAAAAAAGTTTTAGCTGAAAATATTGATATTTAGGACTTGCTCAACTCTATTGAAGTTTTTACCTTTTAAGTCACATGGCGCCAATCCAAGATTCAGACATTTTTATTACTTTCAATTAAATCAAAACAAGCTCAACTATATATGGTCTAAAAAGACTACAGTTTTGGTGTCAGGTGGTAAAACCGATGTAAATATTGGAAAATATTACTTTAGTTTAAAAGTCTTCAGTTGTTTTAAAAGAAAATGTTTACCCATGCTAACAAATGCTAACGCTAATGCAAGAGTCCACATAAAAGCCAATTTAATTTGAAATTAGTTGCTAATGTCAGGTGGTGCAACTGCAAAAAACAGCAAATAACCATCTAAAAAATATAGGGATGCACCTATCCAACACTGGTATAAGTTATCAGAGTCAAAACTAGAAAAAAAAATCAGATATTGGTTTAAAACATCCGATACTGAACCGATCACTGTTTTGGGCTGACACTGAGCACTCTGTCCGTGGTCCTCTGGCTTTATTGCTGATTCCAGCATCAGTCAGTTACAAAGGAGAAAGGCTGTCTAAGATACACTTGGCAAAGATTTGACTTTGTACAATTTTTTTGGAAACTATTTAAATTTTAGAGAAAACTCCACCTGACACTTTTTATGCAGAGAAGCTACAAATACATCAAAATACATTTAAATACTTGTTAAATGTTATTTAACAAACATAACTTGTTTAAACACAAAATTATCGACTCAAAAATATGCATGCCATCAGTTTTGAAAAAACTCTTTGAAAATATGCTTTTAGACCCTAATACAACATATCCATCCATTTTCTTCCACTTTTCCGTTGCCGGGTTGTGGGGGCAGCTGTTGGAGCTGCACCAGCCCCTATGGTGCCTCCTGCAGGTGGTGGGTCCATAGAAGGACGGCCTCATGGTTCTAACCGGGCATGTTGGTCTCTCATAAGGGGCTTCTGACCCGCTCTTTGTCTGACCCGTCACCTAGGACCTGTTTGCCCTGGGAGACCCTACTGGGGCAAGAAGCCCCCGACAACAGAGCTCCAGGATCATTCAATTCTATTATTTATATTTTTGAACATTAAATCGCATTGAGCAAGTTCTAAATATTCTTTTAATTAAATAATATTTTGGCTACTGAATCTTTATATGACCCATAGGTGCATCCCTATATTTTTTAGATGGTAATTTGCTGTTTTTTGCAGTTGCACCACCTGACATTAGCAACTAATTTCAAATTAAATTGGCTTTTATGTGGACTCTTGCATTAGCGTTAGCATTTGTTAGCATCGGTAAACATTTTCTTTTAAAACAACAGAACTTTTAAACTAACGTAACATTTTCCAATATTTACATCGGTTTTACCACCTGACACCAAAACTGTAGTCTTTTTAGACCATATATAGTTGAGCTTGTTTTGATTTAATTGAAAGTAATAAAAATGTCTGAATCTTGGATTGGCGCCATGTGACTTAAAAGGTAAAAACTTCAATAGAGTTGAGCAAGTCCTAAATATCAATATTTTCAGCTAAAACTTTTTTTACAGCTTCTCTATAACAAGCATCATGTAATGCAGGGTTGGAGAACACTGCCCTGAAACTTTCATTTTTTAGAAGCACCCTAGCGACCACCCAATACTTTCAGCACAAACGCCATCGCGTTGACCACGACTCGGTTGCTGGCTTTATGCTCCAGCCGCCGGCTTGATGTTTAAACACGACTTGAACAATTTGTAAACAACTCATCCACTGCATGCGTAGCCCGAGTGCTGCATGACGGACGTGGCGTCGGAGAGAGGAGAGGTCAGGTATACGGCAGAAAGGGCTCCTTTTATAGCGCTCCCCTACATCTGATTGGTTAACTGCGGGACTAAACTCCAACTCACTACAATACAGTATGTTCATTTACTACTGGTAAAGTAGCATTTATAATAGGACATGTTCTCGAACTCAGATGTTTTAAGGAGTCACATTACAGCCTTCTGACCCACAACATGTGCTGCACGGAAAATACAAAGTGTTGTCGTCGGGAAGGCTTCAGAGCCATCAGGCACAACACAAACCGCTTCAAGAACTCCTCTCAACCGTATATATATATATTTTTTTTTTAAGTAGTATGCTGCTTTGGGACACTTAAAAAAAAAAAAATTAATGGAGACACAGCAGATGTGGCACTTTTTGTTCAGTGTGAATATTCTGTCATGGTTGTATGTACTGTGTGCGTAGATGAGTGGCGCTGTCTGTAGCCCAAGACAAATTCCCCTCTTGGGCTAAAAAAGTTGATCTTTTCTTAGATTTCTGCAGTTTCTTTTCTATTTATGTTTCTAGTCTAATCTGAGGTTACTCTCAGAGAAGAAAACAAAACAAGGTCCCCTTCCAAAACGAGCAGATTGGTAAGAGGTCTTACGCCAAACCGGATGTGCATCAGCGTCCGCCATGATAAGAAGCCTCCGAATTGGTCAGTTAGGAAGGAGCCTCAATGCTAACTATGCATACAGTAACTAACTGATTCATGCGCAACCACTGCAGACTGACAGGTGCACGTTTAACTTTATTTTAACAGGCCAAACTTTATAAGAGAGACAAAATCCATGTTGTCGTCACCACAGTTCAGTCACATGTCAGTGTTTTAAAGAGCCGCCTCAGTAAATGGCTTGAATAAAGGCAGTTTGTGCTTTTGCTTTAAATTAGTAGAAACTGAAACCACGTGGTTAATTTGCTACTGTAGCTTTATGAAACAGCTGTTGAGATCAAATAATGCTAAAGGGAAATGTGAAGGATAATTTAGATTTTTTTTTTTTGGACACTATGTTGTTGTTGGACAATATACAGTAGGTGGCGACATGCACTTTTGTTTGGCCTTGGAAGAAGAAAAAACAGCTGTTGGTGATGTCACTTCCCCTTCCCCTGGGTCCCACGGTCGAATTGGGAAAATAGCTCTGAAGCTCTAGTTCACTAACTGCATAGAGATCTAACAGTTGACCCCATGAAAGGTTAAGGATTTGTTGCTTGTGTTAGTGCTTAGAGGCTACAATTTGATGGTTTCACACGCAGCCAAAGCTAATGACGGGCTAAAAGCTGGATGGCCACAGCTAGAGGAACGGGTTTGGAAATGAGGAAAATGCTGTTGGGAGAGGCTCAACGGAGCAGTTACGCCTCCTTGCCCAGGTAGTTGCTAAGCGATTGTTCAGAAGTGACACCTAGGATGAAGATTTCAATGGATTTAGTGATTTGGAGTGAGATTGAGAGTTTGGTATGTTCTTTATGCTATAGTTATCGGAACTGTTTATGTTACATTAACATACTGGACACCTATTTGGTCCGCTGTTTATGCTTCATGTAGCTAACCATCAATGTGTTATGTTAGCATACCGTTGTTTTGGTTCTCGTCGTGACCATGTGACGATGTGATGTTGACATTTTGACATTTTGCGCAAACTCGGCACACATGGATCTTTCATAAAAGGCTTGGTACAGCCAATTGGCCATGATAGCGCACACCTAGCTACGATAGTACCGAGCCATTTATGAAAGATCCATGTGTGCCGAGCTCGCGCAAAATGTCAACATCACATCGTCACACAGTCACGGCGAGAACTGGAACACCGTACGCCTATTCAGCCAGTTGTTTTTTTTCTTCATTACGCATTTTTTGGCTGGTGCGTCTTATACTCTGGAGCGACATAGTCCGGGAAAATACGGTACATGTAAAATCCTTGGTTTTCAAAGCGTCAATGTCAAAGGGATTTAATTCATTCTCTTCATTTGACTCCTTCATTGATGCAGTGCCAGACCTAAAGGCTTTACTCCATATCTTCAATCACATCCGTATTGACGATTGTGTGTAAGGGGGTCATAAAATCCCAACAAAAAACACAAACTCTCTCTGCATCTAAATCCCCTCAGCTTCTGTGCTTGCACCTTTAAACCAGAACAGAAAAAAAAACCCACACAACTCAGACACAGCTGAATGAAGCAGGTGCCCACAGGGCCTGGGCGAGACAGGCAAGTAAAGTATCAATCAAGCAAAAACATCATAAAAAGAGGGGTGGGGGTGAAAAAACTTGGGGAAAAAAGCAAAACAGAAGAGACCAGGACAAACCCAAAGACAATTAGATTTATCCAAACAGTGCATTTTATTAGATTGGTTACATTAATATTTTTCATTCGTCGTCTAATCAATTCTTGCACTGTCTGCTACTTTCTTTCACTCTTTTTCCTCCTCATTACTCCCTCATTTCCTGCTGCCCATTTTCTCCTTGTGCTCCACTTCCTCTGTACGTTTCTCGGACTCTTCTAATCTGGGAGAGTCCTGATGAATCACACTCCACAGTAGATAGCAGATGAATGAATGGTCTGAGCAGTTGGGTGGCCTAGATTCAGCCTCTCTCCTCCCTCTATCGATTGATCCGCACAAGCCTTTATCAATTATCCACCACACTTCAATCATTCTTAAAGGCCCTGTGCCCATTTTTTTGTAGAATTGAGGCTCAATCACAATTTTCTTTTCTAACCCTTCTCCTTATAGCCCTCACCTTACACTTTAACTCTGAAGGCCAAGGGCAGGGGCTGAATAAACAGCCCGAAGAATTGGGACAGCCCTCAATTCGTCTTTGCATTCACAGCAAGCACAGATATGAGATTATCTTTTGTGATTTTGATCAATTAGAAGAACAACAATTGACTATTTTAATTTTATGGCAAACAGTGAACAAAATCAACTTTATTTATGTTGTAAAAATGCTTATTGAGGATGTTTGTGAATTCATTTCTCGTTTCCGTGTTTACCCCTCTGTTTTGAGTCTGCATCTGAATGCTCAACGCACAAAGCGGAGGGGAAGGGTGTGGTGGAATTTCTATGTATGAACAGCTTTACAAATAGTGCACAGGGAGAACACACAGCATCACCAGTCAGGCCAAGGGGCGTTCAGCCCGAGGACACGTTCAGCCTTTATACAATCAGTTTAAACATTAAAAAGTTAAAGGGTGATAGCCCAGGCGCTGAACAGACAGTGGTATCTACAAAGGCCCTTGTGTCAAGTGTCAAGGACTTCTTCAAAGCCGTGCTCAACTTAAGGATACCGACACGTCAGAAAAGCTAAGAGCTACATTGAGAGCTTAGGTTTACAAGTAACCTGGGACTGAGCTGGAAGTGAGGGAGAACTAGATTAGTCAAGCCTCTGAGGTAGATACTAGTATAGTTGACTTAGCTATTAAACTAAATTAAAGGTAAGGGTGACTCAGAATATCTCAAAGCATTTATTGTCACGCAATTCTGACATAACGATCCCCTCTTCTGATAATGATCAAACTCATTTGATGTTAATCACACAACAAAATAACCCCACTTGTTTAATAATGAAAGTAACATGAAAAACATCACACTTTTCATGCTCTGCTGACTTAAACCTTCTCAAACCCATCACCAAATCAACGCGCCGAACCTTGGGGGACCGAGCCTTCGCCATCGCCGCCCCCACCCTCTGGAACTCACTCCCTGTCCACATCAGAAACCCAGACTCACTGACCACCTACAAAAAACTGCTCAAAACTCACTTGTTTCAGCTCGCCTACAACCTACAATAGCTCTCCCATCTTTGTTTGTTTGTCTCATTTGTAAAGCGTCTTTGAGTCCCTCGAAAAGCACTACATTATGTATTATTATTATTATTATTATTATTATTATTATTATTATTATTATTATTATTATTATTATTATTATTATTATAATAAGCAAAAAAAACATCATTAAGGCCAAACCATATGTAATCCCTGGTATACTCCAGGCATAACGGTCACTGGAATATAGCTTAAACTTTCTTATTTTATTTATTTAAGTAACTTGCCCAACAGTGACAGGTTGGCATGAAATGGCTTGCAGAAGTAAGGAGGCCATAATATTTTTGACTCATGGCTGACGTTAAGTTTCTACAGCTCAAATAAATAAATAAACGCATCTCAAAATGCAGCAGATTGATGCTTTGAAAATGTGAAATTTTCAAAAATGTTCATTGGGTGGCATGCTCCCGGACACCAGAGGAATAATATCCTTGTCACCTTTTTCACCCCTGACCCGTTTTCATGCCTGTTATATAAGTATTAATTGTATGTATGAATAACATTGTTGAATCTTGAAACACTATGAATGCAGTTGTAATGGCACTTTGCCACTAGATGTCACTGTGGAGAGATTGTTTCGACCTGTGATTCGACGCTCCGGCACAATGGCTTCAAGCTTTAGAGTTTCATGAAACCTCGCTCTGCCCATCCCTACAGCACAGCTCCATTATGTTCTCTGAAGGTTTCAAAGATGCTTACAAGTCATCCCTGCGAAGTGGCGAAAAATGCTTTTGGAGGAATGAGTTTAAATCACAAATAACATAAAAAATGGTACAGGACCAAAGCCAGATAACAGTGACACAATTTGCTCTAATTTTCAAAGGTCTAATAAGGCAGAAGGAAACACTGGCTGGCTGCATCTATTTAAGATGATCAAGTATACAAGCTGTATCTGACTTTATTTATAGCAATGCAATGTAGCTACTGAAAGATTTCCAAGTTTCATTGTATTAAGAACTGACAAAATGTTTAGTTTTAATGTCTCCCTGTGGTTTTATACTTTATTCTGGATTTAATATTTTGATTATGAATAAATAGCGAAACTGCAGGTAATTAAACACAATGAACCATCTCTGAACTCAGTAATCTGTAAATTGATTTTGATAATAATTACTTTCTACTGATGCCACACATGGTTAGAGAAGATAATGAGTTCTGTGGATGAGAAAACGTTCTCAGATTCACTGAGTCAGATGAAGCAAGCACCTGGATTTCCTTTTCTTGCTGTCTTTGCAGAGGCCTTTAGGACGTGTGAGTGTGTAATCGGCTCTGCACAGGCTCACAGACCTGCTGTCCTGGAGGATTGTGGGTATTTTCTTGTGTCAATTCGCATCAGGTTCAACATGACAGGGTCTGTGGTACACATGCTCGGCACAAAATCCTTTTCCTCAATGCCCCTCTCACATGTTCCTCTTCCCTTTATGCGAGTTTGAATTCACACCGAGGTTTAATCTTCAGACTTCAACTCCACATTTTTTTTACTTTTTAAATCGTACATAGTTCCTTAGATGCTACAAACGTGAAAGAGATACTACTGGAAATGCAGTTGTTAGAGGATAACATTAAATCGCTGTTTATCATACTGGGTCAGGCTGTACAGTCGTACTATCTCTGTCATAGCCTTGACTGAGAGGCTCAGGCTCTCTGCCACTGAATGCTTGCGTATCAGTCTGACGCTCTGAGAAGGTATTTATCCCTTTTCTGTGGAAGCATAGACAGACTTGAATGGTAGGACTAGTGCAATGTCTCGAGTTCATGTCTCTGGGTCACGCAACGATGGTAAATAGGTAAATGGGGCGACGGTGGTGCAGATGGTAGAGCGGGTCGTCTCGTGATCGGTAGGTTGGGGGTTTGAATCCCACCTCCTGAAAGTGTACACTGTCGTTGTGTCCTTGGGCAAGACACTTCACCCACATTGCCCCCAGTGTCTGCATACATTGGTGCATGAATGAGAGTATGAATGTGTGAGTGGATCCTTGATGTAAAGCGCTTTGAGTGCCTAATGTAGGTGGAAAAGCAAGTTGAGACCATTTAAATAATCTTCACCATTGTTAATTCTCTAACAACCCTCACTGCATTGTAATAAAATGAAATCTAGCAATGGCTGGCTGGATGAGAGAGGGCTTCCCAAACGTTTTGGGGTGTGTCCCCAAAATATCGACATACTGAGATATGTTCTTACCTGAGCTTAGACGAGTTTAGCTGGTCTTTGTGTGTGCGCTCAGTTACTCAAAAAGTCCAAAGATGTTGTTAGTGTTTCGCCTCTCCTCGTTATGGTGCATTCCACTTATGTCGGCAGTCGAAAAATCCGACCAAAACGTTGTCTCCGAGTTGTAGCGTTCCAGTTGTCCAGGTCGTAAACAGTCGTTACAGCTTTGTTGCTCATGTTCGTTTACAGAGAAACGTCATTGTGACGTCACACAATAGTATAATGTATTTGTTACTGTCTCTCACATTAAGTCTTATTTTGCCCATATCTTTCACTCCTACGCCCTCTAGTGGTGAAGTAGATGGAACAATTATTTTAATATTTTGGTTCCGCCCGACCTTAAAGGGACTATACAGAGTTTAAAAATGTTAAAATTATGCATTTTCCTCCCCCTACATGTTCCAGCCATGTCCTAATGTGTATTGAGCTCAGACCTGTTCACCACAACTGCCTCTAAAATCCTGCCAAAATCCACTCAAAAAGGTGTCACTTCGGGTCCGAATTGCCATCATGCACGAGCTTAATATAGAAGGTGCAGTTACACATATGACCTGAGGTGGCAGTAGTGAGTATAAAATGGCCAACTTGCATCCAGCCCCTTTAATTGATTGCACTCAGCCAAGCCATGCTACAGCAGCAGGTTGAATTAACGCCAAGGCTTCATTTGTTTTAGTGATTTGTTTTGTTTAATGACATCATTTTCTTTGATTCACTGTTTTTTTTGACAAAATACCCTATTCAAATGTCATTTTTTTAATGAAATCACCTCTGCTCTATGTCTCGTGTCCCCTCTGGGCGTTCTAATCCACACTTTGGGAACCTCTGCTTCATCATATCAGGTGACGAATCTTGGTTATCACACCTTTTGTCTGTGATTGATTTACTATGACTCTCTTTTTCCAAAAAGGCTATTAAAAAATTACGAAATGCACTCACATTAGCCAAAAAAAACCTCACAAAACATCTCTTTATGTTTTTCCACATTTAGTCCCTCCACCAAGATAAAGACCGTTGAGTCTTGATTCTTGCCAGGTCCAACTGACTTGCTTGACAGCTTCATCCACCAGGCTGTCAGGAGCTTAACTCTCCCCTTCCCTCCCCCTGTCGTCCCTGATTGTGATACATATTTTCATTCACTAAGGGTTTGAGGGTAACAGGTTTTCGATTCCTTGAAACCTACAGTTATGTTTAGACTATTGCTCACACCTTCCAGAGAGGCATCATTATTTAGCTCAGCCGTGGTCCGTCATATCTCTACATTGTTAACTGAGGTCCACATGAACCACAGTTATCTCAGTGTCACGTTCATGGGATTAATCTCTCTCCATTGTGTGTTCCTCTACGTGTGTGTCTGCGCGTGCCGTGGCAGTTTCTTCCCCACACATTTACACCAGGCATGAGGTCCAGCAGCAGGGGGGCAGCGCTCAGCAGGACGTGTGCTGATTGGCTGACACCTGCAGCGGGGGTATAAATATGTGATGCTCAAACCTCCACAGTTACACATACTGGATCTGCTGAGAAAAGAGATTATTATGTGACTTTTGTAGAGAATGGAGACATAAAAGATTCATAACATTTCATGATTTGCTGTTGTCTCACGTGCTGACAATGGCTGCTGTCACTTCCCCGTCTTATTTCTGTCTGTAATTGTTTATCTGATGTGTGCCTCACTGTAAGGGTTTCTCTGTGTCATTGATGTTGTTAACGTCTTTTAATCCCCTCCTTCACATCATTTTTCAGCATGAGATTTGTTTCCATGGTCACTATATGGATGGATTTTCTGTTGCCAATCAACCTTAAACATGCAGATCTTTTCATGGAATGTATTGTTTGTTTGTTTTTTTGTTGAATTGTTGCTTTATTTTATGTTGCAATACCTTGAAAAAAGAATAAATAAAACAAAATGAAATGAAGCCTCTGGCTTGTGGAACCCCCTTATAGCACTTGCAAATAAGGGCCTCATTCACAACACGATCTAACACACACATTTGTTCTTATCGTCTTCTTAGGAAGGTTTTTGGCATTCACAAAACTTGTTCTTAGCTGAAAACATTCCTCTGTTAGAACAAATCCTAAGAACACTCAGGAGGACTCTCCAGTTCTGTTCATGATCTGCTCCTGATGGAACCCAACATTCTGAGTCATATATATTTGTACATATTAAACCTTCATTCATTCCAGAAATATTTAATATATAATAATTATAATAAATTACAGATACCTTGTTTTTTTCCAGAAATAAGCTGGTAATATTACACGTACTTTTATAAATGTATCAATGTATTACTGCTAAAACTGCATTAACGTTATCTGATAAAGTCGATCGTCAGCCTCGATCTCACAACCTTCTGAAAACAAAGGCGCGCTGTACTCGTTGAGCTACGCAAGTGAAGTGTCTGCTGCTGCGTCTGTTTAACAGACTGGCCCACGAGAAAAGAAGGACAACCCTTTTGTGAGTTATATCCATTTAAACATTTTGTAATGAGAGCAAATTCACATGCCCATAGATTAGGAGGGTCCTTCAGCACGTGGCAGCGATGGCAATGATTTTTTTGTTTGTTAGTTTCTAGTTTTGGATTTGTGTTTTGCCATTCATATCCTCAGGTTTCCACTGCACCTTTTGTCCTCATATGGTGAACGACAGGCGGCAACATATGCTAATTAGTCCTCACACACACGCACTTCCAAGATAGGATTCGCTAACTTCAATACACACGTGCAAAGTATTTCCCACGACTTAAGAACGTGTCCAGAATCTCCCGCAGTTTCCTGACACTGCCTTCGCAAGTACAGATTTGAATAATTAATGTTCATGAATGAGGCCCATTGGCTGTTGCCTGATTACTGTTTTTTGGCGAGCAGACAAACTTTCTGCCCTCACCTTTGTGCTCCTCACCTGAAACCTTCCTCAGGGGAGGCCTGTCCATTTTTCAATGTTTGACTGTTGGAGATTTATAAACTTCATTAATAATCAAATAACTACGCCACAGATAATTTACTCAAGACATTGATCTGCAAATACTACATTGCATGTTCTGCATGGTCACTGCTTGTGATATTAGACTTAACAACCAAAACAATAAGCATATAAATATTGTGTTTCTTTTTCTGTTCTTGAAAGTCATTTTTTCCTTTTTAGAAATAACTTTCAACACTTTTCCATTTGCCTAAATCAACCTGTCCCTAAAGGCCGCTTATAAAGCAAGCAGCCTCCATTTCCTCACAAGCCTAAAACCTCCTCGTGTGGGTCTCCGATGGGCAGGTATTGGCAGTAGCTATTGATCTGGTCGAAGATTAATAATTAGCCACACTTCTGCATATTTGATAAAAAGCTGTAAAAAGTGTCTGCAGAGCCACGCAGTAGCATCAGTTAAACCAACCGACTGGGTACTGCTATCGCCCGTCCCGGAGCTCAAACTCTATAATCCTTTAATACATTTCAAATATCACAGGACGGCTGCAATTCCCCTCAGCAACATTAAAAGCATGAGAGTTACAAACACATTAAAGCCCAGAGAAATCCCAGAGCAACACGAGAGTCAAAATGTGTTAAATTAAAGAAAAAGCCTGCGCAGTCACCGGAGAGACCCCGTATCACGAGTTTTACTGTAGTGGGACTAGAAATATAGCAAGATAAAAAAAAAAGAAAAAAAAGAAAAAAGCTAAACTTAAAACTAAAAGAAAGTTGATTTTTTTTCAGGTATTTGAGTCAAAATGTGTTACTTTCTGCAAGTCAGTCTAAGTCTTCACCAAACTGTCCCAGATATAGAACTCTTGTAAGGTTTTATCTTATCTTTCTGCTCTCATTTGTTTCAGAAATATTTAACCCACACAGTGTCCTCATCGCCTCCACATCTCAGTATCACCGATCAGCGCCTTTAGCTGCACATGCTGCGTCAGGATGAACTCTTTTGCATTTACCAATTCTGCTAATGGATCGAGGCAGGGTAATCTTTTCACTCCTGCCTTGGGGGGGAAGCCTGCAGAGAGTCTCGATTAGTGACACGTCTCGCTGAGTGTAGGACAGCTTCATCCACCAGGCTAGCAGGAAGCTGAACTCTCCCCTTCCCCCCCTTCGCTGGCTTCCTATTGTGTTTATGTAATTTAGTTTTATGTTATTGCTCTATTAACAGTGTTGGGCAGGTTACCTATTTTATATTAGTAATTACATCTTTGAAAATGTAATATGTTTGTATTACAGATTACTGTTTCAAAAATCTAGTTGAGTTACACTACTTTGAGTCACTTTTGAGTTACTTTTGGCAAATTATAGACTGAAAGTAGAAATAATACCACCAAGCAAAGATTTCCTTTTCCTTCTTTTCCCCCCATTCTCTCTGTTTTGTTTTGACGGCGTTAAAGCAGAACTAAGTAACTCATGCCCCTAGAGGCCATAAGCGCCACTGCAGGCGTCGTAGCGTGTTACAGTTTTTTACTCATTAATTGTCCATGAGAGTAAATGTTACGCTGACAGAAAAGACAAAGGGCGAGAGGGATATTGTACATTGTGCCACAACTCAATTACACAATGGAGATAATTTTTTTCACTCAAAGTTGGCTGTAAATACTGCTAAAGTGGCGCTAGCCCGCAGTTAGCTTTGCCTTTTAGCTTCTTCTTCGTGATTCCATTAGTGTGTATTGGTGACTCTGACCCGGTGCAGCGAAGTTGCAATTGTGGTTTTCTGGCCAAAGGCACCAGGGGGAGATGAAAGACCCCCCAATCACCCCATTAACACTTGTATTACCCCCAGAGGGACTACGGAAAGGATTTATTAAGGTAAACAAGTTACTGAGTACTGCTTTAGCTACACGCACCTCTTATACACCCGTGTCCGTTATTTGGGGGGAGTTTGGCTTTTATCGTTCATACATTAAAATGCACTTATATCTCGATTTACTTAAACTATAATGACTAATATATTCCCGGTAATCCGGTAATATGCTATTTTCCTTAGTTACTGAAAAGAGTAATATATTTTTATTACTTTTGTAATGCGTTACCCCAACACTGTTAACTACCATAATCCATCATCGGATTGAGTTAAAAACAATTGATATTCTATGCAATTACATGTTGTAGAATTGACAATAAAGCTGACTAGATTAAATTGAAATGAACTTTGAACAAAACCAATAATTATGTGATCTCTTGATAGATGAGTTTGTGCAACAGCAAAACATCCACTTGAAAGCTTCAGGCGATGTGTTTAAGAGTAAACTGAGTTAACTCTGTTTGTTTTGTGCAGCTAAAAGTTTCTGCAGGTGAATTTCTCAGAAGCACATTTTCTTCTCTGGTGGTCAACCTTGGATACATTTTCCCTTCTATCCCCCCCGTTTCGTGATTATCTCAGTATCAGCGTAATTATGGCTCATTCATCTTTTCTGCCGCGACTCAAGGACAGCGCTCACACATACGCACATCAGCCACCCCCCTTTTCACACTCATCATTTGAGGGAGTATTTCTTTAATTATGATTCATATCTGGGTCATTCATAACCATCAGCGAAGTCAGGTGCAGTGTGTGCATGTGCATGTAAAAGAGAGGGCTGTAAAATACCACAGGAGTTCTCTATTGTCTACAAAACCAGAGGGTTAATAGTAAACCATGAAATTACATTGCACCATCAATCCTTCATTATTATCAATACTTGGATTGGAGTTTTTTTTTTTTTTTTAAACCTCAAACTGACTGCCCTTCACTGATTGGTTTACTCCACTTCCTGTTCCTGCTTGCGTGTGCTCCGTTCTGGAAATGTACCTGATGCCAACTCTAACCGGACTTAATCGCTGGTACAGTGGTGGCTTTTTCAGGCAACTTCACAGGACCAAAACAAGCAGGCTATGCTCCAGTTCATGATGGTCAGTATAGCGGGTTTGCTCATTTTATCTAAATAGAACCTTCAACATGGCAAATAGAGCGGCACATCAAAGAAAAAAAATCATTGTAGACTGTCCACTCAATTTCCTGCTGTTGCCGTGATACTAGCTGCCATGCGGTTAGTCTCATAAACCTGCACTTATGCTGACATGTTTTAAGTGTGAAATCAGCAACTGAACAAGCAAATATGTCACGATATTAGTCAATATAAATAAATGTGTCATCTACAAATTTTGCTGATCGCCTCAATAACAATCTCCGGGCAGAGAGATTTTTTCTAACAAAAACTGGTGCTTTGCAGAGAGTGTAAAGCAAAACATAAACACAAAGCTTAACACGTTACCATTTGGGCTAATAATGAGTTGCCCCATGCTCCTATTGTGCCCGTTTGGCATGATCTGCCAAAAGTTAAGAGAGCAGGTGTTGGAAAAAAGATACAACACAGAAGTAGTTTTACAGAAGTACATTTACAAAGAAATATTTGAATAGTATTCACCATATGCAGAGTCATTCTCAAAGCCAAGGTGAACTTGAAAAATGTTGTAATTCCTTAAAGTGTTACAATGAAGTGCAGATGCAAAAAAGTTGCGACTGACAACAAGGATGAATAGCAGGAGCTGGAACAAAGCGTTAAAGACATCAAAATAAGTTCAAAGTATAAAACTGTGTATGAGAGTGTGTGTCTGTGCTGTAGGTGTGACTCGGTTTCCTTTGTGCCTTAAAAACAATGGGCCTCATTCATGAACATCTTAAAGTCCGTGCTTACGAAGGCAGTGTCAGAAAACTGCGCCAGATTCACGACATGTTCTTATGTCTGGAAAATCATTCGCACCAGTGTTCTGAGACTGGTGAATGTGTGAGGACCAATAATCATATGCCACCGACTATCTTTCACCAAATAAGGACAAAAGTCAGCCAGAGGATACGAACGGAAAGACACAAATCCAAAACGAATAACCAAGAAAACCCCAGAAGGAAAATCCAAAATGATTACAAGCTTTTGCGTAAATCACAAAAGCTTCGTCGTTCTCTTCCCGCGGGTTAGTCCTTTACACTCGCGGGCAGCAGCACAATGTTCGTGTAGCTCAACAAGGAGAGTGTGAGTCTGATTTGTAAACACAAGGTTCCAAGATCGAGGCCGATGCTAATACTGGGTGCATTTAGGGCTGTGTATAAGCAACGGCATAAAACAGTTTTAGAAGTGATACATTACATTTACTTGCCATTAATAAGACTGCAAGGAACTTGTTAATGAATAGACAGGATATCTGTAATTTATTAGAATTACATTTAAATGTTTTCTGGAATTAATTACTACAAGTTTTAATATGTACAAATATGTATGAATCCGAATTTTGCGTTCCATCAAGAGTTTTTGATTGGGCGCAGAACTCGAATTACAAGTGCATTTAAAGCAGTACTAAGCGTGTTTACCTTAATAAATCCTTTTCGTAGTCCCTGTGGGGGTAATACAAGTGTTAATGGGACGATTGGAGGGTCTTTCATCTCCCCCTGGTGTCTCTGGCCAGGAAACCATGCTCCGGACCGGAGCAACCAATACACATTAATGGGATCACGAAGAAGAAGCTAACATGCTAACGGGCAAAGCTAACTGCGGGCTAGCGTCACTTTAAACAGTATTTACAGCAAAGTTTGAGTGAAAAAGAATATTTCCATTGTGTAATTGGATGTACAATATCCCTCTACTACTATTTTCAGTTTATGTTTTGCACAAAGACAAAAAAACGTCAGAAGCACCAAATTCTCATCAAAAACGTATCTGGCGTGGTGTTTTGTTTCATTCATGACTGTTATTTAATCTATCTTCAGAGCTCACACATCAGCACAGTGTTTACCCTAAACCTGGAGGTATTTGTTTTATTTGTACACCAAAATCTAGTCTAATAAGCCTGAATAATGTATACCTTTCAGCCAACTCACAGAACAAGCTACATGTGGTTTGCTGTACTGTAAAAACAAACCATACATATTATGTTAAGAGTAAGTAACCATTTTTATTCTAATGTAATCAAGTGAGATTAATACGTGAGTGATTTATGCCTTCTGAGTGTCCCTGTTTAACCGCAAACTACTTTGTTTTACATTTCACCCTTAATTTGAACCAATCACACCCCCATTTCCCTTCAGCAAGCCAATCAGTTCCGCTCTATGAACCTAACTCATGTGTATAATGAGCTGTCAGCCAATCACATTCAGCCTGGGGCCAGACACTCGCCTCCGATTGGATGTGGAGTGTTTATTTTTCGACCAGTTTCCACATTTAGTTAAATATTTTGGGCCTGATCTTTCGGCTGGCACACGGCTGGTGACGAAGACAAACACTGTCCCCATCAGTGTCTGCATTAAGGACATGGGTGTAGGACAGTTAGGTCGAGCATTTATTATATTTAACAATTCAAACATTATTTGTGATGTATCAAAAATGTTGAACTTGGATTTATTCGTTTAGTTGGACAGGGACACAGTGCACATTGAGCCACATCTCTGTAAATATACCAACAGAACTGTACAGCATCTATTATGCATTTGCTTTGTCCAAATCGCCAACGTGTCCATAATTATTCCAAAATAATCTTGACGTAGGGATGAGACAGAAGGGGAGATGATTGGCTCAAATGAGAAACCTCTGCTTTCATCTAAACATGTCCAGTTTCTCAATTTCTCCAGACGACATCTCTCTACAAATCGCTCAATGATGACACTTTTTATTCTCTGTTGGTGTTCCACTCCTATTCTTATGAATTTCTTTCCTGAAGTGTTTCTTGCGTGCTCATATATACAAACAGTCTGCCATGCAGCGATTACCGAGGTGGGATGGGGCTAAAGAAGAGGCAAAAAATGCCCCAAACACTGCTGATAAAAAACGGAGTGTGTTTGTGTGTGCCAGTGTCCAGGCACCATTCGCAAACACATTTAAATAATTCAGTTGAGTTGTTTTGCTTATTTTGTCTCTCCAGGCATACAGGTGTGTCAGGCTGATTGATTTCTCTTGGCCAAAGAGACTCTCCACTTCTTATTTTTTCCTGCACTTTCCTTTGCTCTGAAGCTACAACAGGATGCCCTCTCCCTCTGTGCCCTTCTATTCCCCGTCCAAGCACAGCAAAGAAATGAGTCAGACTATCAATCAATCAAACTTTGTTCATAAAGTGCCCTTTATACACAAGTCCATGACAAAGTGCTTCACATTTAAAACATCCAATGCTCCCATCCCCCAATATTTACAGATAAAGTTAGTCAGGTCTGAGGAGAGGTGAGTGCACATGCTGGTGTTTTGATCACGTTTCTGCACGCTCTTTAATTCTTGCGTGAGAGTGGGACTGTGGATGGGAATCCGTCGGGACCACATCTCTCCTTCATTAACGAAGCCTGTTATCGATGCCGTTTTGCACCGCTGTTTCTTAGTATTATAAACCTGCAGTCCGGAGCCGCCGCAGATCCACAACAGCTGATCCACAGTGCCTGTATACACCATGGATCTATCATAATAAACGGTATACACTCACATAAGCCACTGTTCCACATAGTTTCCACATAGTATCAACTCTACCCAGAACACACTTCTGTTTCCACTACACGACACAACCGCAGGCATTGTGGGCAGAACCCCCACAGAGGAGCACGCTGTATTGAACGTCATTAAAGTTTTGTAAGCCGCGATGAGAACCAATGTGGACAAAGGCTGCCTTCTGGTGGGGTTATGGAATCATTCAGAGGTACCAAGGCTAATAAAACAGAGTGAAACCGCTGAAATATGAACCATGAAGTTAAGCAACCAAAGCTTCGCTAACAAATGCTAATATTGACACAATCCCCTTTTAGAACAGCGGAATGATGTTGTAAAATATTAAATCCGTGTGACCTGCATGTTGATAGTAAGGGCTGTTCACTTGCTGTCTGTTCACGTCACATTAATCACGGTTTAGCGAGGCCGGTCCTAAACTAATACCTGGTCAGACCGGTTTGGCCCTGGCCTCCACTGGGGAAAAGCTCGCGAGTACTTAGATCTAGGCGTGCGGGATACAGCCGTGTTACGTGGAATCGCAGCTAAAGTGAACTGCGCTGTTTTTGGGTCCGCGCTGTAACAAGTCCGTCTGCATCTGTCCTCTCTATACACTCATAAACGTGCAGCTACTGCGCACTGAAGAACCAAAGTGCATTATTCAGAAACTAAAGACCACAAGGCCCTACAAGAGGATCCTTCAACTCTTGTTTATAAAACAGAGGAAGGGGGAGAGAAGAAAATCACTAACAACCTGCTTATGTGTTCGATGTAGCGCCTTCATTCGCCGTTGTAAACACTCTCCTGCCCCTATTTCAGTTTTAAATCTTGTTCATTTTAATAACCATTTTACAAGAGCTTTTTTAAGTGCTCTGTAGTGTATGTCAAAAGAGGCCAATTTATTTGCCCTGTTTCAATAAAAACATACTTTATTGAAAAGCATGCAAGTGTTAGTACATTTTTATTTATTTGGAATTGATAAGGAACCGGATCGATAAGAGAAATTATCAATGGTATTGATATCGATAAAAACTTATAAATTCCCATCCCTAAGCAGGTCCATCAATATATTCCCTCTCTCTCTCTCAGGGAGGGCTGGGTACCGTTCCTCCTCCTCCCCCCCGACTACTTTAACAATACCTGCTTTTCGATACCAGCACCTGAACAGTATTTTTTTTAATGTTATTTTAATTCATCAGCATGTCCTAAAACAGCACAGAAAGCGACACAGCTCAGCAGCGTCACATGCAACTTCGTGTTTTCAGCAGAATTTCTACTCAAGCGGCAATAAAAGGAGAGAAAGGACATATTTACCTCCTGAGCTGCAGCGACAGACCAGATCCACATCAGACAGATCTGTTACACAGTGAGAGCGCTCACTCGGTCTCTAATTATTTATGTGGGGACCAAAACCTTTCAAAGTAAAGTGTATTAGCTCTATGAAACAACAATAGTGAGATGTCTCTGTTTTTAAGGATCTCTGTACTGTGCAAAATTTCCAAAGCAAATACAGTATAATGTCTCTTTTGTTGTCAGTGCCACGCTGAGCTCTTATCTTTATAATGGTTTAGTTTTAGTCCTGGTTTAGATCTGCCTCAGACCTGCACCATTTCTTTACAAAAGCTGTCATTTGTTTGCTTTAACAGTGACTTTTTTTTTTCTTTTCAAAAACAAGCATGAAATAGGTACCAATATTAATTATCTTTTAAACTGCCCCCTACCGGAGTACGTACCGTTAACGATAATAACTTCAGGACATTTCCTCAACATGGTGACATTGTTATTCTAACTGATTGAATGCACTTTTTGACCCTTTTGGTACATGTGTATTTTGTTCAATATATCACTTTCTCAAACTATGAGCAATGGCACCACAACAAAAAAGGCTAATCTGGCAATGTATTATCTCATCAACTCAGGCGCTTGAGTAAAACCCTGTTTTCTGGTAGAAAACTAAAATGAGAATAATTGTCTCCTCCATAATGAATGTGCTTCGCATCACACATATTAGTATTAGGCTTGCTTTCTTACCCTTTGTAAAGGTCACTTGGTTGTGAAGAGAGCTCCTAAATGCCAGAAAAGTAATGATTTCGCCATTACAGTTGATTCTTAATCTTTAAATCAGCACTTTGATTTGTGTAGTCGTAAATGTCAGATTTTGTTTGCGAACCAAGTCCACAAAACTGTTTTGGTGGTGTTTTCTTCTCGGAGCAATGTGACATTTTAAAATAAGTCTTACTGTTGTCTTGCACGGCTGGATGCTCTAATGGAAACACACAGAGCTTTGTTCTTTAAAAATAAATAAAAGACGTTATTAGAACATAGCAACTCCTTTTCACCTGCAGTGAGTCACCATGAATGTGCTGAGCTGACTGCAGACAGTCAAACACAAATCTAGGCTCTTCATAGTTAAACAAGGAATATGCCTCGAAACTCAACTTTCAACTGTGTTTTTTTTATTGACAATAAACCTATTCTATGTTTATGAATATCTAGGTCATGTACAGCATTTCTGTGAAGTGCTGTGTGCAGATGTATGTGGGTGAAGAGTGTACAGGTTTTTATTGTATCTTAGGAGGTCTCCATGGGATAAAAGTAGTTCTACATTTTCAAGATGTGGGTGGTGCTGTGGTGCCAAGTGCAGCCACCAGGCAAGCTTTGTGAAATGGAGCCAACTGGAACTGAGATGCTCAGAGACATTGCTCAAGTCAGCATTAACTCGAATTTATGCATTTTCAAGTGATACTAGCTGAGACCCTGAATAAAAATACGCAGGAATCTGCAGGGTAAAAATAAATATTGTATTTGGCATCAGTGAGCATCACTTCTCGGAGATGTGTTTAGATGAAAGCCTATAGCTTCATCCTGGATCAAGGAGTATTTTTGTATGCACTGTAGTAAGCAGAGATTCCCTACCTGCTTTAATATTAGTGGTTTATTTGAGAGAGCTGATATTTTCAGAGCGCTATAACTTGAAGTGAGCCGGTGCACTCAATGTGAGGTGCTGTTATTCCTGCACAGCAACATTTGTCTTCATTTTTGAAGCAGCTCAGAGCAGCTTTGGGCACACAAAGGGATTTCAGAGGTTTCTTATAGGTCTACTTATAGAGTTCATTCTATACGCCTATAGATCAGCTCGCTGTCTCCAGACCTACTCTGACTGGGGAACAAGTCTTTCATCTCACAATAAGAAGGTCCCGTTTTTTAACCCTGGATTCGATGGGACCCTTTTGTGTGAAGTTTGCACGTAGGTTTCCACAACATCTTAAAGGAACAGGCCACCATTTTTCCATACTGAAATATGTTCTTACCTGAGCTTAGACAAGTTGATGCGTACCTGTCTGGTCTTTGTGCGTGCCCGTGAAAGAGTGTGGTAGCTTCCAACTTCACCCCCGTTTGGAGCTATAGGATTATGCTGGGAGAGGCCAAATGCTAGCAACATCTTTGGTCGTGTGTGACTGAGTGCACGCACAAAGACCAGACAGGTACGTATCAACTCGTCTAAGCTCAGGTAAGAACATATCTCAGTATGGAAAAACTGTGGCCTGTTCCTTTAAAGCAGAACTAAGTAACTCATGCCCTTGGAGGCCACAAGTGCCACTGCAGGTGTCATAGCATGTTGCTTTTTTTTTAACTCATTAATGGTCCGTGAGAGTAAATACTACGCTGACAGAAAAGACAAAGGGAGAGAGGGATATTATTCATCCAATTACACAAGGGAGATCATTTTTTTCACTCAAACTTGGCTGTAAATACTGTTTAAGTAGCGCTAGCCCACAGTACAGGCTTTGCCCGTAAGCCTGTTAGCTTCTTCTTTGTGATTCCATAAGTGTGTATTGGGGCCTACGACCCAGAGGCAGCAAAGTTGCAATTGTGGTTTTCTGGCCATAGACACCCATCAACACTTGTATTACCCCCAGAGGGACAACGAAAAGGATTTATTATGGTAAACAAGTTACTTCCGCTTTAAACATGTGGGTCAGATTGGCCATTATTGTGACGTCACACCTATTGTAGTTGCAGTGACTCAGGCCGACAGCCCATCTTTCTGCTCCTAAATTACCCCAAGATATTCACTAAATCAAGTGAGCAACACCCAAAACAACAAGACGATAATGTGGTGTTTGGATCACTTGAGGATAAAAAAGAAGAGCGAGCAACATGAGTGAGGCAAAAGTACTGGACCACACTGAGCTGCTATCCTTGTGTTATCTTGTCCTATTAAAGAGCGGGTCTTATCAAGACCCCCCTCTCTCCCTCTTTCTCTCTCCTCACAGTCGCTCACCGTGATGTGGTGGTGGTTTAATCCTCTATCAGGACCAAACAGATGAGAGTGCTCACACAACTTTGGCAGAATTCAATTTAGGAAACTGGCAAAAAGATGAGTTTGAATTTAAAGCTTTGACAACAAATTAGTATCAAGTGAAATGTACTTCATTTTAAATTCAAACGTCTTTTTACTGCGCACGCACGCACACACACACAATAATTCCCTGTCCCCAACACCACATGCCTCCCCATACACCACACATTACAACTCACAAACACAATTTCACAAATAGTGGAGTGTGAAATTGAAAAGCACTTTTGACAAGCGCTGGGGCCGCTTTGAACCTATGTTATCCCAAGACTTCTGTGTTGACAAGTTTGTGCCAGTTGTATTGTAGGTCCACAAAGACTCAACTAAAGCAATGTATGGCTGATGTATATGAAAAATCTATATAGCTGTAATCAGAGCGGCGTGAAGGGACAGAAGATAGAATTCAGAGATACATATTCAGCTCACAAGAAATCGTAGCATAGAAAATGTTATGCTGAGTTGACACAGTTTCACCTCACACTGTTTTGGAAGTAAAGGGTACTAAACACTTATGGTACAGCTCTACAGTAAGTTCAACCAATGTCTAAAAACATCTAAAATAGCCTGATCAAAAGGGGAATGGCTTCAGGTTAAGAAATTATGACATTTTCCTACAGTCCCTCAACCAGGACCCAAGTAATATAAGCACTGTGCCTATTTTTTTTATTGTTCATAAAGTCAAGATTTGAGCTTTGAGTTTCCATTTCTTCTTTGGCAGTATGAGACAGTGTTGATAACAATGGCCGTCTGATAATCATCCACAATTACGGGCTCACAGAATGAAGCAAGTGGGTGTGAGCTGGAAGGAGCTATTCAGATGGTAATGGACACATGCATCGAGAAGGTTTTTTGTCTTTCAGGCCTTTTATTATGGACTGAAACTGGTCATTAGAGACAGATTGTGAAGTCTTGCATTCAAAGTGAAAATGTGCAACGTGACGCAAAGAGGGTGACATGCCCCAGCGATATAATTATTGTAATTGTTAGACATGTTTAAGCCCCTTTAAGCCTTTTAACACTGTGCCAGACTTGCAAAAAAAAAAAAAAGGTTTCTTAAAAATGAGCTTGGACTCATCACATGTTTTATTTAATATGGCACACGGTGGAAAAATGTGGCTTTATTCAACACCTCGGGGTTGGTGTAGTTTATAACAGCTCTTACATGTCGTTTTGGTTCTGTCTCCCCCTCTGCACCGTGTGTGCGACGACTGTTTGGCACCTTGTTGTCCAATCACTGCTAGAAGACGGGTTTCAAAAGGAAGACTTGATGCCCAGCTCTCTCCTCTGATTCTGACTCTAGCCTGTTTTGTAAAAGCACGTTTTGGTGGCGAGGCTGGCTGGTGAGTGTGTGTACCCTGCAGGCCTGGCAACACTTGGATTGTGTTTGTTTTACACATCGGTTTTGTCCCCCTATGTAATGTAAAAGCATGCACTTCTCAGTTTAGGTGGATTAGGCATAAAGGATTGATGTACCTTTAAAGGGGGGTATTATGCAAAATCAACTTTTTCAAGCTTTACATCATGTTATTATGTCATTCCCTCATTAAAAACATGCCTGAAGTGTTGACTTGGCACATTCACGTATTTTTGAGTAATCTGTCAAAACTCTGATGGCAGCCATTTTAGGGATAACTTTGCTTGAGTCCTCCTAGGAACGCCCCCACCTCCTGGATACGCCTCTGAGCTTTCGTCACCAGCCGAGTAACCAACCACTGCTCCTCAGCAGAACCCCCTCCCCACTGATGCCACAGACAGCGTGTGGAGGGGGCGTGTCTGAAAGAGTCAGAGGTTCTTAAAGAGACAGAGGCCTATTTCAAGACATTCGCTACAGCCATTTTGAGAGAGCAATTTTATACAAGGCAGTTATTCTAATTTACTGCATTGACAGACCAACAGAAGGTTTCGTCATCATTATAGTGTGCTATAGACTGGTGCTATGTGATTGAAAAAAGCATAATACCCCCTCTTTAAATTCAAAGGCACCACAGTTACTCCTAAATACAGATCCAATGGAAAATTGAATTGAGATAAATAAAACGTATGTGTAAAGAGGGTTTGAGGAAACAGCCCATCAAGCACCACTACATGGGGGGAGCTGCAACCGGCGAGGCAGGGTCTGATTGCCTTGGCGCTGCGTGTAGCCTGCGCTGTGGTGCAGGTGTTCTCTCTCCGTTATGGTGTCTGGCTGGGTTTGGGCGCGCCGTGGTCCTTCCCACACGTTGTGCCTTCCCTGATTCGTTCACCCTGGCTCTTCAGTTGTTTTTATTCCCCCCGCCGGACAGCAGGTGTGTAGAGAACAAGGTGACAGAGATCAGTTGTGTTTGGGATGGGGGGGGCATCGTGGGAACAAACTCGGGAGGCGTGACTCAAAATATATAGTACGCAACAAAGCTCACGAAAAGATGTCGATTAAACAGTGGTCATGTGAGAGGAAGTTTGTTTACAATATTTAGACAACCAACAAATGCAAGATTAAGGCAAACAATACTAATGTTACCAACTAAATAAAACAGACTGAAATGTAAAACTATTTCATAGGATCAAACAAAAGCAGTGGCCAAACAAAATTTTCAAACGCAGCAGAAGACCCACGCTGCAACACAGTTTCAGTGAACCCTCGGGCTCAGTTGTTGCAAGGGGGGGGCAGCTCGTGTTTAATCTAGAAACAGAGTCAGATAGGTTGTGTAGGCAGAAAAAAGTTCACAGGCATCAAGTGGCTTACTAAAGCGGTCCAGCGGTGCAGGCTGTGGCATGGAGCAGCACATCTTTGCCTTTTCCTGATTTTTTATAGAAAACGCCCCACGCCCTAACTACATTTAACCTGTCAGAGCCGGTGCTGGCCCTTCTGGGGCCCTAAGCAAAAATCCACACGGGGGCCCTACAGTTCGCATCCCATGGTTATTCCATTTACGGTCAAAAACGGTTGCACTGTGCATTAAAGCAGGGCAGAAGTGGAACATAATGACCTCAATTCAGGCCCCGTCCCTCTGTGTGAGAACCACTAACCACTAAGCCACTGTGAGATGGACTTAGGACTACTATAGTCTATTTCCCAACTTTTTAAAATGGCAAATGGGCCCAATCGCTCACCTCTGGTTCGTGACCCACAGTTTGGGAACCGCTGATTTAAAACTGACACCTGCACCTGACGGTTATTTCTGTCTGACCACTGAGAATTAGCCTGTGAGTAGCCCAATTCATTTTAAACATTCAGAGAACCAGAGTTACTGTAAGTAACAGCGCGCATGAGAACCGTGTGGATTCTACTCATCTCTGAGACAAAAAGGCCCGTAACAACGTGTTGATAAATCAGTGTAACAACACTGTAGCTTGACTGAGATGCGGGGCCCTTGCGGCTGCGGGGGCCCTACGCACCTTGCATAGTTTGCCTATTGAAAAAAACGTCTCTGTATCACATGCACATAAACAGAAATCTACCAAAAACATGCCATCCCATTTTAACTGGGTTACATATGTCTGAACAAAGTGCCTTTATAATGATTTATTTTTAAAGGTGCATTATGCAACTTTTTATGTGAAAAAAAAAAAAAAGTTGATATCTGTGCATATTTGACCATGACCATGACCCAGTGGCTGCATGAATGGTCAGCATCATGACTTTCGATCAGGGTGGTCTCTACAGCGCTCCAGGATTAATTGGTTTGTAGGTTTTCTGGTGAGAGGGTTCGTCCGCAAAACCTTCCAAACAATTGATCCCGGAGCGTCCTAGAAACCACCGTGACGGAAAATAAAGAGGCCGTGCGTACCACTCATACAGCCGCTGGGTCAAATACACACAAATATCATATAAAAGATATAAAGGTTGCGTAATGCACCTTTAAAGGGGCTTGATGCAAGTTGGTCATTTTATACTCACTACTGCCACCTCAGGTCATACGTGTAACTGCACCTTCTATATTAAGCTCATGCATGACGGCACTTCGGACCCGAAGTAACACCTTTTTAAGTGACAGTGCAGGATTTTAGAGGCAGTTGTGGTGAACAGGTCTAGGCTCATTCTACACCTCAGGACATTCTATTTTGGATTATGGTGTATACTGTAGGCTACATGCGTTCCACTGCCTCTGTGCTAAAGCCTTTGAATGCAGATAGATTTATCACAGGAGACAGTTATAGGACCCACCACTCTGACCTTTATGCAAAAGCGGGATTAATTTTTTAAATATTGCAATATATTTAGAGTATTATATATTTAAAGTATTAAGAAAGTTTGGATTATATGAGCCTATTTGTCACACAGCTACAATGAAGCTTGTAACTAGCCAAGTTTCTGATAAACAGTCACAACCATATTACAAATGATTCCTTAATTTCTTCTCTCCAAGAAGACTTGATTCTTACCTCTAGTAGTGCAGTGTGAACAGGAACTGTGGATATTGCTGCGCAGACCTGGAGAGTTTGTCAGGTGGGAATTACATGACCTGGAAACATTTGCCTGAGCTATCTGTGGACATCATCTAACATTAGTAAGAGTTGGAAAAGTAAAAATAGCGCTACAAGTCCCCTCCTCCTTATAATGAAGTGGAAGAAGAGCACGTGCACAAGTGGCATCGATCACCTGTTCTCACAAGATACTGGTCCCAGCGCGCTGCTTCACAAAATCTCCAGTCTAACGCTGAAAAAATGGTGCGGGGCCAGATTAACTCAGAGTCTATTTCCAGATAATACCTTAATTATTCAGCGCTTTGAATGCATTTTCACACTCGTGCCCCACTGAGCACTTCGGCTCAGATCAAGAATGTAAATGCCCCATGCAGGAAAGGTGGGGAAAGCTAACTCAATGTTTGTGTTCTCCACAGAGACACCACTGCCTGAATATATTATTTATCAGCAGAGTAAAGAATATGCAATAAAGGCATAAACACAATGTTATTCATTTCCATAGTTTTTACAAACCCACAGAGAAACCACTTATGGGATGTGGGATAATATATAATGAGGTAATGATTTTTTTAGTGGTTCTTTGTGATACCACAAATAAACTCAACATTTAATTTGCACTCAATTACGTAAAAACAAATAGTTTGACTTTTCTGTGCACTGTGGGTTTCCAGTCGGGTAAATGTGGGCTTGTTCTCTGTGGAAAACGCTGATTGATAGAGGCTTATGAGCTGCTAACACTGAGCATATAATTTAGGACCATTCAGGAGCAGCAAAGAACAAGAAAGAGAGCAGGATCGAAGGGGGAACTTAAATTGAAATGCTCAGAGGAAATTGGTTGTTTCCTGGAGACAAGTTGAGAAAACACAGCAAAATGACAGAGCCTTTGTATGACTGTGTGTGTGTAGTAATTATATCAGCAGTCACAGCTGATGGATGCTCCAGGTCCTATCTGAGCCCCAAAGCCCAAACCACTCCACATAGTCCTATTAATCTGACACGGCTGCTGTACACTGCACTTGTGTAGGTGTTTACTGTGTAGATGCGCCACTTTTGAAACTGAGGGTGGGAAAAATACAGCAACAAAATGGAAGAAATAAAAACTATTGCGATTACTCATGCATCAGTGCTCCTGGCGGTGGCAGAGTGGTCTCTCACCTCGCTGCAAGAAGTTTGAATCCCATGTGTACAGATTGCCGCAGTCAGCCGTCGAGTGGTTAGGGCTGATGGAGCGCTGTTCCAACCATGTCCCGGGCCCTGACAATTTGAGCCCTGTCCAAGACTATATACAGTGCCTCTGGAAAGTACTAATACATCTTGAACTTTTGCACATTTTGTCATGTTTACCAACCATAAACATAAAGATTGTATTTTTTATTTTTTTTACTGAACGTTCACACACAAGTAACAGACAACTGTGAAGTGAAAGCAAAATGATACATGATTCTGTTATTTTTCCAAAAATAGAAAAGTGGGGCGTGCATAAGTATTGATACAGCATTTTTCTGAGTGCATTAAATTGCCTTTCTAACATTCCTAATGACTGCAGAATGTTGACACCTTGCCCTAACAGTTAAAGGCCACCTGTGTGTAATCTACTCTCAGTATAATTACAGCTGTTCTGTGAGGGCCTCAGAGCTATGGTGGGAGTGTTTTGGTCACTAAACAACATCATGAAGGTCAAGGAGCACCAGAGAGATCAGGTACAGCACCACTGCCAACTTACAAAGACACGGCCGTCCAAAAATCCCGTTTTAAGTTTGCTAGAAGTCATATGGAGGACACAGCTCCATGTGGATGAAGGAGCTTTGGTCTGATGAGACAAAAATTGAACTTTTTGGCCCAAATGCAAAACGTTGTATGGCGCAAACCTAACATTGCTCATCGTCCTGAGTGCACCATCCCCAGTGTCAAATATGGGGGGAGGAGAATCATGCTGTGGGGCTGCTTTTCCTCAGTGGGAACTGGGAAGATTGCAAGAATAGTTGTGAAGATGGATGAAGCCAAATACAGGGACATTTTGGAGGAAAACCTGCTGAGTCAGCAAGAGAACTGAGGCTGGGGCGGAGTTTCTCCTTCTAGCAAGACAATGTCAGTCTCTCCATGTGCAAATCTTGCAAGTCAAACCCCAGAAGACTTGCTGAATCATGTATCTTTTTGCTTTCACTTCACAATTGTCTCTAACTTGTGTGTGAACTTTCAGTAAAAAAAATCAAAATAATATCTTTATGTTTATGGTTGTAAACATGACAAAATGTGCAAAAGTCCTGTATAGACCAAAAAAGAAAAGTTAAATAGCCTAAATCCGCCCACTTGAAGAGTCCTGACCAAGCCCATCCTTAGTACAACATCTTCCTTGGCTCGCACACTACGCCTGACAGGTTTCCCCAACTAAAGGATGCAGTGCCTTTCCTTACCCTATTACCTTTCTCACTTTTTATATGACACTCCCTCATGTTTCTTCCGAATGTGGCTGAGCTCCTCTTCATTGAAAAAGTCGAACCATCCTGGTGAGAAGAATAATTGCTATTTATGTTTGTATTACTTTTGATTTCACATTTTTTGTTTGTGTTTCGCCAAGGCACAGCCAATAAAAACAACTTTAATACTTTATAGCTAAACTTGGACAAACTTTGACTTGATCTGCTGTTTGCTATTTCAGGCATATTCTCTTGTAAATATGTAAAGACTTTCCACGCTTGTTATCGACTGAAGATGTGGATGCAAAGTGCTTGTCCTTGAAGCAGCAGATTTGTGCGCCTGACGCTTGAGTTTGTATTGTGGCTTCACATTGACAAACATTAACATGCAAATCTTCTTTTCTTGTTTTGTGAATCAAACCAAATCTCCTACTGCCTCCTCAAAGCAAATGATTTCAAGCTGTTTTCCTTCTGCCCATTTCGGTAACCTATGGCAAGCTCCTTCCTGACAAAATACAAACTTCTTTTAGGCCAACATTTACAATTTAGTGTATTTAAAGGCAGATTTAAACATTTAATCACTAATTTGAATTGTGAATTACTTTCCACTGTTGTGAATAAATCTGTATGTGACAAAAACGTTGACGAAAGGCGTTTGCTGAGCCCCTAAATAACTGCCATCTAAAATAATGCTTTGTCTACTCAAAGTTGCTTATTTCTTCTCGCTTGTTAAAACACATGCTAGAAGATTTACAAGGGAAAAGTGGTGGGTGTAAAAGGTGGTTTGGGAATGTAGAGAGAGAATGGGCAAACCGATGAGGCAAATAAAAAAAGGTTGAATAAATAAATGTATGGAAATGTGGATGAATTTACACACATTCTGCTTTTATAAATATAATCGTCACACTTGTATGCCCTCATTACATACATGGCCTCGGGAAGATCATTTTGCATGTTATAAACTGTGTTTGATGGATGGAATACACCTACAATATAATCCCACTGTTGTTCTAAGTCAGTTGTTGTCGTCTTACCATCTTACAGAATTTTTGTCACTCAGACTTGGCTGTAAACACTGCTTAAGTGGTGCTAGCCCGCTTTGCCTGTTAGCCTGCTTGTTAGCTTCTTCTTCATGATTGCATTAGTGTGTATTGGGTCTCCAGGTCGGAGCAAGGAAAGTTTTTTGTGCTTTTCTGGACAGAGACACCAGGGGGAGATGAAAGACCCCCATCAACACTTATATTACCCCCAGAGGGACTACAAAAAGGATTTATTAAAGCAGTACTAAGTAACTTGTTTACCTTAATAAATCCTTTCCATAGTCCCTCTGGGGGTGGGGGGTAATACAAGTGTTAATGGGGTGATTGGGGGGTCTTTCATCTCCCCCAGGTGTCTCTGGCCAGAAAACCACAATTGCAACTTCGCTGCTTCCGGTTTGGAGTCACCAATACAAAGAATAAGCTAACAGGCTAAGGGGCGAAGCTAACTGCGGGCTAGCGCCACTTAAACAGTATTTACAGCCAAGTTAAATGATCTCCAGTGTGTAATAGGATGTACAACATCCCTCTCTCCCTTTGTCTTCTCTGTCAGCGTAGTATTTACTCTCATGGACAATTTATGAGTGAAATAAACGTAACATGCTACGACACCTGCAGTGGCGCTTATGGCCTCTAGGGGCATGAGCTACTTAGTACTGCTTTAACATAATGTGGTGAAACTCAAATGTCCAAATATATCACATTGACATTGAAATCATGATACTTTCCAGCATTTGATGAACCTTAGTTTAGATATAAATGTTTATCCTCTTGTGACAGAGTGATGCCCCATTGACTCAAGCTCCAATCATTTTTACATCACTCATTAGATAGAATTGTAAGTTCATGGTCGTATTTTGTTTGACATAATAAAATGTCAATCATCAGAGGCGGAAATGTGTTTATTTATTTGCCGCAGTATGCACATGTGGACTTTGTTAACATGGAATGAATATGCAATGACCGTTCTTATCCCATCATGCACTTAACATGCGGTCTTAGTGAAAAAGTGAAGCCTTTACCACAGTAAGCCAGGATTATGCTTGTTATCAGAAAATTAATGGCCAGTTTTCACTCTCACTGTCCTCCATTAACTGTGGTGAGTGTGTGTTATCTAAAATGAGATTCTTCCATGGCGAGAATAACTGCTGTCCTCCCACTCCGAACTCTTAGTTCACTCAGTCGATCATTTAAGTCGTTCTACCCCTATTTTAGTCTCTTGTAGCAGTTTCTCAAATTTAAACCTTGAACGGTGTTTCACAATAAGGTTTTTCAAATGCGCACCACAATACTGCGAACTGCATTAGGCCTATGCATTATTCTGACACCTTTGTAATTTGAGCAGCAATAAATCTTAACTTACTTGTAAAAAAAAAAGTAATGGACTGAAAACTCCATATGCCTACACTGCATAAACTTGAAAAATAATAGTGTTAAATAACGGCTCCAACCTGTTCCAACAGCACATTCTGATACCAATTACTGTACCTCTTTCCGTGCACCTCTCTTGTCATTATGAAACACCCCGAAGTGTCTGGATTAAATATGGCAAAATCCTTCCTCGCCTCCAACATCAACTTTTAGGGCATAATGTTAACTTATCACCAGATGTACATAGTTCAGACACCAGGGGATTTCGGGTATATTTTTTAATGGGGCTTGGGATCAGAGGCTTGATGTCGGACCTTCAGTCAACCAATGGCCGCTGGTCGCACTGCTTTGTGACCGCGATGTTAGGGCCGACATTGCCCACCATGGCTGTAGTACCTCCATTAGGGGGGCGCCAAAACAAGCTAATTTTCCATTAGATAGCATTGCACTTTACACACTTTGCACTTTTTTTCCTCAAATCTTTCTCCAGCTAGATATTCCCCCTGTGAAACCAGGCTGTTTTTGCAAGGTACACGCCTGTGCCTTTAGCATTAGCGCTAACGGCACAGGCGTGGCTACGATCGAATTACGTGCCCCGCGAGGGCCAAGTCTACAGTGAAGATCCCGCCTTTATGCCCTTTTTAGAAACATGTTCCGTCAGAGCTGGGTAGGAGGAGGCTGTAAATCTGCCATGATTTCCCTTTCAAACGTGGTCATTACGGTAAACGGGGAGGAGTGAGCAGGCTTAACTTAAGGCTAATGTGAGTTAAGATTTAGGAGCGTGACTGGTGTTGTTGGTAAGTCTGCGGTGAATTATGGGGTGTGAGTGTACACCTTACAAGCAGTTTTCCACTTGACCTCTCAATGGCCACAAATATGCTAAATTTGCCGTTTTGGATTTTCACCGGTGAACTTGAATTCATTTATTTTGATATCAGTTCTCTCCAGGGGACCTTTTACTTTGGTGGGAACACGGCAGATTTAATTTAGTTGTGGAGTAAACTGGCTGGCCTACTCCCCATTCATAAAAACACTGCTCTATCTTCCCACTCTCTCTGTGCTCGGCCCTGCTCATTTTTCTCTCTGTCACATTCTTTCCTAGCTCCATTTATCTTGGACAAAAATACACACGTACGTTCGGACACACACACGCACACACATACAAACCAGTGCGAGAAAAGTGTGGCGTGTGCTGTGATTTCCCATGATACCTCGGGGTACAGTGGAGTTGTTCATCACGGAGATGATGTGGAGAGTCACATCTGACAGTGACACCAGCTGCAGGTTCATGATGTGGATCTTTTGTTTCTATGGAGACCGGGCAACAGCACTGGCCCCCATGCAAGAGATCATATGAGGAAAGACTATTGTGAAGAGGTGTGGACTGACATGGGAGCTTAGATAAAATAACAATATTGTAAACAAAGTCACACTCAAAATGAGGAAAGAAAAAGAGAGAAGCTATTTACGTAGCAAACCAAAAAAAACAAAAAACAAATCCAGTATCCTTATTTTGTTTCATTTGATCTTCTCATTGGCCAGGGATGCTCTGGAATCTCTTAGTCCTGGCAGCAGAGGGAACCTACTGTATTTACGGTCAGACGAGTAGACGAAAATAGAGCACACAAAGCAGGGGTCTGTAATATTGGGTCCAAAGAGACAATTCTTGCCCCAAATATGAAAGCTTTTTTATCGTAATAAATCCTTTTCGTAGTCCCTGTGGGTGTAATACTGGTGTTAATGGAATGATAGGGGGGGTCTTTCATCTCTCCTGGTGTCTCTGGCCAGAAAACCACACATATATATAAAAGACTACTAATAATAATAAAGTTTCACTGTAAAATTGCTACATAAGTGGAAGCATGCAAAAGGATGCTTTCACTTGCAGTATTTGTAAAAAAAGAAAAGAAAAAAAAAGTAGTTTTCAAGTACAACTCATCTTACATAATGTTGTAAAACATAACTTTGCATCATCTACTGCAGTGGAGTAGAGAAGAGCAAAATAGCTGAGTGTGGAGAATGACATTTTCTATACGCAGACAGAGAAGAACATGCTTCACAGAGAAAGAACCCACTTCGATCATGCATAACTGCTTTGTCACTGTGCTATCTGTGATAACTTGGAATAATAAATTGTATTTTTATTTTGGGGTAAGTGATACAATACTTTTTGTAACGCCTTTAACTGTATAAATCCCTAGATGGCCCCTTATTTGACAAAGTAATATTCCTGTTTATTCTCAAATTAGATTCACATTCTTCACTCTAATAAATCTGAGCGGCCTGCAGGCTTTGAACGATGCTTTGGGGGACTTTTGGTTTTTAATAAGTTCCCACATCTCACTTTTATATGAACAAAATACCTACATTTCCTCTCAGTGAGTTCAGACTAGTCACTTCAAACGACCATGTTAATATATTAAAACTCTTTCATGTTCCATTGCTCTTTAATTAGAAACGTTAGCGTTGTCACAAAAAAAACCCAATCGCACACAAGGTTAACCATTTTTAATATCATCTGAAAACACAGAGAAAAACCACATCAGTGCAGACAGTAAACAGCCCATCCGCTTTCGCATTTGGTCCCCGAAATCACCTCATCTGCATTTAGTCATGACCTTTATAAATATGCACTTTGCCCATAAAGTAAAGCCATTGCTGACCTTTAGTGCATATTTCCCATTAACATATTTTATAAAGCGTGTGGTGATCCGTTTGTTAGCCAAACTCTCCGCACGAAAGGACAATTCACAATTTATGATTCCAGCGTCATTCATTTGCCTTTTTAGAATTTCATTTTTTTTTGTGCACATTTTTTTTACATTTACAACTTGGCCGCCATCGTCAAGGCTCATTACGACGACGACATCAATTATTCTCTTTCAGTACGGACTCCACTGCTGCTTTCACGTTCTCCCTGTCTGTCTCTCTCACGCACATACACGCACACACACACACACCCGTTACAGGACACAGTGAAGAGAGAAGCAGGCAGGCCCATTACTTTTATCACATATGGCTCAGTTATTAACATCAACCCCCCCTGACCCCTCCCACCCCCCAATAAAAGAAAGAAAAAACAAAAACAACAGAAGTATACCGGAGTAAAAAGTCTTTGCGCAATATAGGATCGAGATTAGACACAAGGGCTGACTCACAGCACTCACTGGAGAAATATTTCTGATTCACTGTGTCCATTGACAGTCTGTTTTAGAAAGGTTGTCTCTCCGTAAGACGCAAGAGAGGGACCTTTCTCTGTCTGCTTCCTCATTATTCCAGTTTGTGTAATTTACATTTTCATTGCTAAAGGGGGAAAGCAGACGCCCACTTCTTCAGTCCATCTTCCTTGCAGGGCTCCATTTTGCGTCCTGAATCCAAAGCTATTGCACTGTATTTTGTACCTCAGTTTATAATTGTGTATGGCTGCTAATGTACATTTGCTGTGTCCACAAATCCGCCGGAGAAGACCGCTCATGCCGGTTCTCTCGGACAATTCCTGCTGAATTATGAATCAGTCTCTGTCTTCAACGCGCCGCTCTGTGAAATTCGCCGCTTTGCCGACTTGCAGGTTTGTACATCGCACCGTGGATTTTCATCATGCTGGAAAGAGGTCTTAGAGATAGACTTAAGAAAAAGAAAGAGTATAGTTTCTCAAAAATGTCCGCTAATCAAGTTCTCCACTCAAGACTGTAATATTAAGCCCCATCATTTATGAAGGCGTTAAAAGCTTTGTCTCTGCCTGTAATGACTGTAATGACACATTTTTCCAACAGCCATAAAACCCATTCTTGTGCTGTCGCCTGGGATAAATGATAGGCTTCAAATGTCATGTTTAATGGGCTTTTTCAACCAACACTCTGTTCATTGTGCTTTTACATTAATAGATGGTTTGATAAATCTATTGTACTTGGTAGAACCTTTGTGCTTGCACTGTTTTTCTGCCTCTTCATTTAGATAAATGTTGCTTTTTACAAAACAAAATGTTCTTAAACCTCTAATTGAAAATAGAAATCACGACATTGTGTTCACCAGAGGATGGATTTTGTTGAGTCTTCTCAGATTAATTTAATATACATAATACTGCAAGTCAACAACTTATATATTTCTGACTCAAGTGGAACATCACAACCTCACTGCACTTGATGTTCAATTACATCTGAAGTATTTCAACGACTGCAACAATAAACATGAGTTTCACAGCTGTGTTCCAGCTTTTGCAGCTGCTCTCGAGGAGAAACGTGCTACAAACAAAGTAAAGGGCTCTGGGCAAAAGCAACCGCTCGGTATATTTCTACTCTTTGGCCAGAGCCTTGAGCTCAATATCAACCACAGATCTCCTGAAATGTGTAGGACGAGCTTGCAAACATCTTGTCAACGTGATTACTGTGAGGTTAACAGAAGGCAGCCTATAAAAGAAAACAATGTGCTGCATACAATTGTGCTTTTTGTTGCGAGCGACTCTTTCTGGTGCTATCCCTGATTCTTTTATAAATTGCCTCTGCGCGGGGCCATTACAGTGTCACATCGCTCACATACCACAATCAAAGGACCGCACAGATCAGAGAACCACAGAGCCAGAGACAATTCAACTCAAGGGCACTTTTACTAAAAGCTGTGTGGACTTTATACAGTAATCCCCTGTTTGCTATCAAACAGTCACAACTAAGTCACATCCGCCGTTTTTTGAGTGTATTTTGTTCAAATACATACAGCAACTTTAGGGACTGTTTGACAGGTTCAGTTGCATGTAACTAATACATGACGGATAGGTAGTAATTGTACTGGTAATTGATATAATCAACTACAAAATAAAGTGGCAGAGCATCGTTAGTCGGATAGGTGATGTTAATGACACAGCCTTATCAGTGTTTGGGGAATATTTATTTTGCTTCAAGTCAAAGTTGATTCTCATATAAGTATCTCAATAATCGTATCTCTTGTGGGTAAATACGTGCTCGTTTTCTGTTGCTGGGGCTGCCTAGATAATTGACCATAATGTTATTCTTGTTCTGTCTATTTTTCAACGAATCAAACTACAATGCAGAGTTACTGATGACTATTAAACATTGCACATTAATTCATTGTAAATCAGGAAATAGGCTGCCAAAATTAGAGCTAAAAGTGCATTCATATTTTTTCCCCACATCTTTCAAAACTCTATTAGCTCCTGAACTTTGCTAGATAACCCCAAATCATTATGTGTAAACTTGTAGCAATTTGGTTCAGTTACGTAATTTTATGTTCCAACCAACAAAAGAACAAAAGCTAATTTAAAACAGAGCTGGTCCATAATAACTTTAACTCAACAGATATCTGAAAAAATAGACTAAATAATATATTGTACGTCTCCATTGGTATCTTTTTGTGTATGGCTGCAGTAGAGTCTCTCGATATCTTTAGCAGTCAGGTTTTGTTTTGTGTGTCAGCCGTTAAAAGCAGACGCTTGAGGTTTTCGGAGCCACTGGTAAAAATGTCGCCGGTGGAGACGGTGCCAGCGGACGTTGCCCTCCACGATCTCCAGCGCTCGGGGCAATGCAGGCCCTGCCCCCACACCACTGGTCTGGATGAACTCTTTCAACTGGGGAAACAACAGATTTTCAATTAAACTGGTCTATTTTTCTTCTACCTTTCTTATGCCAGGAAAGTTCCACTGAAATTCTCTATTTGAGGCACTTGGATGAAACAAACATAAAAAACAGGCAACACAGAAAGGCCCCCCCAAAAAATCTAAACTTTCTCTAATTATTCAAAAACAACTTTAACAAATGCTGAATTATGAATATAGTTTTCTACTAAATAAAGATACAAAGACATGGAAAGGAGCAAAGAGGTTCATAGATAGATAAAAAAAAATAGAGAATGCTAACATGATGCTACATGTTAGCGTCGTGCTAATGCTAACGCTAACGCTAGCTAGTGCCTGCTATGACTGCCGCTTTTTTAGCTTATACTGAACAATCTGCTGTGAGTAAACATCCATATGGATCCGATTTAGACTTGACTTTATTTTGTATGTGATAAATAAGTTTATATTTCACCAGAAAACAGCTAAAAAGATTCCCCCTCGGCGAGGACACGCCCCCTGCTAAGACGAGATGCCGTCTGTATAGAGTTCGGGAAAGTCTACAGTTACCATGGAGAACGGCCATCTTTGCAGCTGTTAGCATACATTTCCATTGACTAACATTAGCTAAAAACAGTTTATAAAGTGGAGAAAATAGCCGTGGAACAGCTCCGTTAGCTGCTGAGATACTGCTGGTAAATACATCTAACTCACTGTGGTGTCCAAGTGTTTTAATGTGAACAATAACTCCAGTATTTTAACTTCTAAAATCTCCATTAGTTAACAATTGCTGCTAATCCCATAATGCTTAGCGATATGGCGTCACATTCCCGAACTCTATAGTGTGAGAGAGCCAAGAAAGTCTCTGGTTTGATCCTCGTGCCGAACGGGGCCTTTCTGTGTGGTTTCCTACGGGTACTCCAGTTTCCCCTACCACTAAAACATGTACATTAGGAGCAGAATAAATGACGTCTGTGCTAGTGAATGAATGTGAATGTGTGCAGTCCAGCTTCTGTCAATCAGAGGAAACAGTAGCTTCATTGGTAGCACACCAGTCCCGTGTTCGGAGTGAATGAGGAACAAATAAACTGTGACTCTGTGAAGCGCCATATACATCAACTTCCATTCCAGTGATTGCAATTTCATGCCGGTGAAGGAGTAGACAAAAAATTGAGCAACGTAAATAGAAGTTGAATTGCGAGACTGACTTAAATGAGGGCCAAAAAGGTCTCTGGCAACTCTCACAACTAATACCACTGACATTACTATTGTCGCAAATCCTACAAATATATTATTATGCTACTACTGCCACCAAGGATACATTTGACTATAATTGACGATGAAACTCTTCAGTATCAGTTACAGCAAGTCAAGCAAAAAGTAAATATTTGATATTATTGTGCACCAACGGTAGGAAATAAGCCTATACCATGTTCTATTGCGGTGCAGACCGTGTGACTGTAGAGCAAATAAAATCTGAGAATCCTATTATAATTCATTGTGATCCCCCACCATGTTCTGACAACGGATCATAAGCTTCAACATCAAAGTTTCAAAGTGTGTGTCTGTAAGTTATTAAAGCCAACTTTGTCTTAAATGACGTTTTTACAGCTGCAGTCGTGTGAGGTGAGGTATTAACAGAAACTTTCTGGCGCTGGATAAACTTTGTTGGGGAGAATTATGGGGAAACTTCAGCTCCAAGTTTGTCAGCTTCAGTGGAGCGAAAGAGAAAATCCATCTCTCCAACTCACTTTCATACTCCTCATATTGTTATAACTTGACTTTGCTGCATCTGCTTCTCACTTCCATTACTGTTCTATAAAGCCATCTTTACCAAAAGTCTCTACTTAAGACAGTTTAATTTGTTCCTAATTAATCAGGTCAGCAACTTAAATTAACACTGAGCCTTGATAGATAATGCCCGGGTTGTTATACATTGCGTAATTTAATTTCCTTCCTCTGAGCCAAGAGCTTATACAGGATTTAAATGAAATAAGATGCCACTGAAGAGTAGTTTGAGATGAGAATATGATAGAGAAAGTTTACAAATCCAGGAAATACAAAATGGATTATTAGTTCACCTCATTAAGCTCCTTTTCTGTGTTGAGAAACTCCGTAACTCCACCAATCAGCCTTGAGTTCATGAACAAGGCCTCCCCGTACCTAAAAGACAGCATCACAGGGTTGATCAAGTGCATTTGGTCGCTCACAGGGGCGCAGCAGTAAAGGCGTGTCTGACCGTGCGTTGAGGATGTCCCACTTTTCCCTGAAGTACTTCCAGGCCAGCTCTCGACCCTGGGGGTTTCTACACACGTGGATTATCACATCGATCACGTCCTGCTCTGGAACCAGGTCAGAGGTCAGAGACAGGTTCAGTAACCTAGGGAAACACACAAACAACAATTCTAAGCTGACATTCAGATCAGGGAAACACATGAAGGCAGTTGCGTGACTCTTAACTCATCAGTGAGGAGGAAACAAACTGATTAATGCATCAGTTTATATAGAGGGTATGCACATAACCATATGTAAATTAGAAGGTCTCAGACGATATTTCCCCATTCATTTCAATGGACAAGAGCTGCTGTTTCCCCTCACCTGTTACCATGGAGATCCACCATGTTTGTGGCTGTTCACAACATTTTCCATAGACTAGCATTAGCTAAAAACTAAAAAAAAGTGGAGAAAAAAGCTGTGGAGCAAGTGTTTTAATGTGAACAACATTCTAGTGTTTTACCTTTTAAAATCTCCATTAGTTTATTATTGCTGCAAATCCCATGATGCTTAGCGACATGACATCACATAATGTTGGGAGGCCTTATCTTCAAGTCTTATCTTCAACAAAGCGGTTCAATAAATACTACATAAATAACAGAGAATGCTAACTTGATGCTTCATGTTAGCATCGTGCTAATGCTAACGCTAGCTAGCACGAGCTACGACTGCGTTTTTCCCCCCCCGCCTCTGCTGAACATTATGCTGTGAAAAAATATCCACATGGACCTGATTTAGACTTGACTTTCATATTCATATTCCACCAATTTATGGTAAAAAAAAAAGAGTGGAAAATTGTGTTTCCGAAAAGCTTCTGTTTTCCCTCACGCCCCCTTCTATGACGCAATGCCGTCTGTATCTATGGCAGATTTCTAGTCTTAGTTCATTGCTAATTTCTCTGTATTTCCTGGGCCAATTCACAAGAAACAAAAACTATCACAAAGCTCAAAGTCCTCTCCTCCAGCACATATGAACTATGGTCTAATTATTTCCTCATAAAGGCGTCCAGTGTGCGGAATGTTGGCCAACAGGAAGGGCTTTGGGCCATAAGAATAATGTGGCAGGTTTGTAAATCCAATCACTATTGAGCAATGATCAGGAAAACATCTGGATATTTTCTTTTTGAACATTTCTTTCAAAAACGGTTTCTCTCCCATAGAGTTGACTTGGCACCTGCCCTATTAGACACTCAAAGATGCTATACAAGCAATATCTCACTCACTCACTCACTCACTCACTCACTCACTCACTCACTCACTCACTCACTCACTCACTCACTCACTCACTCACTCACTCACTCACTCACTCACTCACTCACTCACTCACTCACTCACTCACTCACAATATGAATATTTCAGACCAAACACTCCTGTATGGTCTATTTTTCTCTGTGATGTGTTTTTGCACTATTCATTTCTTTTGTTTCTATTTTGTGTTTTTGTGATATACAGTGCATACAACACATCCATCTTACCTGGCCTTACCGGGTCTAAAATAGTCAACTAAATAAATGTTTTCACATGCAGCATAAATCATCATAAGCCTCAAAACCTTCGCAGACATCAGTTGCCATACCTTTTTGATTACTGAGTAGTAAATTCTTCTTGGTGTGTTGCTGCTACTGGATTTCTTTCGTTCAATATACTGCTTGGTGATGTGGAAAATGTAAAAAGTGTTGGAGGGTTTTGAGTATTGAGGGAGATAAAAAAAAACGGGAAAACTGCAGTAAATTATGAAGTGTCTGTCCTGCACCATTCCTGTGCCGTCGTGCTGTGCACAAGACCGCGTTGTTTGTTGTGCCTGTCTTTTCATTAGAACCCCAAATCAATTTTCTCTCTCTTTTCCCACAATCCCTCTGTGCTGAAACCATTTCCTGTGTGACCAATCAGTATTTGGCGGCGTGCTCTTTGATTTGTGTGTGCGTACGTGCGCTATGTGATAACAGCTATCTGAACATGAAGCAGCCCTCGCGTTGCAGGACAGTTTACTGAGGTTGCGAAATCGATAGCATCTTGCTCTTTCTAGCAGAGGCGCACAGATCTGTCTCACTGTTTGAGCGCACCAGACATCTATCCCCCACTTTTTGCTCAATAAGAGATAGCGGGCACTTAGCTGGTGATAAAATAGACCCCTATCACAGCACATCCTCACCTAACCTGAACCTCAAAGGACATCCGTGGCCAGGTTTAGAGATGCACATGGTCAAGATATATCTGCCGTTTGTTACAGGAATTGGAGTGTGACAAATGAACAAATGTAATTTTGTTTTCTGTTCAAAGTTGAGGACATGACCACACTTTTGATAACAGTAAAGTCAAAATTTAGCCAGGGAGAAAAGATTGCTGAAAGAGGAGAGACAGAGGCCAAGCAAAAACCTTCACTAAATACGCAAGGAGGTTTAAAGCAGTACTATGCAACTCATGCCCCTAGAGGCCATAAGCACCACTGCAGGTGTCGTAGCATGTTGCGCTTTTTACTCATTAATTGTCCGTGACAGAAAGACAAAGGGAGAGACGTTTATTGTACATCCAATGGCACAATGGAGATATTTTTTTTTCACTCAAACTTGCCGGTGAATACTGTTTAAGTGGCGCTAGCCCGCAGTTAGCTTTACCCGTTAGCCTGTTAGCTTCTTCTTCGTGATTCCATTAGTGTGTATTGGTGACTCCGACCTGGTGCTGCAAAGTTACAAATGTGGTTTTCTGGCCCCCCAAGCATCCCATCAACACTCATATTACCCCCAGAGGGGCTACGAAAAGGATTTATTGAGGAAAACAAATTACTCAGTACTGCTTTAAGATAATACGACTGCAATCTACTTACAGTAGCCTTGTCTTCTACTGAGTCTTATGGTGTATTCCAGACAACTGGAAAACTACAGCTCACAACATCAGAGCGAAGATGAACAAAACGGCTAATGCTACAGCAGCTAGCTTATTCACCTTCAGCTTATTCGGCACTTCCGTTGTCCTGACACTTCCGGTCGAGTGCATAGCACGTTCATTTAAACAGAGAACGAGGGAAAATATTCTCCGCTCAAATCTGATGTTTAGTCGATTGATTTGTGTAAAATGGCCAATGTTCATTTGCACCAACATGTCAACACTGCACCGTTTCTCTGCGCGGACGAAAAACGGCTTTGTTTTCGTGTAGTGACTGATTTTGTATGGACTTCTCCAGTCGCATGTTAACAGATAGGAGAAAAGGGGCGGGCAGAATTCATGGCGGCGCCCACGCGAACCTCCGGAATAAGGTGAATACGATGCTAACATTATATGAACATTTCTCCAAACCAGGTATAATTAAACACATGCGACATAACATTATGTTGAAAGCTGTGACCAAAAGTAACATTCACGTCACTGATGCAGTGATTTTGACACAGTTTTAACACTAGCTGCTCTACTGGAGGCGGTCTTCATCTCGTATATGAACTTGTAACAGTCTTGAGATTTCCGAGTTTACAAGTTGTAATTACCAGTTCAAGCAGCGTTCTAAGGCATTTTTCCAAGTGGGAAGGAAATTTACCATTCGCCAGTTGCCTGGAACGCATCATTAGGGACAGCCCAGGTCATAACAATTGACTTTTAATGGGCAGAAACTAAGGCAGCCTGTTTTTGTCTCACATACCGTACCCCTTGACTTCATTTGTATATCAAGTGCCCTCTTGCACAGTTGGGATATAATTTCAGTGGTGTCGCCACAGATAAAGGCATGCTTTCGTTTTGAATGGAAAAGTGTCCTGTGGGGGTCATGAAGACCTGTGATTGTTGCATTGGAGGTCATGACTGAAAAAGGTTGAGAACCACTGCCCTAGGGTGCGGCTGATTATTTAGAAGGTGCTCAACTAACGTAGATTTCACAGTGTTTGTGTTGTGTTAAAAACAGAGCTATAGCACTCTCCATCTCAAACCGTTTACATCAACTAAATTAACTTTCCTTTGAAAATAATTATCAAATACAATTCATTTTGTCTTCTTGTTGAATCTGAAATAACTCAAAGTACCTCATGCAAAGTGTTATACGAACTTCTATACATATGCATAAATGTACTGCACAAAGCAGAACAGACGGCTACACCCGGAGAAGAGCCACGTGTGCTGTTCGTAAAGGGCTTCCTCTCAACTAAAAGTGCACCTGTAAATAGCGGAGTGTGTCATTGTTACATTATAGACTGTATAGGTCTACATTATCACCTGTTCAGGAGGAAGGTGTTGTCTGAGCAGGTCAGAGCCTCCAACAGGATTTTCTTCTCGGATACAGCTCCAGATGAGTGAAACTTCATCCAGATGAACTCCCACACATCCTCGTCCATCAGGCTGACCCCTGTGCAGTACACGATGTCCCTGATGTTCGGAGGAATCCTGTCAGACAACAAACAAGGGCAACTAAACCTCAGCATTTCCTCTGGGGAAAACATTTATTCACTCTGATAATTGACTGAAACCAAAAGAACTGTGATTGTGAAGCAGTGGAGGTAATATGTGTTTGAATGCTGATAAAAGACATAGTTGGGGTTAAAAATCACTTTCACAGGATTTTTCATCTAATAAAGAACACATTCATAGCCTAGGGCATGACATAAAAAATATTTGAAATGTTTGATTAAATCGAGAGGTGAGAACCAAAAGGAAAAGGACGTGAGCAACATTTTGGCAATATTGTGGTCGGCTCTGACTTTGGATTTACTGGACAAAACATCTGAAATATGCTTCTTGGAAAAACAGAACACACATACAGTTAAACGTTTAAATCCGACCCTCAGGCTGAAGCAAAAACCCTTGCCCCAGCTGGTCACTGGCCTGGATCAACAGCAAAGAAAGAGGTGAGCATTCCCTTCAAACCTGGGCATGTGATGGAGAGGACGCTTCATCTAAAATGTCCCTAATATAAGGCACACATTCAGATCACACATCAGTGACCCCGCCAAAGAAGCACACACTCAACTTGTGTGCTGTGTAGAGGGTGAATGAGGCAGGCACAATTACATCATTCAGCGACCTGGGAAATCATTTTAGAGATGCTCCACTTCAGACTGAGCAGAAGCACACACATGTACCGACATTAATGCTGATTGAAGCAGAAAGGGCCTTCTTAGAGAACATCTGCTACAGACTGGCACTGCTCTCCCAGGCACTAGTCCAGAGCTAAAAAGCCGGGGCTCTTCATTCAGGGATAAAAACCATATCCCCACAAATATGACCATGTTTTTTGTACTATTAGGATAATGGATCGACGAATACGCCATCAAAGACACTGTAATGAATAACAGAGTGATATTTGCCAAACCAGGGGTCTTCAACACTTTCTCCCGGTGAGCTACATTTATAAAATAACAAACAAAATGGACTGGGAGACTCAGGCAGAGAACACCCAGGACAGTGAGAACCAAATATTTCAACACAAAGAAACACAGTATCATTGATTCAGTTTGATTTTTAATTTTTTGTTCGACTCATGTTCAACTTTCACAAATGGAGAAAAGGCATCATAAAATGTACCGTATTTTCCGGACTATAAGTCGCGTTTTTTTCATAGTTTGGCTGGGGGGGTGCGACTTATACTCAGGTGCGCCTTATATATCAAAATATGTAATCCCACAATGTTTGTTAATTTCATACAGACAGCCGCTAGAGGGCGCTCTCGGCTTGTGTACCAGTATATGCTTCTCCTGTACCTGTATTTAAAAAACGGTAATCGAGCAGCAGAAAGAAAGTTTGGAGTGAGCGAGAAACTTGTGAAAAAAGCGGAGGTTATTCTTACTGCAATGAAGAAAACAAAAAAAGCTAATCGCTAAAAGCCCGATGGCCACAGATAGAGGAACGAGTTCGCAAATGGCTGCTTGAACAACGTGCTGCCGGGAGAGGCTTTTTCAACGTTGCAGTTACGCCTCCAGGCCCAGGTAGTTGCCAAAGCTGGTGCGACTTATACTCCGGAGCGACTTATAGTCCGGAAAATACAGCAACTTGATGAATACTGTTTGTTTCGCCAGGACATTAACCAAATTTGAGTCAATTTGCATCAACAATAGAATTAATGCCAAAAAATAATCCAGCATTGCATTATTTAACTGAGGGATAAATGGGGATACTGTATTAGGAAAGAAGATGTCCCTTATGTACATACTGTGTTGTAAGAAAAAATAAAATAAAATCTGCAATAGCGCTGTTAAAAACTTGCTTGAAAAACACAAAACTGAACAAACTGCCTTGCCTTGCTGCACTGAATATTATACTACCCCTCGACTTGGCTCTCAAAGATACAGATTACATTGCTATGACAGACAAAGACAAAATCCCCCCATTTCACTCTGAAAGCGACACTCACCGCTGCCACCTCCTCCTCACACTTTCTTTTTAGGGCGTTTTCTTTGTGCAAAAACAGTGTGAAGCATCAGTGGGTTGGATGCTTGCAATTTCATATTGCACCGTCTTTCTATTTCAACTCCTTATCAGAGAAAAGTGTCAAAGAGCCTGTGAACTTCACCTGCTGAGGTGTTGGAAGGGTAACAATGACATCATACTTAAAACAGACTCATAATTGCTACACTGATGTGGCTGTTATCGTCTGAAAAATTGAATGAAATGGCATAGAAACAATGATGATACACTTTTCCAGATGGCTACATTTTTATAAAAAGATTGTGTGTGTTTTTAAACTCCAAAGAGAATATTTTATGTCATGAAGCTCTATTTTCTCCGCAAATATATCCCCCCTCTCCACTATCTCCAACAGTAAACACGTTTTGCTACCATCTGCTTTCTGTCTGGGCGCCTGTGTAAATGCCAGTCATTAAATGTTGTTGTCTCACTGATAAACCACTAAATGTATCGTCAGCTGTCTAACGATTAATGCACCTTTTGTCCAATTCTGCGACGGCCTCATCAGTATTCACCGCACGTGCGCTCCGGGCTGTCTGAGCAAATCCACTCCTCTTAGCACACAATGTTAGTGGGGTGAATAGAACAACAAAGATAACTGCTTTTGGATTATAGAAATTAATTTTTGACATGCAAAGAAGACAATTGGTATGAACATGGGATTCACAGCAGCACGGAAGAATGACTGGGCGTTATCACAGGAGGGGCATCTGGGATATTAATCGGAAACATGCGACTGCTTTGTCTCTCACGGCCCCGAACAAAAAAGGAAGCTAATCTCGTTTTCCAGAGATGTGACGTCATTGTCCCCAGTTGGTTTGTGGTCATGTGGTTTTTATGTGGGAAAGTGGGGACAAAAAAAGAAGTTGCAGTGTTTAACGAAAAAACGATAAAAGAACAGATCGGCTGATTTCCGCTGTCAGGTGAGGAAGTCTGGAAGTTCGTGTTGACCCGAGTTCCCCAGTCGTTTTCCTCAGTTGGGCGAGCGTTCACGTGCATTCCCCAACTGAGGAAGTTGTTCGCCTGAGTTCCCGAGGACCACATGAACGCACCATTAGCTTTCAAATGCGGCGTTACACTGGCCTATTAGTTTGTTAAGTGGTGACGTCACAGCTCTGCTTCTGGGTCCCCGAGATGTGTGAGAAACTACAAAACATTCTTAAATACCACAATCAATATTTCTGAAACTCAACGGAGAGTTACTGAAAATACTTATTTATCAAGTAGGTTCAGTAACTCTCCGTTGAGTTGTTTTAAAGAGTTTTTTAATGTTTTTTTTTCTCGCATATCATTATTTTGTTGTTGTAGTTTTATACTTATAATAGCTAGTTTTAGTTTAATCTTATTTCTCTTGATCATTTCCTGCCTCCAGCTGCTACTGCTTACATCACATCGAAAGGGTCTATAGGGTAAGTTTGTACATTTGGGTAAAACTGAACTGGAGAGAATGTGCTGGGTTAAAGGAACAGGCCACTGTTTTTACACACTGGAATATGTTCTCACCTGAGCTTAGATGAGTTGATGCGTACCTGTCTGGACTCTGCGCGTGCGCTCAGTCAGGCAAAACGACCAAAGATGTTTGGCCTCTCTCAATGTATTCCTATAGCTCCAAACGGGGTGAAGTTAGAAGCGACCGCACTCTTCCATGGGCACGCAAAAAGACCAAAGATGTTGTAAGCATTTGGCCTCTCTCAATGTATTCCTATAGCTCCTAAACGGGGTGAAGTTAGAAGTGACCAAGCTCTTCCACGGGCACAAAGACCAGACAGGTACGCAGCAACTAGTCTAAGCTCAGGTAAGAACAAATCTCAGTATGGAAAAACAGTGGCCTGTTCCTTTAAGCTGGAGATTAATGACATTGCAGCGACACCCTTGAAGTGACTGATGACCTTGAAGTGATCACTTGTAAAGCAGAAATAACAAATTCTCAGATACTCTCTATGCGAGATGTTTTTTTTAATGTATTTATGTAGCATTCTCTGTGTTGATTCTCAAATACAACATCAATCCCTTCAGGGACAGCAAAATTATTATTTTCTATAAAAGTTCACCTTGCCACGATTTGGCCTTCTGACATAGTCTTATCTGAGTCAGTGTTTTGTCCAGAGTGAATTACTGAAACCAAGGACAACCCACTTCTTTGACTCCAACAAAACATCTGGCCACTTCATTTTGACTTTCAAAGGAATAATAAAGACACACTCTTCTTCTTCTTCTTCTTAAGCTATGAGTTTTAACAAAACAACGATATGAAAAGAAAAAGTATTAAGCCTGGAAGCATACAAAACAAGTGCCTGCTGGTATAAACAACCACACAATTACAAAGAACCGTTTTTCCTCTATTGTTCAGGGAAATGGAGCAAAACAAAAAACAGTAAATATCCAAATGTCAAACAATTTGTATAGTTCGCGACTTGACCTTACTGTCACCAACTCTTGTCCACTTCCACACACTGGCTGATTGAGGATTTTTGTCAAACTCATAGCAGTGTCTGAAGCCGGAGGGAGGCTGCTGATGCCCAAACCCCCCACTAAGATAATCACTGCTGGCTACAACCACTGCAAAAACAAATCATAACATAATCTTTTGATCCAATCATGCATATTAGAATCAAATCACAGTCTTATTGTAAAATGAGTAAATTACCATGGTGATTATCACAGTGTGTTAAGAGGGAATTTGGCCAATCGTGCATGTGTGAGTTTGGTTTGATGCTAACATTTTGTGAAAGTAAAAATAGGAAGAAAAAGTGGAGTTATTATTGTTTATTTTGGTAATGGTCCATGTAATTTCAAAGCTGTGTCTGATTGACAGGCCTGAATTTAAGATTAGAAAAGTTGAGACTCCTTAATTGTAACTTTTTGAGAATATGATGGGGAATTCATGCAAGTTTTGATGAAATTTGGGAACAAAAGCCATGTTATCTTGTCAATAGGAATCCTAAAGACAATTGAATCAATACCAATAGTTTACTGAGAGTTTATTTCGAGAGCCCACGATTGAGAATTACAAACTCTCTTCTACACAGGACTGGGATGTCAACTGAAGTCCCAGCCGACAGCAAAAGTAGGCGAGGACAGAGACACAGATATTTCAATTAGAAGAAGAAGAAGAAGAAGAAGATCTTTATTTATATAGCGCCTTTCACAGACATATAGTCACAAAGCGCTTTACATGAGACAGTTGTACATTCACTCCATACTCAGTGGTGGAAAGCTACGTTTGTAGCTTCAGTTTCCCCTGGGGGAGACTGTCAGAGGCGCTTTCGCGACTACACACGTCTGCGCCAACGGACCCTCTGACCACCACCTTACATTCACTCACACACATCATTCATCCTGGTCTATTGTGCATGTTTTTTAGCGGTAGGGGAAACCGGAGTGCCCGGAGGAAACCTACGCAGACACGGGGAGAACATGCAAACTCCACACAGAAAGGCCCCGTCCCTGGTAGGAATCGAACCCGGACCTTCTAGCTGTGAAGCGAGAGCACTAACTGCTGCGCTACCGTGCCGCCAAAGCCGGAAATCTCAGACGACAGAAACCAATTCAGTGTTTATTTGTTTTTATGTATCATCCTGGATGTCTGATAATTTAGTACAAAAAGTAACCAAGTAACCAATCACAATAGAAATCCATCAATCTATTATAAGGCGGCACAGTGGTGCAGCAGTTACAGACGGGGCTTTTCTGTGTGGAGTTTGCGTGTTCTCCCTGTGTCTGCGTAGGCTTCCTCCAGGTACTCCGGTTCCCATACCGCCAAAAACATGTACATTAGGTAAAACCTCCTGCCAAGTGGTTCAGACCATCAGCCTGGAGATGCACTGTGGTCGCCCACTGCTCCTTACGGAATTCCCCAGCGGCATCGAGGGATGGGTCAAATGCTGAGGACAAATTTCCCTCCCGGGACAATAAAGTATACAATAACCATAACCATGTGCGGCACGGTGCTTCACAGATAGAAGGTCCCGGGTTCAATTCCCAACAGGACGGGGTCTTTCTGTGTGGAGTTTGCATGTTCTCCCCGTGTCTGCATAGGTTTCCTCCGGGTGATCCGGTTTCCCCTACCACTAAAAACATGTACAATAGGCCAGGATGAATGATGTGTGTGTGTAAATGCATGGTGGTGTCAGAGGGACCGTTGCCGCAGATGTGATTAGTCGCGACAGGGGAAACTGAACACCACCGAGTGTGGGGTGAATGTACAATTTCCTCACGTAAAAGCACTTTGTGACTATGTTTGTGAAAGTCGCTATATAACCAAACTTCTTCTTCTTCTTCTTCTTCTTCTTCTTCTTCTTCTTCTTCTTCTTCTTCTTCTTCTTCTTCTTCTTCTTCTTCTTCTTCTTCTTCTTCTTCTTCTTCTTCTTCTTCTTCTTCTTCTTCTTCTTCTTCTTCTTCTTCTTCTTCTTCTTCTTCTTCTTCTTCACCGTGAATAACATATTGTGGTGCTTTATTGCTCTCTTGAACCAAAAGTGTCAAGTTCCAACCCATATCGCCAGGTCCTCTGACAGTTATTGTGTAAAAGCAATTAGAAAAAAAGAATACTTTCACAGTTTCGTAAGCCTTGTGAAGTCAAACCGACTTGTGTGTTGGAGAGAAACCAAAGTGCGTCACGTCTGATAATTAATACAGTAGTCGTGTGCAGGAGAGCCACATACATTAGCGGGGCAGATGGGATTAAATGACTGAATAAAGCATGAAATATTAAGTGTCTCCCCTAGAGACATCAGCACAGCATGACGGTTAACGTGTGAGCGCCGTTTCCCACTGCTGAAAATGGGACAATTTCAAAGTGTTTTCCACACTTTAAAGGGCGACATTGTGATGTGAAAGATTGAAAAAAGAAACTTGTGCCATATGGTTCTTATGCGAACTGCTCCCATGGTGCTTTCTACAAACAACAGCCAGACTTTGCATGAAAAACAAAGTCAAGAAAAGAGTTCAGGGAGGGACTTCTAAGTTATTTTTTGTTCTTCCACAAAGTTCTCCCATCATATTTCACTTAAGCGTTATCTCTGAGAAAATACTCGAGCCACAGGGCATCACAACATTTTTAGCTTGTGCTGTGAGGGAGTCTAATCTATAGCAAATTTTTGGAGGGAAACACTGCATAAAAAACAGAGGTGTATCCAGACCTTTTCAGTGGGGTGACCCAGGGGTGGTACTTAGACCTTAAAGGAACAGGCCACCGTTTTTCCATACTGAGATATGTTCTTACCAGAGCTTAGACGAGTCGATGCGTACCTGTCTGGTGTTTATGTGTGCACTGAGTCATGCCCCTAAGATCAAAGGTGTTGTTAGCATTTAGCCTCTCCTCTTCTCCTCTATGGGGCCAAACGGGGGTGAAGCTAGAAGCGACCAAGCTCTTCCACATTTCCCCTATTTAAATACGGTTACGTGAGTTGTTACACGATCCAAGTATAGTTACACAATTGTCGATTTTCTAAGGGGATAAAAAGGGGTACTATATTGTGAGGCGTAACAATACTTTAGGAGCACTTCGACGTCTGCACAGTAAAGTGAAGATATTACTGCACAGAAAATCGACATGTTTAATTTTGTGTAATAATACTTGGATTGTGTAACTACTCATGTAACCATATGTAAATAGGAAGGGGGAGAGGCTAAATGCTAACAACATCTTCTGGTCTTTTTGCGTGACTGAGCACACGCGTAAAGACCAGACAGGTACAACATCAACTCGTCTAAGCTCAGGTAAGAACATATCTCAGTATGGAAAAACAGTGGCCTGCTCCTTTAATTGAGAATGGTACCCTTAAATGTCAGCATTCTCGGAAAGTCATGTGCATAAATGTGTGCTTAATTACTGCCATTTCCCCATATTTGTTAATAATCCAGTGCAAAACTGAAATTAACCTGTTACTAACCACCGATTTACTTCAAGGGGTGACCTGTGCTACCCCTGATATAAAAGTTACACATATTCAATACCAGTTTATGTGATGGAAAAGACTGTAATTTAGTTAGTACAATGACCAAGCATGACTGTAATAGCTACACGACTCAAATTATATCTGTCATCACTGCACAATTAATTCATAATTGTATATTTATTTTTAGCTCCTCTTCTTCTCATCTGCTCCCCACTGTCCGATCCAGCAGCTGTTTCTATTTAAATTGCTGTTTGAAATCTAATTTAGCAGATCTCATAAAAGACCTTTGAGGAGGCGAATGAGCCGGCAGCGGTGCATAAAAGAATAGAAGGTTACATACAAAAAGAACTGCCACAACAAAGGGAAATACAAATCAAACAACGCATGGGCCAGAGAAGATTTCCATGTGGCAAACGCTATTCACATTTTATCCAAACTAGCAGCTCGATTTTATCCAAATGGGCTGCGTTTAGAAATAAATTACTCTCTCAAATTCTCAGGCAGCGCATCCTTGTCAATGTGTAATGGCTTGTGCATTTTGGTACCTGTTTTTGTTGCTGGAAATCCAGTCGGAGATGTAAGCCACGGCCTGGCGGTGACACTGCTTGTTCCCGAAGCTGCACGCTAACATGATGAGCTCTCGCTGTAGCTCCCTGCAGGTGTTCAAGGGCAACAAGTTAAACAGCAATCAATAAGGCCTATATAGTGGAGTCAGGTGCGATGATAAAATGTATTCTCTGAAAGGAAAGTTAGGCAAGGTCTTCACACTGCTACATTAATGCTGATATACAGTTGGGCTCAGAAGTTTACAAGTATAGCCTGGCAGAATTTTTTTTAATTTTTTGAATATTTTTCAAAGAAGATGAAAGATAACACAAAAGTTTCACTCATAGTTAGTGGTTGTGTGAAGCCATTTATGGTGAAACAACTGAGTTTGCTATTTTTTGAATCATAATGAAAAAGAAAGAGCCAAAATGACCCTGATCCAAAGTTTACATACCCCAGTTTGTAATATTGTATTGTATATGGTATTGCCCCCTTTAACATCAATGACAGTTTGTAGTCTTTTGTGATAGATGTGGATGAGGTTCGCTTTTTTTTTCTTCTGACGTTAAAGCGGACCATTCCTGCCTCCAGTTCCTGTAAGTTCCTGGGCTGTTTCGCATGATCTTCAAGTTTGAGCTCTCCCCACAGTGGTTCAATGATATTGAGGTCAGGAGACTGAGATGGCCACTAACGGGACCTTCATGTTATTCTGCTGGAGCCAGTGCACTTTTCATCATAGGCCTTGTTGACAAAAAAAAGAGTGCACTTCGCTGATGCCACTGGCTCCGTCAGAATAAAGTGAAGGTCCCGTTAGTGGCCATCTCAGTCTCCTGACCTCAATATCATTGAACCAGTGTGAAGAAAGCTCAAACTTGAAGTTCATGCAAAACAGCCCAGGAACTTACAGGAACTGGAGACTTTTTGCCAAGAGGAATGGGCCACTTTAACATCAGAAAAAATAAAGAACCTTCTCCACATCTACCACAAAAGAAACCAAGCTGTACACAGTATTCAAAACTGGGGCATGTAAACTTTTGATCAAGGTAATTTTGGTTTCAATTTTCTTTTTCATTATTGTTTAAAAATAGCAAACTCAGTTGTTTCACCATAAATGGATTCACACAGCCACTAACTATGAGTGAAGAAAAAAACATTTTATGTTGTCTTTCATATTCTTTTAAAAAAAATAAAAATAATTTGCCAGGGTATGTAAACTTTTGAGCACAACTGTATATTTTTCCCACTGTTCTGTCACCTTATATCACATCACTATTATGTAGTTTAGTAGTTTTCTAATTTAAGTGTACTGGTTTAAAAATCACAAAATTATGATATGAAATCATTGTTTCCAGGAATACAGTATTACAAGATAAGGTTTTGCTCCAACATTGATGGCCTCAGTAACTCTTGAACAACACCGCGCCCACGAGAGGATGAAACAGTGTGAGTGTGGAGGATACGTACTCAGTCTGGTAGGATGCCTGCAGGACGTTGCCCTCGTTGCCTGACCCAGGGTTGGGCCACCCCATCTGATGATACCGCGATGCAACTTGCTTCAACACATAGTCCTGCAGACACATGGCCATTATTACAGTGTTAATCAGAAGAAAGTAAACAAACTCAGTCTGGACAAAGCAGATGAGGTGAGTGTGTGGTCTCATTTACGCTGAACAGGTTGTACTCGTCTGTGCGGTCCAGCAGTTTGTCCAGCTGGTACAGCACTCGACTCGCTGCGTGCCATGGCAGGAAGGACGACTCCTCCGGCAGGTAGCCAATCAGCAAGAGCGGGATGTTCTGGGGGAGGTACCCTGCCCTGCAAATCAGACCAATTTTACAACAAAACTATTTTGAAGATGGTTAAAGGTCGAACTGGGCAACTTCTACTCCAGGGCCACTTTCTAAAATAACCCGATCACCAACAACCGTTTTGCCAGCAACAGGTAAACCCCGAAAACAGATTTAAAGCTAAAATATATTTCGAACTAAACCAGGACTACAAATAAAACAAGGCTCATGAGTAAAAATAAGTGTCTGAATCAGCTGAAATATATCTTGAGATCGTATGATTTGCAACACTATGGCACTATAAACTATACTATACTATAAACACAATGTTTTTAAGGTTTTTAAAATACCAAGTAAATAAACATAATTACATCATATTGAGTTGAACAATGGCAGCCCAGAGATCAATATGCAGAATGAGGACATTAAGTTAAAAGTGGCCACAAAGTACCAGCGCAGCGCCCTGCAGCCGAGGTTAAATCCACCTGCTCATGAATATTCACATGACTCCGTGGTGCCTTCATTAGTATTCAGGGTGTTTTGGTGGTGCACAGAGCTGCTTCCTGATCTGACCTTCAGCTCCGCCCACTCATCATGAATATTAACGAGGCGGGCAGCGAGGACGCAAAGTCAGCTTGCACAAAAATAGTAACAGTGTTTGTTCGGTGTCATCGTTGTTTAGCAGCAACTGAAGAAATTGATGTGATTGTGTGATTCACTCCAACACACACAGTGTGCTGTGACATTTACAGAGCAGCTGTCCGTCAAACTGTGGGGCCCCACTGACATGAAGAGGGTGATGATGTGAGTGGATATAAAACTCATGTTTGGAAAGCTGCATGTGACGTGCACAGAAGGCCTTGATTAGGTTATTTTATTTATTTCTGTATATATTAACAGATAAGCACTTTTTCTGAGAACTCCTGTGTTTTTAGATAAGTCTTTTAGTGGCTGAGGAACTCCAGATTTCCATAATCTGCCTCATACCCAGCTCAACCAACAGCCACACATTCATCTCTATTCCCATCATGCACCTGGCCTATGAGAAATTATCATAATCCATCCAGCCTGCAGAGACTTCTTGTTTACGGTGCTTTGAACCGCTTACAGGCCTGAGCTGTAAACAGAGCGTGGTCCAGGGAAAGTGTTGCTGTAGCAACCTCTTTGATGCGTTTTGTGCCCATTACTGTTTTCCACTTGTCCACTTCCTCTGTCATCCATGCGTCTCCTCCTACAGATGCGAACTGTCACATCACTATTCTCATATGTCTGTCATTGCCATGGAGCCGACAGTCACAATAAAACACCAGTCTTCAGGCTATCCGCAAGTTCACTACAGCCGGGTTTAGACTTTCATGTTGACCCATAGTGAAGGACATTGGGTGTAAAGTGTGCTCAGCATGTTGCCAATAAAAGAGATTATACATTATATAATTTTGCTCTCTCTCTCTCTCTGTGGCTAATTGTCTTTGTGTCCCTGCCTGAGCCGTCGCCTTAACAAGCTCATTAACTCTTTAACATTGTTAAGGCCCAGTTAATTGTTTGTCCATTAGACATTAGCAAGGCTCACTGGAGAACTAACGAGTGACTGTAGTGGCCATAAAGAGGACGCATCCATCACAGTTTCAGTGCACATTCGCACAGACACACTCATTTATTTCCACTAAACTAGCTGTGCACTGTGGCATACACACTGAGGACTGTGCTGTCACCAATCAGCATTTCCTGCAGAGGATTGCAGGCATTTCACACAATCGAAAGGGTCTCATGAGGAGGACTCGAACTGATTGGATTAACTGAGATTAAAGATACCATTACTATCAGTTTAATAAAGGAAATTAGAAAAGTCAGGTAAACTTAAACAGTTAACAGTGTTCTTCATGCTGAAAGAGCAATTTCCCAGCACCGTCAGGACAAGCTAACTCTGCAAACTGGAAATCAGTATAGTTTCACAATGAAAAGAAGTAAGCCTTTTCATAATACTACGTGAAACACAATATTGCACTCTATTTTGTGCTATGACAATTTCCTGCACATAATATCGACTCAGCCCTGTAAATCTGACCTGTTGAGAGGAGACTTTACTTTTATTGATGACAAAGAACTTCCCTTTAGCATGAACGAACAGGTTTATGCCGACAATCCTTTTTTCCTTCTCGACCTGTGTTTTAAAAGCCATCAAATATTCGTTCATTCAGATCACAGATACTGATTTAACACTGTTTATATTTTCAACGAATGAAACACCTGCGTCTCAAATGGAGCGCGTCTATAAATTAATTAACTTGTAACTGACACACATTAGTCCACATTAACGCTCTCATTATTGGAATTTATCTGCTCCCCTGGAAGAGTAAACATAAAACACAAAAAAGTTTACTGCCATCGGTACAGATTGGGGATTACAAGCGTGCACTTCTGACATCCCCACAGAAGAAGATGGATCAGTAGTTGTGTTTCTGTAGTGTGTGTGTAGGAGTCTCCTGCTGAGCTTTTAACTCAAACGCACACACACTTATTCACAAACACGTTTGTCTCATTCGACATGACGGAGGACAGACGGCTGCAGAAGAGATGCACAAGTCTCTTCTCTGGGTTGACTTATTGAGTCCGTGTCACAGTAGATTTTGGTTACAGCACTCAAAAAACCCTGAGGCAGTAAACATCACATTTGAAGAATGAGGCGCGCCTGCACCTCTTTGCCTTCTCTGTGGTGGCGCGCTCACTTATTGCACATTCATCAGACTCTGTTCTCACGTAAAGGGGATCGGGGATGTGGATATTACAGACCAGACACACACACTTTAAACAAAATGCTAAAGTCTTAATTCTTACTAAGGGACCTGAAGGCTCACAGAAAAAACAGGGAGAATCTATCAACTTTACGGAAGACGACAGCTTCTTGATATTATCGTGAAATTTAAAGCCAATGTTTGTAGGATATAACAGGCACTACAGCTCCAAACCAATATCTATATCCTGAGTGACAGAGCCTTGGTAGCAATTACGAAAGAAAAAATAAAACCAACGGCCAAGTAATCAACACCTCCAGAACAATAAATTAAAACCTCTGGAAAAACAACAACATAATGAGACAAGATGCTTTGAAATTCGAACACAAGATTAAGGGCCGTTCATTTAGCAGAAAAGTGTAAATTGCTTTAAGTCTAGTATTAGCTATGGATGCAGCAAGTCAGGAAGCAATTAGATGACACATCACAAACAGTCGCAAAAGACGATAAGCATAAAGTCAATTGTAAAATCATCAAAACATGACCAAAAAACATTGACTATGGGTATATTTCCAATATACTTGTTGGTAGTGCAGAACAGTAATAGAATCATAATAAAAAAGGAAATAGCATGGATTTGAAACCGTAATTATTATTATGGTAATGCCATATAACACACATGTCAAACACAAGGCCCGATACGATTTAATCTGGCCCCTTGTAGAGCATGAATATCTGAGTATGTCAGATAAAGGTAATGCTCTAACCCATTCCTGTGCGGAGTTATGGATTTTGAAAGAAATAACCAGACTGCTCACTCCAGCCACTAGTGGACAGCTTAAATAAAAAAAGGAAAGAAATCCACAAGTGTCCAGCAGAGGGCACTGACATAATAAGAGAATAGGATCTAAACAGCATATTATAGCCACGTGTTAAATGGCGACTGTGGCTACAATAGTAGCTTACCGCCATCGAGTATGGAGTGAATGAATAGTGACTTTATGCAGCATTTTGAGAAGCATGTGACTCAGACTGATAAAGCTCAATAAGTGTTAGCATTTGTTATTTATTAGCCACAAGCCCTTTACAATATATGTGGCCCGCGAGCCGTTATGGGGGCTGAATTTCGGCCCACGACCAAAACGAGTTCGACACCCCTGCCTTAGAAACAGGACACACATGATTTATTTCATTATATGACTCAGCACTATAGTATTAGCCCAAATCTTAACTCAGTAAAGGCAGTGAATGACAGGTAAACGTGGTATTTTATTGGACAGTAAATGCATTATTCCGAGCCGTATTTAACCGTGCCATTACCATTACCATTCTCATACCATGTTATTACTGTGCTGTAAAGTGCAAACAACGTGCTAGAAATCACCAGATAATGCACCAGCGCTTGGAATGTCAACAAACCTTGAATAAACTATGACTAAAATGATAAATGAGACGACCACCAGAAACAGACAGCCCTTATAGGAAATCAATAATGAAGTGTGAGGAACAGGGCGAAACTGTGGGTAGATCTGGACAAACAGCATGTTTTACAAGCTAAAGTGTACAGGGAAGCATTGTCAAGAAGGAATTGCCTGTTTAAACATCAATGACTGAAAGGGTAAAGAAGGTGTGAGTGGTGTCAAAGTCACCTGGCCAGATTGAAGGCGTCATCGATTAGGCCGGCTCTGTTGCCAACGGAGATCATCTGAGAGACAGGATGGATGCAGGTTTGACATGTTAATATAGACTCTGGGTACACTATATATGCGAACTGTATACGTGACAGAAAGACAGCTAGCTACCTGAGGATTGGAGTGCAGCTGCTGAATGAGGAGTCTCCAGTTCTGAAGGTCATAGTTCACTCGGAAATACCCCGTCTGATTTATGTTGCCAAGCAACCACGTGTTCCCGTGCATCGTGTCAATTCTGTGCGTTTCTGAAACAATCAAACGGAGGGGTTATATTATTAATATAGTATTTATATTTGTAGTAATATTAGTATTAATGAGTGAATTCAATGTTTATGTGAACCTTTATTTTAATTTATTTTTTAAATTAAGTCACAAATTCAGACATTTGACATGGGGACTACATGGCTGCATGTTGTACCTGTTGCTGTAATTCTAAGCACAGAGCTACACATAGTGGATTGGCCACAGACAAAATGAAAGTCATTGTGTTGAACAATTGTGTTGAACAATTGAAAGAAGACTCTGTTGTGGTGAACTGAACACAGTAACAGTATGAATCTGGACCTGAAAGGAGCTGCTGTAAATGAATGTATGTGCTGTACCCTACTTAAACACCTGCCGTGTTTTGTTCACTACGGTCTAACGCCGTTTTCTTGCAAAGAAAAGCACCTTTCTCCTGAGAAAATGAGGTTGTGAGCTTTAGTGGAACAGCGTGTGCAGCGCCTGGTCGGTGCAGAACAACCGAGTGAAGAAAACAAGGAAAATAGCTGTTGACCCGAGTTTTGACCTACTTCCCAAACTTCCTCCCTGTTGTTGGAATTAAACTGTCTTCAACTCATGATCTGAGCCTTTCTTATTGGAGAGCTCTGTAGTGAGGTGAGGCCCCTGGTTGCTCACAAATTGCACTACTCTACAGAGACAACACAACAAAAGACATGTATTTTTTCTAAATAAAGAAGAAATAGTGGATGTAGTTTATTACGGGGTATTTAATAGATCTATCAGTGAGGGTGAGAATATAATCAGCCCATGAGAGATTTAACTCACTTGGCACAGAGTTTGTCTTCTGATTCAAAGGTCTGTGGATGAAGACACTTCACCCGCCTTGTCTGTGTACACTGCTGTGTAATGTGGGTTCCTACTTTGTAAAAGTGCCCATTTTTATACCTGTTTTATTATTGATCCATATTAGCTGCTCTCTGCTGACCATAGATGCGTTTCCCACGACGACCGTCAGCGGCACCTGCCACTGTAAACTAGAGAGAGGAGAGTGACATCAGTACAGGACAGGAAACAGAAAAATTGAGCAAATTACTAAACTCAACAGAGTAAGTATCAACTAAATAATCAATTCAACATTTCAATCGATCAGTGTTTCTCAAACCTTTTTCAGATCAATCATGGATGTTATTAAATTAACATCCAAAATGTAAATTTAATGTTTTCACTTATACATTAACAGGGTCAAGCAAAGAATGTGATCTACACAAATGAATGCCAACAATGGATTTCCCAGTAATAACAAAAAGTTCACTGAATGAACAGGTAGGATACAGCAGGTCTCTCCTCTTCACGTGTCTCCAGCAGCGTAAGTGCTGGAGACACAGGTGTCGTGTGTGGCAGTTCTGAGGGAAGGGGCCAAAAGTCCATCACAAAATGACTCAACAATGAGCATATCACATAGTCACATAGTCTTTCTCTTCCTCTAGACTCAAGAGGAAGAGAAAGACTGTCATGTTTCCATTTAAATGAAATACATGTTGTGTCAGGTAATCTCTTACTTTTTTCCGGTGAGTTCAAGATTTTCTGGGCAAAGTATAAATCATTATATTCATACTTCGGGAAAAACGGAATTACAGAGAGCAACATGCTTCAAAACAGCAAGGAACAAACTGAATGAAAAAGTAAAGTCAAAGACAAAAGCCTTTGATGTGTTTGGAGCCACAGAGACCCATGACCCACTTCTTAAGCACAATTCACTTTGATTCCCTTACAGTAACAACTAATTATATTTAGAAAGCAACTTCATAGAAGTAACACATACCGTGGCACAATTTCTAAAAGTTATCTATAAAAAATATTTCTATAGCTTCAATTCCCATGTGAGATTTTGTACATTAAAAATTAATTTATTTTCTTTTTAGGCAATTTGCAAAACAATGTATAAATCTGAGGTTGAGTCATTTCAAAATTGAGATTGAGTAATTACACATGCAATCATGACTTCCACTGAAAGCTGTTAGGTCTCGTTGGTATTTCAATTAAAAGGAGTTTAATTACAGATAACAAACTTGAACCAAGTGTTTCAGACTGTGATCAATTCGTCCATTTGCACATTGTGGAAAATCAGGTTGGGTCAAGCGATGCAACCGTCCCACAATTAATTCAACACTATCTGTCACCGGGGAAACGGGGGATCGATGAGGCTGCCTAGCAACTAAAATGCTCGGAAATCCATGTGATTGACAGTAAAGTTCAATAAGCAATAAGCTTTATATTGTATGAAATGGAGAAGACAGTTTGTGGGAAAAACATGCATACAAGATAATGGATCTCAGTATGCTTCATTCAGGCTTTCACTAATTCACTACTTTAGGACACCTTAGCCTTAGTATTTTTTGTAGCATCACTTGAATTATTGTTTGTGTCAAGAAAATGCCTCGGAGTTGTGAGAGTGAAATGCATCCTCAGAATAGTAGCAATACACGTTTGGTTGCATCAGCAATGAGATGAGGCACGGAAAAATTAGGAAAAAGTGCTTGATTTAATTTGGGAACAAACATTTTCTCCTCGTCTCTCGTTTCATCAAAACAGCGTTGCTGATTTCAAGCTGCGTTTTAATCATTTATCTTTGACATTAATTGAATAACTGCTTCAGGAAAACAGGGACATAAATATCCCGGTCCTAACTAATTATAATCCATGTCGGATCTAAAGGAAGCTTATTACATGAGGTGGTGTTTATCCGCTCTCTTCTCTGCTCCCTTTTTCAGCGTTGGGTTGTGACACAAATCCAGTCTGATTTCTTCTCGGTATCATGACGTGGACCTCAGTATCCCCCCGGTTTGTCCTTGTCTGTGTTATTGTCTGCTCTCGTCTTTAAAGAGCGTTTATTTCCTTCAGCGTCACGCCCGTTTGATGGTGGGAGGAAAGAAATCAAAACGAGGCAATGTGAAAAAAACAAAAACGGCAGTCTTTGTAATGTCACCTCTACACTTTCACAATCTTAAAGCACCCTGAAACGTTTCCAAACTTACTCTGACAGGATTGTAGCTTCACGTGTATATTAGATGAATGGCACAGATTGCAAAGATCTAGTCTAAAAGTCCCACAGTCAAGAATAAACAATGGGTTAATACACAGAGCCTCGCCAATAAACATAAACAACTGTGTGTTATTGCACTATATAAGGCAAGAGATGGTGTAGGTATAAAACCATGATGGTCAAATACATTTTAACCATGTCTGCATTGCTCACTACCAACTCTGTATGCATGTTTCGTATGAGGCTTCCCAGCAAAGTTGGTTGGCTTGATTCCATGTATGCTGCCATTGCCGCTGGTTGCATTGCTTTATGACTGCGACGATAGAGGTCGACATTGCCCACCATGGCTGTAGTACCTCCATAGGGGCAGCAAAACAAGCTAGTTTTCTATTAGAAAGCATTGCACTTTACGCAGGTTCTAAACAATTGTTAAGCCTGGTGCCTAATTTTTTTTTAAACTTTCTAGATGTTGCTCCAGTGATAACGCTGGGTTAGTGACAATTAAAGGGACCAGGCTGGTTTTTGTAAGGAACATTTGAGAAATCTCGTATACTAATGAGGGCGGGACTTTGATTGACAGGCCGTTAGCATTAGAGCTAATGGCGCGGCTACGACTGAACTTTGCAGGTGGGTAGGAGGAATCTGTAAATCCGTCATGATTTCTCTTTCGACATTGTCATCATGGCAAGCGGGGAGGAGTGAGGAGACAGAGTATATTCATTCTATTGTCTATGATTGTGGCCTTGACCCACAATGCCTTTTTCTTGCTCCTATATGGGAGGGGTCAGTAGCTCACCAGCCCTTTCCAAATAGAGTTTAACCAAAGTAGTTAAAGCAGTAAGAAGTAACTTGTTTACCTTAATAAATCCTTTTCGTTGCCCCTCTGGGGGTAATACAAGTGTTGATGGGATGATGATTTCATCTCCCCCTGGTGTCTCTGGCCAGAAAACCACACACGCAGCTTTCCCTGCTCCGACCCACAGCCCCAATACACACTAATGGAATCAAAAAGAAGAAGCTAACAGGTTAACAGGCAAAGCTAACTGTGGGCTAGCCCGCACTTTAGCAGTGTTTACAGCCAAGTTTGAGTGACAAAAATGATCTCCATTGTGTAATTGGGTTGCGGCACAATGAACAATATCCCTCTCTCCCTTTGACAGAAAAGACAAAGGGAGAGAATGATATTGTACATCCAATTGGATGGAGATAATTTTTTTCACTCAAACTTGGCTGTAAATACTGTTTAAGTGGCGCTAGCCCGCAGTTAGCTTTGCCCCTTAGCCTGTTAGCTCCTTCTTTGTGATTACATTAGTGTGTATTGGTGATTCCGGGTCAGAGCAGGGAAAGTGGAAAGTGTGGTTTTCTGGCCAGAGACACCAGTGGGAGATGAAATACCACCCAATCATTGTCTTTCTTTGTGTGGAAATACTGTATCATCTTGACCATCAACTCTCCAGGGTGTACTCCACCAAAGGCTCATAGTAGTATCCTCAAACTGTGGCTATTATTCATGTTTTGAATAATTATGGAGACTTGGAATATTGTAGGCCTATTGTCTGCTGGCGAGAAATTGTCATCAAGTTCCGTGGGTGCGATCTCAAAGTCTGTGATCTGAAGGTAAAAGACTTTCTTAGTGAGCTAAGCCTCCGACAGTGAAAAGGGCTGCTCCAAGTGATAAAACTTCCAGGCTGAAATGAGGCCCCAGCATGTCACTGATCCAAGCAGTCATTGGCACTGTGTAGTCTAGTCATTCTGTCCCAGGAAAGCAATGGCAATAAAGGTAGATTGCTGTCACAATGGAGGAGGACGTTCCTTATCTTTATACAGAAATGCTCAAAAACTACAAGATCGTGACGGTCATAAGAGGTTTCTGAGATTTGGCCTCTTTGTCACTTTCTTCTGTTTCCTCCTATGCCTTTCTTTGCTTCTTCTTATCCACAAAGCTCTGATTGTCTGACCACAGTGTCCCGACATGTGTCCAGCAGAAAAGAGAAAGTCTAAATCTGGCGAACAGCATGCGGCACCACGGGGCCACTGTGCTCTTGAATACAGCTTTACAGGATCCACAAGCCGCCTCTGATTTCCCTCACCGCAGCTGCCGCCACCGCGACTACAACACAGTGATGAAGGTTCAGCGAGAAACCACAGCCCCACATTTTGTTTTTATGAGAAACCCCTGAGTGTGTGTGTCAGTGGGGCTTCTCAAGTTTCACCAGAAAGAGTTCAACTTGATCAATGCACAGATAACAGTAAGCGCAGTTCATTGGCTCACGAATGCCCAAGGAAAAAAGATACTTTCATGGGAATGGGAAAAACAAACCGACAAAGGAGAGTTTGTGCTGTACAAGAACGTGCACTTGAAAAACAGTAATTACAGAAATTATAAGCCGAAACAAGAGGAAGCCAGGAAATGAACTATTGATGTAGAAAGAAAAGTGGGTCGATAAAACAGCAAAGAGAATAAACTCCAGAGGTTGTGAAAGACTTGAATAAAACATCCGCAGTTTCAAATATAAATGAAATATAAATGATGTAAAGGTGGTAAGGAATGTGCAGAAAAGACTTCGGAGCCCTGATCAGTGAGGACAAACGTGATGCTTGCTGAGGTGTGAATGAATGATATGAATGAGGACAGGATAATATAAAAGAAGAAAAACACCACTGTTTACTTACTGCCTGCACACCAGCACACTGCCTATCTTTAAAACTGTGCTGCGATTATGATGTGATTTTTTTGCAAGAGATAAGGAGTTTATAGAATAAGCAGTTGGAAGATGTTGGCCTTTGATTTGGTTTCTATTGGCTACACTGGCCTTTATTACAAATGAATGCATTGACCTTGACTGCATTGCTCACGACCAACTTCGTATGTGTGCAGTATATTTAAAGACACACTGCGTAACATTTTGGATATTTGAACATTCCATCAGTACATAACATGCTCCTAATGAGCAGCTCAACACTGAAAATGCTATTACTGCTGTGGGTAATCAAAGAATGGATTTGGATGAGGACCTAACCTGTTTAAATCTCAAATTCTGCTGACATTAGTCCACATCTCCATGAAGATGAGCTGGAGACTTACCTATTCCCAGTAAAGTTACAGTTATGTCTTAGGAGAGCTGAGCCGCTCACAGCAAATGCACATCTTTATACATTTATGAGGTATTTTTCAATGATTTTTCATAGAAAAAAAGATACAAACTCTCATAGAGACTGTGTACAAAGCTAGGGGGCGTACTAAACATTTAAAAACAATGAAAGCGAAAAATTATAGTTTTGTAGCATGTTCTTTAAAGCAGTACTAAGTAACTTGTTTACCATAATATATCCTTTTCGTAGTCCCTCTGGGGGTAATATAAGTGTTGATGGGATGATTGGGGGTCTTAACTCCGCCCCGGTGTCTCTGGCCAGAAAACCACACTTGCAGCTTTCCTTGTTCCGACCCGGAGGCCCCAAAACACACTAATGGAATCACAAAGAAGAAGCTAACAGGCTAACGGGCAAAACTAACTGTGGGCTTGCACCACTTAAACAGTATTTACAGCCAAGTTTGACTGAAAAAAATGATCTCTATTGTTCAATTGGATGCACAGTATCCCTCTCTCCCTTTGTCTTTTCTGTCAGCGTAGTATTTACTCTCATGGACAATGAATAAAAAACCATAACATGCTACGACACCTGCAGTGGGGCATGAGTTACTTAATGCTGCTTTAAAATAAAAGCAACTTTGAAATTTGGTGGCTGATCGCCCCTGCAGTTTTCCAGTCTTTTAGAGTTCTTAGGGAGCTGTAATACATTTTAAATTCATTAATAAAACAGGGAAAGGAAGGCTTATTTCCCCTCCATTTGCAGCAGTGAATATGATATCTAAAGTATAATAATATTAATGACATCTGATGATGAAGAGTCCAAATTGTCCATAAAAAACAAAACGTGCGACATATTAAAAGGGAGAGATTAATCCAACTCCGGACATGTCATAAAATAAATGAATAAATATAAATATTTTTTTGGGTAAAATTCTGTGCGGTGTGGCTTTAAGGAGAAGGGGTGATTTGTGGATAGAGAGTTTAAACAATGAGATGAAGAGTAGAAGAGACAAGTAGAAGAGCGATAATGATGAAGTCTTTGTCATTTGTGGTGGTTCAAAGTTCAACATTATGCTTTTAGGACTTTAGAAATATTTCGGTGAGAGCAGAAGAGAGAGCTAATGCCGGACTAAATATGCAGAATTAGTCATCACAGCAATCAAACAAAAGAAACTGATCACCACTTCAGGCATGTGTTTGATGACGGAGAAAAGCAAAAAAAAGCAAAAATGTGTTTACAATTATAAATAATACATCCTCGACAAACAAATATCCTGTTTATGAGGAGAAATGTATGTGTCTGTTGGTAGAGATTAAACACGGGTATTCTACTGTTTACAATAACAAAATGTGTGTTTAAATCATGTTGTTGAATGGTTAAATTTTTAAATGGTGTGAATAAAAACCTGGGAGCTCCTACTACTGCTGTGTGGATCCTCTTCCTACATTGTCTCTGCTGCTTCATTTTTGGATCCAGCAGGCAGCTTTACCTACATTTGGATGCGCCTGTTTATTTCTGCTGGACAAATTGTTTAAATTACGTTACCATGAAACTTGATTCCAGCATCTCCAATGAATAGATGTTTTTTTTATTTAATTTTGCCTTCTTAAAATTTTATATAACTGTGAAGCACTGTGAATTGCCTTGTGTCTAAAGTGTGCATTGAGACAAATAAACTTGCCTACAGTCAAATGAAAAGTGCTGAATGCCCTGGAGGAGTCTTACCTGTGGTTGTTGTGCCTGGTATCCTGTCCATACAGGAAGTGCTGCTGGCTCACTGTGATGTAATGCATCGGGAGCTGCTTCGTTTGGTTCTTACTGATGGTTATGACTGGGTATCCCATTTGTAGAGTCCATCTGTCCATCATCTCCCCGATGTCAATGTCCCGCCCCTCTGAACGCATCGCCTGATCGAAAAACATGGCGTAGTTAATGACACGCGGGCTTGAATGGCATTCATTTCAGCGACTGTCATGTGAAGCCCTTGTGAGATAGCTGGGACGAACTTAACCAGAGTTGATGGACTGCAGGTGATTAGAGGGGTGATTGGTTGCCAGATAATTTGCGAGGTGGGGCTCATTACAGCAGAACTTCATCTCTCGTGTAATCAGCAGAGGCAACAGAGACGACTGTAATTAGTGGGTTGCCTTTGCGTGTGCGACAAACAACAAAGTGAGGCTCATCTCCGCATGTCAGTCAGGAACAGGGGCCTTTTTAATCCCCGCCTCATTACGCGGCCCTCATTAGAGACACTTGTTCTATCATTAACATCTGTGAGCGTCTGAGGTTACTGTGTCCCAGCTGAGCATGGGCAGGTCACGGGTTTGAGTCCACGTTAATGAGCAAGGCACTGTCACGCGGCACTGTAACAGGCAGGCATTGTGAGTTTTTTTGCACAAAGAGGTAATGAGCAGAGGTGCTGTGTTACCTGAGTCAGTTTTTTCCACAGGTCGTCCCGCGCCGCGTTGCTGTACATGTGACTCAGAAGGTAATCCTAAAGAGAGACAGGAGATACATAGTGCACGTGTTGAAATAACTGCTATTAAATGCAAACAAGTATAGTATGCACAATATGAGAAAAACATATTGCTTACTACTAATACTGTCTTGAATAGTGTGGTAATGATATTGCAATATTTAAAATTAATTCAAGTGTGATCCTTCACATTTAAACAAGATTAAGCATTAAGATAAGATAAGATAAGATAAACCTTTATTCATCTCACAAAGGAGAAATTCACTTGTTACAGTCGGCGTTACTTCACAGTCTTATTGTACAGTCTGACAGCAGTGGGGATGAAGGCTTTGCGGTAGCGCTCCGTCCTGCACTGAGGGTGTCTCAGTCTGCCACTGAGAGAGCTGCACAGCTCTTCTACAGTCCCGTGCAGTGGGTGGGAGGTGTTGTCCATGATGGAGGTGAGCTTGGCTAACACCCTCCTGTCCCTCACCTCCTCCACAGAGTCCAGGGGGCAGCCCAGGACGGAGCTGGCCCTCCTGACCAGCTTGTTCAATTTCATTACATTTTTCATCTAATTGTGTCAAAACAAGATGATGAAGAAATGAAACTAAATCAGGAAGGTTGAAGCCAATTTACTTTGAGAGTCCAAAATGGTCCTGAAGAAAGCAGCGTTTTAAAGGTTAACAGCAGCTTATCAGCTAAACCCATTTGAGACCTACAGATTTCTCCTGAGACACTGAAGAGGCATCAAGAGCCTCCCACACCTGCAGCACAGTGAGGAGGAGCTACAGGAAACATGGAAGGGACAAACCAGGAGGTATCTGGGCGAGACTCACGGCTAAGCCACACATGCCTTCTATTGTTCTGGCTAATGGACGTTCACTGGAGAATAAAACAGATTAACTGCTAAGCTCTTCCCAGAAGATGGTGAAAGGCTGTTGTGGAGCGGAGGGAGCTGCGCAGGAGGAAGAGGAAGGAGGAGGTGGAGCTGACCAGTGCAGGACACCACGCTGTGAAACGGGGACAAGCTGAGGAGGCGCTGCACGGTTTCAGAGGATCAGAGGAGTCAGAGTGCAGCCAGCCAGGCTCTACCTCAAAGAACATGCTGGTCAGATCCACAGTGGCGCGGCTCAGTCGCAGCGGCTCAGGACTAACACCTGAACACTATTTCGTTGTAGGGCTGTACAATGACAAATAAATCACTTACTTACTTATTTACTTACTTTTCTTTCTTTTATTTTTTTAGGCGGAGTAAGCTCAAAATGTGTATATTATATCCTAATATAGTGAAAGCAATGATTTGTCAATACACTGTGCTGCGCTAGTGGCTCTGAAACCCGTGCTCTGAAATTCGTACATTTTTATATGACTTGACTGACAAAAGTATTGCACAATTTGAAAAGCACAAGTATTGTCTCTCAGTCTTTCACTTATGTCAGTGTTATGTAAGCTACAAATGGAATGCCTCAGTGCTATGTTCATACTTTCCCGGCCTGCTTCCAGAGAGAAATGTTCAATTGAAACTGAGCGGCAGATCGGTATCTGATGGTACAGAAACATAAGAGGCAAAACCTCCAGCTGTTTTCTTGCCGTGAGACTCAATTTCTGGGGTCGTAGAGAAACTAAAAATCCAGCCAGAGCTCGTTTTAAAACACAATAACAGTGGAATTGCAGTGTGTTTGTCTTGTAAAATAGGCAATCTGTCATAGCGTGGCAACTAGTCATTTGTCCAAGTTCAACCTCGTCTGTTTTCTGGGGCCAAACTCATTTCCATTCGAGGGAATTGGGATGTCTTGAGGAGCTTGGAGAAGATGGTCAGGTTTAAATACAATAACATAAATAAACTGGATGAGGGGAAATAGATTGTGTGCAAGGTGAAAAAAATGGTTTGTTTAAAAATGTGTAACTACGTCCCAAAGTGAGTAGGAAAATTACACTTTGCTCTTGGTTTAGTGCCCAGTTGCCTGTGACTGTACGATATAGTATATCTATAATTGACTGGATCTGAGAACTTCACTGTAACTGCACAAGAACAAATAAACACAAAGCAACTGTTTAATCAAAAAGCAATGTGTAATATTGTGATGTGTAATATTAAGTCTATCACATCTACACCACAGACTTTCACTAAAATATCCTTTGTTTGACAGTTTGTGATTGAACTTTCACTCCTCTGTTATGAAACAGTTTCTCTAGGATTAAAACATTTCAAAGTGAAGGCAACAAAGTTACACAATAAAAACACTATAGTCTATATTACGCCATTATTTTTCTCATATGAAAGGAAACATTGTGATGCCTCATTATGTTGAACCTGAACCTGAGTGTCCTTTTCTTTTGGCTAATGAACAATGAAAGCGGATTCTTCTGTAAGGAAAGGTCTTCTTTTGCACTTCTTTTAAAAATACAACCATTTTGGATGCATTTTTCATGACTATAAATTAGGATAGCCCTAATGCTTTTAGTTTCCCAATGATTTAATTATATTGTTAATTGCTGTAAAAGCTCCATACTCCAGCTCCACAGAGGAAGTGTTCACAGAAGCAATGCATTGTGGGAGAGTGCTGCTGGTTCAGCAGTGTTTTAAATAGTCTCAGTGAGTTTCAGGTCAGTGACAGACTCTGCATAAGAATCAGGACGTGTAGTGTGTGGGCGTTTGGCTGTGGGAAAGGCTCATCAACACATTTCATGATTATAATAATCAATATTAAGAGCACATCTGCATTGGGTTGAAGAATATTAAACTTGAACTACAGTGACTTCTCAAAAGAGACTGGCTGTAGGTGCAGCATGTTTAAATAGCTGCAGCAAACCTTTTCCCACTGCCAAAGCCCCACTGTAAGCTCAGCATAAAACTTGTGGACTGGCATTCTGAAGGGAAATGATTTCACAGCTGAACCTCTGCCGGCCTGGACATGTCCAGATAAGTGTGGAACATGTCACAGTAAACAACTTAAAGTCTGACTTACATTGAGTCCTTTCTGGAACAGTGGCTGTCCCATCACATTAGCCAGCATCCGGATCAAGGCAGCTCCCTGCAAACACAACCAAAGTTTACCACTACAACTTCTCCAACACATATTCTCAAACACATCTTTATCACTCTCTGTCTCCGTTATCTGTCTCTTGTTATATTCTTCTAAAACTGCACTGCTGGGTATTTTGGCTGGCTCCCTGGTTTTCACACAATCTCCCGCTAGCCGCACCCCTCCTTTTGCTCCCCTTCACTGTGGAGCTGTTTCAATAAAGAGACAAAAAGAAAGTCTGTGCAGCCCGTGTGGCTGTAATGTAGCAATGGCAAATGTCTTTAATTCGAGGTGAAAGGTTTAAGCTTAACAAGAGATGGAGAGGTGAGGAAAGCCTTCAGGAAGGAGGAGCTGTTCTGGAACAGGATGAGCTCCTTTAACAGTCAAGCAATCACAGTGTTAATGATCGAGTCCTAATACTCGCACCAAAGGAACTGAGTATTTACTTTTTTGTAGGCAATCCAGTCAAAAACTCTGTCAATGTCCGTGGCCTGCTGGACATCCTGTGAGATGGGGTGGGACGAGCTTAAACCATCCAATAGCATCACTTCATGGAGAACATCTGTCAAAAAGCGCTGCTTTTCCTGTAAAAAGCGAAAAGATGGTCCCATATGAAAGTTAGAGCATGTAAGAAACTAAGAATACATATACATTTTAATTTTTATTGGTTTTGCACCTGTTCAACATAAAGTCATTACAAGAGTTGTCAACATGTTCTTGTTGGATGAGCAGCAGGTTTAAATAAAATAAATAAAAAGGATTTCGAACTTTTGATTAATTTCCTGCAGAAACATCCATTTATCCATTTGTTCTTACTGTTTGAGCTTACATTTTCACACGGCTTTATTCCACCACTCTATTATATAGTTCCCTCAACTCATTTCACCAGTTCTCTGCAAACATGTTGAGCTTTATCAAACTTTGCCTGAATTACCAAGCGATCTGGGAGCTCTGTGGATGTGCGGCGCAGCCTGATTCATGGATTACAGTGTTGACTAAGGAGATTTCCCTTTAATGACGTTCCATCTTGTTAAGCAATATGTTGTCAGCCCATTAAGTTCCAGCCATTAATGAACAGTATTAAAGAGACTCCCTTTGAAATGTACACTATCAGCAGGGATCGGACTAAATGAAGGCTCTATGGATTTTAGAGATTAGGGTGAGGTTTTAATCACTTAGGATCTAAACTTAGAGGTAAACACAATTTCTTTTCATGTTTCAGCCATAAATTTCAGATAAACAAACCAACTACAAGCACTCGGAAACCACACACTACAGCGCCTTCCCAAAAAAAAAAAAAAAAAGGTAATAAAGTACAACACAGCAATATGATAATGGGATGAAATCACAACAATAGCAGCATAATAACATGGCAATTATGGTAATTACATGGAAATAGGTCACACATTTTATTTCATATAACTAATCATTACCGTAGCCATGACCCTAGTCCTGTGTAGTTATTTCTAATTTTATGAAACAGGGCATAGTGACCAAGCTATTCCCTGCATATTACCGGGTTATTACTACTGTGCTGTAAGAAAAAAAGCAATCCAATAATAGCACATTCTCATGATTTATGCACCGAATTTGAACCAAATAAACCAGTGTTACAAAAACAAATCTCTATTAAGATGCTGTCTGGCTCTGGCTTTCCTCGCAGAGCCACGTGTAAACAGACAGAGTCAGGAGACCACGATAAATGATGCCATTAGTGAAACGAGCTAAGTGGCACTGCGCATCAGAGTAGAGTTGGTGAGGAGCAATGAGACTAAATGAGACATCCCCTTTAATTAGTCGACCCTTTCATTCACCTGAAGTTCACATATGGCAGCTGTGAACCAGATGGACTCACATGTGGACCCGCGACTAATAGGCCAATACGCGCACACATGTACACGATTCACCGAGGACAACAGCTGCTGTAGCCCCGGCCAGCATCTTCTCTTTCACTTTTACGACCGCTTCAGCCTTTTCAAGTGACGCATGAATGGCTTCAGTACTTCCCTTAAAGAACTTGTTGATTTGTTTGTTTGTATCTGTCCTCATTAGCCATCCTTATAAAGAAAACATGCAAAGAATAGTCATCAATACACGTGTCATCCTCATCATTATGATTATAGCTATTATCATTATTTCTATTGTTGTTATTATTATTATTATTATTATTCTATTGGATAACAGCTTCTTCCCGCGCCCCTTTTGATTGTTGTTGTTGTTGTTTTTATTGTGAGCATCAGGGCCCTGCTGATTGGTCAAATATTGCATAAAAATGAGCAGGTTGTTTTTGCTTGGAAAAAAACAAAAACAAAAAAACACATTTCCAGGTAAATCCCACTTGGAAAAATGCCGTGGAACATCACTTGAACTGGTAATTACAACTTGTAAACTCACCAGCCATTACTGTCTTCGTATACTAGATGAAGACAGTAATGGCGGCCCCCAGTGGAGCAGCGCCCCGTAATGATAAAACTGTAACAAAACCACTGCTTCAGTGAAGTGAACGTTACATAACGCTATGTCACATGTTTTTTAATTATATCTGGTTTGGAGAAACTTTCCTATAACATTAGCATCGCATGAGCTAACAGTTGTAGCATTAGCGGTTTTGTTTACATACGAGTTTATTCACCTGGAACGCTCTGAGGTCGCAAGTCGTAATTTTCAAGTGGGAAAGATACCAGTTACCAGTTGTCTGGAACGCACCATTAGTCTGCCCTCTGCTGTGACCCATAAGAGGCATACAGAGCGGATAGCCCAGCGCTCGTCTGGCAACTTTTTTCTGTGCAATCGTCTATGTGGTGCCTGGATTTTAACAGAATCATTTTGACACATTTATATTAAAAAAAAAAAAAAATTCTCATTGGTCAGATTGGTTCTGCATGAACAATTTCCAGAAACATAGGACAAGAAAAAAAACAAAACAAACTTCGACCTTACTGAGGACTCTTATAGACATAATGTATTACCCAGACCCTAACCCTGAACCCTAACCCCCTAACCGTAACCTTAATCCTAACCCTAATCTTAGCCCAATTCTAACCCTAACCCTGAAACCACTTGACCCTCAAACAGTCCTTCAAATAAGTGAGGACCACCCAATGTCCTCACTTTTCAAAAATGTCCTCACTCTGTTGGTTATAAAAACTCACACTGGTCCTCACAATGTCCTAAGTACAAGAACACACACACACAGGGGCACAAGTGGTTAAGCAGGTCACACTCTAGGGTGAGGGTTCTCAGTGCCGGGACCCACCATAATCCTAGAATGGCAAGTCGCGACCCAGGTGAGAACTTTCTTTTATATCATGTAGAGTTAGGGTTTTTCCCATAAAATAGTAATTGAATAAATATTACATAAACCTATGAACCTGAAATTATGACCAAAACAACAGCCATATCTACAGTTTCAGATGTTTTTGTCCTTTTAGATGATGAAGATTAATTATTATAAGAAAAGGCTCACAACCCACTGAAAATGTTTCTGCGACCAACCTTTAAGTGAGAGAGAACCATTGTTTTAGAGCTAGACCCATTTCACCTGCATCTTCAATGTTTAAACAAACATAGACTTCAAGTGGATTCTATTCATTCATCAGAAATGAATGTGTAAATTATCATTAGGACCAAATATTTCTGGAATCACCAAGATACGAAAAAAAAGAAATGCTTCGATGACACAGAAATCATCTGGAGTTGTTGCTTTGAAAGCCCGAGCGCTTGTGTTTTGATAAACAGTGCAATAAAACCAAGTGCTTCATGCATTGCAACCTATTTGTTCAGTTAAGAGACCTCCGAGTCTTGGCTTTGTTCCCCGCTGCCCGGAGACTGGGCTGACAGAAACAGCCTTTTAAATAAAAGCCTTTATTATAAATGAATAGCTTCATCAGGAATGGGCCGCTTTATCATTGTTGTGCTTGTTATTGGAAAATCACTTTGTTTCTATTAACGCACCCATTCAAGCGTAACAATGGTAGCGGGGATTTAAATGCCGCATGTAGCTCACAGATGAGCAGCATGCATGGCCAAGATAACAGGCTGTAACAGAAAGTAAATCATGCCTTACTTAGGCGTGGCCTGTAAACACAAATGGTGTTTCCATGTAACAAATAAGAAAGAAAACTGGTTTATGTATTTTGTGATTACCTGAATTAATTGTTTACATACTGAAAAATATACTGAAAAATACATGTTTTCTTGAACACTTGAGCTTGTGGGACAGCAGGGAAACAGTTCTGGCAAGGAAGAAACAACAAACCAATCAATCTGCGCGAGGATGGAAGGTCAGGGGTCATGAGTCGTAGCCTTTACACACTTATAGATCTGCAAGAAACTAAATTGAAACATAAGTACGTTTCGCAAACTGCTCCTTTTTTGTCAGACGCAGATGCAGCAAGGTGAATTGATATTCCAGCAACATTACGTGGCTGTAGTGGGCCTTAAGGCTCGAGTGTATTGCTCAGTATTAGTAATATTGTTCACCTCAAGTATCATCTCGAATATCCTCTCAAGGCAAATAATTGCTGACACACAATGTACACATTAGTTATCAAGAAATGAGGGAATAAGGCATTATGGTTAAAACACCTGCCTCAACAGTTAAAGGGGCTAGATGCAAGTTAGCCAGTTTATACTCACTACTGCCACCTCAGGTCATACGTGTAACTGCACCTTTTATATTAAGCGCGTGCATGACGGCACTTCGGACCCGAAATAACACCTTTTTGAGTGACAGTGCAGGATTTCAGAGGCAGTTGTGGTGAACAGGTCTGAGCTCATTCTACATATTAGGACATTGTTGGAACATGTAGGGGGAGGAAAATACTTAATTCTAACATTTTTAAACTCTGTATAGTCCTTTTAATATATAGTCTTATGCTTTTGTGTTATTGTGGATTTTTGTTGTTGTTGTTGTATTTTTTGTGCAGTTGCAAAGGTTACCCAAAAGGAGAAATATCAGTGCTAATGAACAATCTGTAGTTGATGAAGGTGCCTTGGTTCGGCTCACTTATATTTCCAGGACAAAAAAATTGTTAAAACAAAACAATGACTCAGGCAAAGAACACATAGAAGCATGGCACCCATAGCTGTTGCAGCTGAAAGTTTAAGACAGTGCGACAATATTGTGCTTTCCAACATTTAGAAAACTGTGGCTATGTCTGACTGACAATAGAGTTGAACAGTGTTTTCTTGGTGCGAAAAACATCTATTGGACATGTTCCAAAATCATTGACCTCGTTTCACAGCCTATTTACATGAGATTACTGGAGTCCATCACCAGTCACATAAAAATAGAAAACTTGGCACCTGAATCTTTTTCACAAATGCAGTATTTGTATTTCTAGATTGGTTTTGCAAGTCTAAGAGGTGCAAAACATTAAACTCAGTGACTTTTCAAAGATAGTCAAAATTGCAGCTCTGCTTAAACCTTTGCAGGGGTGAATTGGAGTCTTAAAAAAAGTGTTTAATTCAAATTAAAGGGCAAAAGAAGGAGCAATAAACTTTGACTCACCATGTTCCACTTTGGGAAGAGAAAATCGGTGCCAACATACTCAAAGAAATGTGCGAATCCTTCTTTGAGCCACACGTCCTCCCACCACACCGGGGTCACCAGGTCACCAAACCACTGCGGGCAAAAGCACAAGATACAATAAATAGATATAGACTCTCACAACAGAAAGCACCAAAGCTAATTGAGACTGTGAGCTAAAATGAATGCTTCCACCCTGACTATTGTATAGCATGCGATATGTAATAGATGTATTTTTAAATTCTGTAAAATACATTATTTGTTGACTTGTTGACTGGCATTGTCGTCTTGGAATATGCCCGTGCCATCAGGGAAGAAGAAATCCATTGATGAAATAACCTGGACATTCAGGATGCTACTTAGATCCAGGTGGTGATATTTTTTTGGTCAGGTTGTGTCGATTTAGGACAGTGGCATTGAAATTGTACTTCTATCAGACAAACATCCACATGTATTAAGTCTGTATAATTCTTATTATTATGGCACACACTGGATCCTGAAACTTGCTGGAGAGGATTCTATCAGGAAAAGCATCCTTCATGAAGGCCATTCACATAGGAGTTGATTTGCCATAAATTCTGAAATTCCTCAAAGCACAGACTTCAAAATCATCATCCTACGAAACGCTCCAACAAGTTTCAGCAAACGACATCGTACTGACCTAAACATCCAAACAGTCTGACTAACAGAGACTGAGAGCCGTCGATTGGACCTGTGTCCCGGGCTGATCCTGGGCATAACAAAGCAGCAGAGAAGTTAGGGAAGGTGGGGCACTTACAGAGAGCAGAGACCTGACTGTGCTGATAATGGCTGCAAGAGTAATGAGTTTGGACCAGAGCTGTTTCCTGGCAACCCAGTGTGAATTACACAGAACAAGGTTTGGGAATAAAACTGTGTCTCTGCCAGGTTTGTTTTAGAGGGAGAGTTTTCCCTGTAAATTTGAGCTGCAGTCTCTAAGCCGAGTTGTATTAGGAGAATAGAAATCCGTTAGATTCACTCGAAACCTTCATTAAAGCTCCCTTTTCCTGGAACTGCACACAAAGCATGTTTTTTTTATCAAGTGACCCAGAGAAGTATGTGGCATTCACTGTGTAGTCGTTGCTTTCTCATGGCTCGTTGATTATTTGAAAAGCACCTTGAATATAATTTCAGACTCTGCCTTTACTCCAGTTGCGAATCAGTTTACAAAAGCAAATGAATCAGAAATGCTAAATCTGCTGCTTTTTGAAAAAGGCAAACAAAAAAACAAGAACCTAATCTCCAGTTAGAAGTTTAAATCCTAAAACATATTTTGAGTTGTTTCCTACATAATCCCATGTGCTCATTCATAGATTAATGTCTTCAATGAGAATCACACAGTGTAAAGAGTGTTGAAAATAAAGAAGGCCAAACCATAAAAAGTGTCTCCAAACTGTGTATGTATGTATGTATGTATGTATGTATGTATGTATGTATGTATGTATGTATGTATGTATGTATGTATGTATGTATGTATGTATGCATGTATGTATGTACAGTATGTATGTATGCATGTATGTAGCTGGCGGCCCACGAGAAGATTTAATCCGGCCCCTGACGTGTAGAGTCAGGGGCCGGAGATGTCCAAAAAAACGGTTAGATCAGTCTCTAGCCCATTCCTGTGCAGAGTTATGATTTTTTAAGGAAATAACCAGTATGCTCATTCCAGCCACTAGGGGGCAACTTGAGTCTAAAAAAGGAAAGAATTCCACACATGTCCAGCAGAGGGCACTGACATAATAAAAGATTTGATATAAACAACACATTGTAGCCACGCGGTAAATGGTCAGTCTGCCCCAGGGCAGCTGGGGCTACATTAGTAGCTTACCACCACAGTGTGGAGTGAATGAATCATGATTACAATATAATGACAACAGTGAAGTCTAAGAAACCTGTGACACAGATTTGAGAAGCACAATACAATTGCAAGCCGTTATTTTTTTTAACAGACCTGTCTGGCTTTCATTTTAAAATCACAGCTCAATATTATTCATTTCTTGGAAAAATGTTTTCTCAATAGTATATTTATGTTAAGATTATATGCGGTCCGCCGAGGAAGAGAACGGATTGAAGAGCTTCCATTACTTTCGTATCCGCCGCCATTGCCAAAACTACCACCAGCAAATGTGGTGCAAATGCTTGACGTCACCTACAAGCCCCGCCTCCCCCGCTCGCTGATTGGTAGGTTGAAATTCAACCGATGTAACGCGGCCCCTGAGATCAGACCCAGACCGGCGTTTATGGATGGCTAAGGCCAGGCTAGTATAGTTCATACTCTCCACAAAAATCCCTCAACAGTGGAAATCTAAACATAGTGAACTGGACTATAAAGGGGGTAGACTGAGTAAAGACCCTTAATAATGTTACAGAATATAATTGTGCAAGCTGCCAATTTGTTGCTCATAAATTTCAGTAAAAAATATAGATCTAATTTATTCCCTAAAGTGCCAAAAATTCAACACAAGCCGATTGACTTAGAAGGTCCTGCTGGCTGCTATGATCATCTTGACAGTGTTTAAACATACGTAGTATCATGATCATTACAAGCTGAAATGCCATGAAAATTCCTTCCACAAAATAAAATCAAATTCACTTGTACGACTAACATCAGGAGCGCTGAGGCTGAAAAATGTGCTCCGCATGCAGACTAACATCAGGTTTTTGGTGGAGTCTGGCCTGCGTTTGGGACAGGATTCAAACTGACCACACTATGGGAGCTGGCAGACTGCTCAGCTGCTGTCTGGCTCAACAAGCACTGGTTCAATTCCCTCTAGCAGAGCAGGAGGAACTGACAAAAACATAATGCTGGCCAGACAAAGTTTTGTTCCCCTATGATAAAATGTGTGAGCAGAGGAACTCCACTGCACATTCACAACATAAGTCCAAGAGAGGTGGAAACTATCCGTGATAACTTCTAATACGCATCTATTTTACCCTTACGGTGTTTGTAATTTGTAAACTCTATAAAGTCTTACCTTGTGTAAATTCTTTTCTAATATGTAGTGAGAAAAAATTTGAGGTATTTTTACTTAATAATAAAGTCAGAAAAAACAGCAGTACATTCAATACAGTTCTTTATAAAAGGTCGGGGAAACCGTAGCACCTGGAGAAAACCTTCAGTTTCCTCTGATCCTCTGAGACGGTGCACCGCCTCCTGGGTTTGTCTCTTTGTTTCAGAGCGTGTTGTGCTGCACTGCACAGCTCCCTCCGCTCCACAACAGTCTTTCACCATCTTCTGGGAAGAGTTTAGCAGTTAATCTGTTTTATTCTCCAGTGAACGTCCATACCTCCTGGAACCGCCACCTTAACGTGGTGGACGGGTTTGAGCACCTGAATGATCCTGGGAGCTCTGTTGTCGGGGGCTTCGTGCTCCTGGTAGGGTCTCCCAGGGCAAACTGGTCCTAGGTGACGGGTCAGACAAACAGCGGTTCAGAAGCCCCTTATAACAGGCCCTGTTAATTATGAGGCCGTCCTTCTGTGGACCCACCACCTGCAGGAGGAGCCATAGGGGCTGGTGCAATGTGATTTGGGCAGCTCCAACAGCTGCCCCCACGACCCGGCAACGGACAAGTGGAAGAAAATGGATGGATGGATGGTGAACGTCCATTACCCAGAACAAAGTAGGAACAGAAGGCATAGATACAGACGGCATCTCGTCATAGAAGGGGGCGTGGCTTCGCCGAGGGGGAAAATAGAATCTTTAGAGAAACACAATTTTCGTCTTTTTTTAGCCATTTTCTGGTGGAATATCAACTTATTTATCACATAAATAAAGTCAAGTGTAAATCGGGCCCATATGGATATTTTCTCACAGCAGATTGTGCAGTAGAAGTGAAAAAAACGCAGTTGTTGCTAGCGCTAGCTAACCGTTAGCATTAGCCCGATGCTAACATGTAGCATCATGTTAGCATTCTCCGTTATTCATGTATTTATGGGCTGTAGAACCACTTTGCTCCTCCCCATGTCTTTGCATCTTTATTTAGTACAAACTGTATTCATATTTCAGCATTTGTTACAGCAGTTTTTGAATAATTAGAGAAAATTAACATTTTTTCAAAATTGTTTTCCCCCTTAACTGTTTTCAAAAATGACCATATATGGACAATTCCAGAGATGCCGTCTGTATCTATGTGAGGCTTCGCTGGGAGTCTTGCCTGGATACCTCCTCGTTGTCCCTTCCTTATTTCCTGTAGTTCCTCTTGTGACGCCTCCACACCTGGGCTGCAGGTGTGGAGGGGGCAGTGCCTCAGAAGAAGACATTTGTAGGTCTCAAATGGCTTTTTGTTTACTTTTAAAAAGCTGCTTTCTTCAAGACCATTGTTTTCAAATTCCACCGAACCAAACAAAAACACAGCACAGACGAACAAAAGCATCCAGTAAAACAATGGGGAACACAGAAACCACAAACGCAGTTCACAGAAAAAGGCAAAAAATGTAGCTGGACCGAGAGAGAGGGAGGTTGCTGCCTCTTTTTAAAATACTGAAACACTTAAACCTTTTTGTTGACTGTGATTGAAAGTGCCTCCTTTTTTTCCATGCACAAAATGACCTGTCACTTTCACTTCTGTAAATACAGTGCTCCTGTGTGCCTACTTAAAGAAAGAAAATCATGGTGATACTTCCTCCACTGAGCACAAGTGATTTTATGTTGAATCTTCTAGGAAAAAACTTGTGCTACTTTTTTTAATATTATACAGCATTCCTCACATCTGTCATATAGCTGTAAAACCTCAGACGGGAATCCTTAAAGTAAAGAGTGCAGAGGGGAAGGAAAGCAAGTCTGATGTCATGAGCAGCGATGGCGTACGCAGATGAAGGGAGATTTTCTCTGTAAATCTGCTGTAAAGCCACGAAAATGCTGGGATACATGGAGAAATGTATCAGCAGAAAAACAGGACCACACTGACCCACCAGTGAAAAATATGTCTCTGCATTTGTGTGGTAAAGGTACAGGAAATGATCAACATGCAGCACTTCAATACAAATACAGTTTAACATTTATATTTGAAAGTGATTGATGCCCTCTCGAGAACAACCGCCGTGGGAGAAAATACTGCACAAAATGTCTTTGTTAAAGTGATATTTTTAGAAACTGCAGCTCAGACAGAATAGATATTAATAGTTTTTGCAACAGCAACTCATTAAGTCCAAAATTAAAACAAATCCCACTATCCCTTGGTTGGAGCCTCTGCAGCCCCGGCCTCCCTCACCCCTTTGTGTTTCCATTCATTTGTCTATTCGTCTCTAGAACAAAGCCATCTCTGCCTTTGATCATGTCCTCTTCCTCCCTCGCTCCGTCTGACCCTCTGTGATAAATATTCATCCTCTCCTACATACAAGACCCAATCTGACTTGTAACATGGTTTGAATGAGAAGCGCAGAGGGTGTCATTTAGCACAATGGAAAAATAAAATATCTCCCGTCGTCACTTAGTGAAAATATGAAACATTAGAAGCAGTGCAGACCGACTCTCAAAGTTCCTGATTAATGAATCTCGGTTTGACTGCAGTGAAGAGAGAGAGGGAGTTCACAGTGGCCGCCACCCAACTGCTCTAAAGGTTTGCAACTTTATTTAAAACGATGCAGGGTCGTTCTTGGTGAGTTTTACCCATAGGCGCTGTAAGGGGGGGTGGAATGTTAGTATGATCCTAAGGGCTCGGGGGCTCATAAAGATCAGGACACTTTCAGCAGGCTTATATGCTGTAAGACCATGGCCAATCCTAATGTAATATTCTGTAATATTCTGTTTTTTGTATGATTAAAAACAGACAGTGGTGTGATTTCCAGTTATGATCCAGGACGGCAAAATAAAAGCACTGTCTCATTCGTTAGTTCAGCAGTTAATTAATTATCACTTACTTTATGCCTAAGGATTGACAGACAAAACACATTTAGTCTCTCAGCCGAAAGTAAATTCGTCCCGTCCTCACTCTGAAGCTGCACTTTCTCTCCCCTGAGTCCCCTCACTGGTGTTCCTCGCTCGCCCACTGTCGCTCCTGAGATGCTCCTCGTCTCTAAAGCTCAGCCCAGGGTGAAGTCGCTGTGATGATACTTAGGATGTTAATGGACATTTTGCCCCTTTGCCCCATGGATCGGTGACAACATAGCATTTTTCTAAGGTGTGTTGTTTTTGTACAACAGATTAAATGCAAACTTTTGCTCTGCTGCTAGCGCAAATGTCTAAAGCTATTGCTGTATTACTTGTTTATTTGTGCATCTGTTTAATTATTTAAGTTCTTATTAGGAGATTTATCCTCTAAAAGCCACTGTTTATCTGCTCACGCTGCAACAAGTGGAAACCTGGCTCTGAAAAGACCTGTCCCTATCGCAAAAATGTAGCTTAGTTTCCCCTCTTTTTATTGTTATTATTAAGTCAGAGCGGTATATTCTTGTTCTGTACCTGCTGAACTAGTGATTGGGACGAGCTGTGAGCTTTTATTCTGGTGTCCTGGATCAAAACCGGAAATCACTGTGTGGGCTGTGGAGCTACCGTTAGCTTCATTTTAACGTTATGCACAGTCAATTGGAGCTCCTCGCACAAGGCTTCGGCCTCTGTCACTGCTCCTTCACAGCCACATCACGTCAGAAGTCAGACAGGTCCTGGTTTGATTTCAGGTTTATATCTTTGAGTGTTGAAACGCCAAAGCGTGTTCTCTCCTTGTGCTTCTCATTCTCAGAAAGAGAGACCTGCTCCGAGCTCACGCAGCCGCCCACAGCCAGACCACTCAACGCTCAAGACTGGAAACACTGTCACCAAAACACTGATCCCTGCCCTGAGGCAGCAGCATCAGCTCAGGCACTCAGAGCTCGCTGTGCGCCCTTTGATTCCCGACCTCACCCCAGTTCAGCATCGGCCAACCTATCCTCTATTGCCAACAGTTGATAAATCCGTAATTAGTGTCTTTCAATAGCGCAAATTACTACTGTGACTCAACTCGTGACGCACTGTTCACAGTGCAGCAATCAAACTGTTACAAGAGCTAAATCAAACATTAGACCAAGTGTTCTGACTAAAGACGGAGGCTGTTGTGCTGAGTGTTGACTAGAGCCAGAGTCCGCACTTCACAGACCCCTGTGAGTCTGCACCTCACAGTCAAAAATGAATTTAAGAGCAGGGGCGGAGCACAGGCAGCAGAGGGCTGGGGGTCTGAGCCCCCACTCACTCAGATTGATAAGCAGCAGTGCTTTTGTTAAATATAAAAGACAAGTTGCCTTTAATCTTTAAGTGGGCCATTATTTTTTCACTGTGTGCTGAAATTTTTGACTTGCTCATCTTTAATAGGCAACTCCAGCCTTTATGGCATTAACAAAATGTATCTTTTTATCTTCATAGTCTACTTTGGTCCTGCACACTATTTAGATTGGATGTGCGTGTTTTTTCCTTTTTAACATTAACAAAATGTAACCCTACAATAGAATTTTATAAAAATTTAAATCCAACTGATACAGACTTTTTAATTCAAAAACACGCTACTGCTGATTTTAGTCTCAAGGCTGACAAAGAAACAGACAATGTTTAAAGGGGCTGGATGCAAGTTCGCCATTTTATACTCACTACTGCCACCTCAGGTCATATGTGTAACTGCACCTTATATATTAAGCTCGTGCATGACGGCACTTCGGACCCGAAGTAACAACTTTTTGAGTGACAGTGCAGGATTTTAGAGGCAGTTGTGGTGAACAGGTCTAATTTTAACATTTTTAAACTCTGTATAGTCCCTTTAACAAATTCAATAAAATTGTGTTTTTTAGCAGCTTTGGCCCGAGTTTGCAAGAAATGACAGTCCCTCAGCACATAAAAGTAAAACAATCTATGCGGCACACTAATTTTATAACATAATGAACGCTTGAAACACAAAAAGAAGCCTGTCACAACCTAAAACCTTTGATTTATGCCAACACAGCTCAGTGTGTGCACTTTGATGTTGACTGACTGTCAATTAAGAGAAAAAAGGAAATGAGTGAACCACCGCAGCCTCAATGGACAAACTGAGAACAAGCGGTTAGAGGAAAATGTTCTGTAATATACTGTACATATGTGAATGTAAAAGACTTGCTACATTTAATATACTGTACATGTTGTGTTGCTCTTCAAAGCACCAGGCAAAAGAGTTCTTAGAGTTTCTTGATGCTTTTAACCTCTTAACCCCCACATGAACCGAGCACATTTTCTCCAGTCTCCCAAATGTAAAACCTTTTGAACAAATTGTCAAAACATCAACAAAAACGAGGATGAAAATACAACAAAAAAGACAAAAAAGAGTTGAGAAGCTTTAAGATTTGGGTAAAGCTGAACTGGAGAAAAGCTATTCACTTAAGCCAGAGGTTAAGAGGTTAACTTTATTCAACATGTACACAAATCTACTACAGTCGTGTACTCAAGCCCAACTCGCGCAGTTATAGTGGGTTTATGTGTTCTTTAGACACTGATCTCTTAACAGCACGATTCCTTTCCGCCTGCACCAGTATTGTAGACCGCATTGCTCCACAAAAGATCGTGCGCCCCAGAACTAACTGGAGCCATGGCTCAATGATGTCGCACGTGCAGTGAGGCAGGAGAGAAGAAAAGCGGGACGCAAGTAGTAGAAAGATAGGCTCTTATCAAATTTTCACCAACTCGTGGAAAAATGATCAGAGAATTCTTAAAGCTGAGAAGTCAAAATGCCTTTCGAGTGTCCCAGAATTTTGGACAAGCTCAGGGTGCTTTTTAAAACAGTAGGGTCTGTGCTGAACTCTCCTCAATCCACATTTATCGAATCTTCAAGTGCAGCTTGTGAGAGATTTGTGACCTTTTTAGTGACAAAGTGGCCACTGACCGGGCTAACATTTCTGTCCCTCTTCACAACCCCACAAGTCACTTCGCCGCAGTTTTCAGCAGTTTGAACCTGTGCCTTTGACATTTCTCACTAATATTGTTAATATTGTTAATAGGCTCAAACCATCATCCTGCCCCACAGACCCTGTCCCCCCACGCCTCTTTAAAGAGGCTTGGACAGCTATTTGCCCTTTTGTCCTGGAAAATAGTGAATGGTAGCCTAACCTCAGGAATTGTGCCTAGTCTGGACTCATGCAATTTCTAGATGCATGTAATATTATAATGTTTTAAAGTCAGGCTATAAAGCATTATATAGCACAGAAACTGCACTTTGTGGTTTGTAGGTTTTTAATGACCGATTTTATCATAGACTGTATATACATAATGGACAGCTTCTGCTCACTCCTCCCCGTTTACCACAATGACCACACTTGAGGGACCACACTCCCCAGCTCTGACAAAGCACGTTCCTTAAAAGGACATACGGGCGGGATCTTCACTGTAGACTCAGCCCTTGCGTGACGTGTAGCTTGTGCATCTCCAAAGCTTGCAGTCCGACCCTCATTAAGTACGAGATTTCTAAAAAATTTCTTACGAAAACCAGCCTGGTTTCTTTAATTGTGACTAACCCAGCGTTATCACAGCAGGATTATCTAGCCTGGCCTAGTGTTTAAAAAATAGAAACCAGGCATTAAAGCTGTTTTTAACGTTTCAAAGTCCAATGCTTTTCAATGGGAGACTAGCGGCGATATGGTTATGGTTATGTGACTGATTCTGGTGATTCTGCCATTTTAGTGCTTCTAGACTGCCATTTTAAATCTCATCTTTAGACCCACTTTTAATCTCGGGTTTTTAGCTCAGCATATGAGCTTATGTGTCTTTTAGTTTTTACTATTTTCTACAATTTTCTTATTAAAAAAAAATATATATTTATGTTTTTTTTTTAAATTATTTATAGTTTTTTGTTGATTGTTGGTTCGGTTACAATTGATTTTATTTTTGATCCCACTGTGTTCTTATGTGCAGCACTTTAAAAACACTTGGATTGGATATGTACTGAATTCACCCAAACAAGCATGCATCATAAACAACTGAACGGCTGAATACAAGATCCTAGAGGTGCATTAGCAGGCCGAATTGTTCATAGAATAAATGACAATCTAAAATGCCTAAAAAAGCCTGAATAATCAAATTTCATGACAACAGTGTTTCACCAAAGATCACCTGTTATGGTACACAGTAAAGATTTACGTAAAACAAAATCTCCTGTGTAAGGAGATCCTGGCTCAAGGTCTGAGAGAATAATTTCACATAACTTCATGAATCATACATTTCCTTAACCCCCCATATATCTACAAAACAGGATTCATAACTGAGCCCTGCTGGTACACCCGCCCGGATAATGTGCTTTCTGTGTATCTGTTTTGCTCATTTTAAATCAGTTAAATTGTGCTATTCTAAACATGGTTGGACTAAATGAGGCTAATTATGATGGGAGCACATCCAGATTATATCACCATCATTGCCTGTTGTACACATACTACACACTAACACGTCTGCACCTCCACCACAAGCTTTTGTAACAATTCATATGTACAACATCCTCTTCTGTACGATTCTGTCTCAATGCTAAACCTTCGTACGGCATGGGGACTCATTTCGCTTCTATAATGCTGAAATTCTATAATTGAAGGTCAGCTTTCCATTCATTTTCATATATTTAAAATGAGTGTTATATCACTAATTACGTATTCATGCCCATGTTCCATTCAGAGGACATCAAAACAGTGTTGCATTCACATACGCATGGACACATGGCTTTACATACGCACTCGTCACATAAGTTGTTACAGAGGCGGCTCTTGGGTGCTTGTTTATAGTCTTTTAATTACCTGCACACACACACACACATATACACACACACACCACTCTTTTAAATATTCTTTTCACATAATATTGATCACTCCTCCGTGTCCTTCAATAATGCAACAGCAGCGGAAGGCGGCTGCAGGTGAACACTGATTTCTCTCCATTCACTTTTATTTAGCGATTACAGAGGATGCATTTTTCAACTTCCTGTTTTGTCGCTTTTCACGCAGTAAGACTAATGGCAGACATTTCAGAGTTCAAATGTCAACGCCATCTGGAGAGAAAGGCAACACATGAGAAAAATAACTCCAGGCTGTTGGTGTGAGGAGACTGCAGTGCTAGATGTATAAAATATAAAACGGTCGAAAAGATGCAGTGGGAAGGAAGGGGGTGTTTTTAAGAAAAGCTAAGAATGAGAGTGAGAGCCAGGTAGAGGGAGCAAACAATGAGATGATTAATGCCTCCTTGTATTCAAATGAACTCTATGCAAACACAGGCTGCAGTAATAAATTATCCACTTTGAACCAAAACACTGCACAGGAAAATATGCAGCCTGACAGCTCAGCCACACACATGCACGCACACACGCACACACACACACACACACACACACACACACACACACACATAGACATTGTATAGGCTGCTATAGACTAGTGGTGATGGGCTTATTTAGTTGGAAGACATGTGCGATTTTGTTTCCATGAAAGGCCCTATTCAGAGAAACAGTAAAGTTTCTGCCTGTCTTAATCAGTCACTTGACAGTTTTTTGGTACAGCCCAGAAAAATATACCGTATCATCCGGACTATAAGTCGCTCCAGAGTATAAGTCGCACCAGCCAAAAAATGCATAGTGACAAAGAAAAACACACTTTTTTTCATAGTTTGGCTGGGGGTGCGTCTTATACTCTGGAGTGACTCATATGTGATTTGTTTGCGCGTTTTGCCTATTACTTATGGTACTAACAGAAAACTGCAGGCTAAATGGAGCAGCAGAAAGAAAGTTTGGAGTGGTTGCGAGGGGCTGGCGAAGCGTAGGTTATTCTTACTGCTGTGAAGAAAACAAAAAAGCACATCGTGGGCTGGCCTAAAAGCTCGCTGGCCACAGCTAGAGGAACGCGTTCACAAATGAGAGCTTGAAAAAACGTGCTGCCGGGAGAGTCTTGTCAACAATGCAGTTACGCCTCCATGCCCAGGTCGTTGCCAAGGCGATTGTTCAGAAGTGACACAGAGGATGAGGATTTCAATGGATTTTGTGATTTGAAGTGAGATTGAGAGTTTGGTATGTTCTTTATGCTGTTTATGTGACGTTAACATACCAGACACCTATTTAGTTTGTTGTTTATGCTTCATGTAGCTAACCATCAATGTGTTACGTTAGCATACCGTACAGCCTGTTGTTTTTTTCTTCAATGCATGCAATTTTTGTCTAGTGCGTCTTATACTTCAGAGCGACTTATAGTCCGGAAACTACGGTAAATTGCTCCATAGTATAAGTCGCACCAGCCTTAGCAACTACCTGGGCATGGAGGCGTAACTGCACCGTTTACAAGCCTCTCCCGGCATCACGTTATCCAAGCTCTCATTTGAAAACTCGTTCCTGAAGCTGCGGCCATCTAGCCTTCAGCCAGTGCCTCACGAGTTTCTCGCCCAAACTTTCTCTCTGCTGCTCGATTACCATTTTGGAAATCTTCAGTGGTACACTCGAGGGCCTAGAGCGCCCTCGAGTGGCTGTCAGTGTGAAAATAACAAACAGGTTAAACTATTTATTTTGATATATAAGTTGCACCTGAGAATAAGTCCCAACCCCAACTAAAGTATGAAAATAGTGCGACTTATAGTCTGGAAAATACGGCAAATACATAAATAATGTTATGTGTCTGTGCTAAGTTGCATTTTGTATTGACATTATGTAAATACAGTTCAAAATGTACATTCTCAATTATGATGAAACCACCATTTGTAATAATTTTCGGCATTTTGTAATTTTAGAATTTATACAGGAAGCAGCAAGTCAAATTGAATTCTTAATGCCATTTTAACGACACAAACACACACAAAAAGTCGCATATTTCATTTCTTAAGATTCGCAAAAATTCCATCAAACAGAGGATTGGATACAGCAAGAAACTTTTGAGCAAGTCGCATATTTCATTTCTTAAGATTCGCAAAAATTCCATCAAACAGAGGATTGGATACAGCAAGAAACTTTTGCGCAAAATTTCTTTTATCATTTTAGCCAAAGCTGTAGTTGAATGCATTTTGGATAGCTTTATTGGTAGCTTTTGTATTTTGTATTAAACACTTTTTTTTTTTTTTTATTGTCATTTTTAAGGCCTTAATTTTTGCAGAATTGAATTACTGTTGCATAAAGTCAATTTAACATGATAGCTCTAAATGTATTCTGTATTCTGCTAGTTTATTAAGCCAGCACTTTGGATACTATTTTGCATGTTGAAATATGTTTTGTGAATAAAGATGAATAATGAAGAAATATGTATATTAATTTGGACAGGGTTTTATATTCCTCTCTCTCTCTCTTTTCCAGGCTTCTCTCAGATCGTCTGAATTTTACAACAATTTGATTATTGTCTCACTGCTTGTGTTCAAGTTGTAACAAAGAAAAGCCATACATTTAAAGCACACTCATGGTCCTGCCGCAGCATATACGCGCTACAGCAGTAGAAGATTATGGCGATTATAGATGTTTGTGAGCAGTGCTGTATACTCACATATCAACATATGTGCCATGCGTCCTCTGCCGCCAACCCGCGGCAAGCATCTCCAGTGTCCTCGCGCATATGGTCGAATTAATGTGTGAACGAGAGAGATCAGCAGATGAAGAGCGCAAATCTGCTTCCCTGAATCTCATCCCAATGTTTTCTTTGTCTTTTTTAATTACCCGACAGCTGATAGGAATAAACTAGAAGCCTCTCCTGGCAGACGCAACCAGCTTCCCCCGTGTCTGCATGTGTGTGAACTCATTTAGGGGGATTTTAGGGAAACAAGATGTACCACAGAATCAGATTTGGGTGAAAGGTATTTCAAATCCAGTTTGACCCACTGACATAGGAGGGCCGTCTTTTCATTCCACTATAATGGCTTAGGGCCTCGCATGGAAAGGCAGTGGGTAGACAACCCACAGACGTTCTGTTCAGCTTCTTCTTCGTGTTCTCCTCCCACACCACGACACACTCAGAGGACATTGGGTTAATTGGCAGCTTACTAAATTGCCTGTGGGTGTGAAGCGAGTGCAGTTGTCGACTTCCTGCTGCACATCATAACCGTGTAAAGCAGTATAGCCAGACGTTTTTACCATGAGCCCCTGCAATTTTGGAATAAACAATTAAGCCTATATAGAGATCCACTGTCTTAAGATCATGTAATGCACTAAGACCCTGAGTGAAAGGCACAGCCTGGGCAGCCGGCCACTAGTTTCTGTTCCAAAGAAGGAGCATCTGTTTGCAGGTTTTTATCGATCTGGTCACAGATGCAAATTTGTAACGTGTCGCTTAAAAGGGGAAAACCTCAAATCTCATTCATAATTAAGCATAAACCTTCCCTAATTAACAGACTTTAGTGTTAGCTTGCTAATGTGTCTTCTGTGTGTGAATTTTTTTTTTATGTGTTCTTTATAGACCGGGAGCCAGACCCGCTCCTCAGGCACATTTTTGCTACCTTTTCCAAACTAGTATCTTTCAGTAGAGTATATCCTGGGTCATTACCAGTGGGGACCCCCCATTGCAACTCGGCCCCGTTCGGCTGTGGGACCCCAAAAACCACTTTAACGGGACAGGCTTCAAATGGAACTTTGTGATTCTATCCAAAGTGGTGCTGTGGTCACATACAGAGTCACAGATTAATGAAATTTAGAACACAGAAAGCTGACATGATGAGGAACAAAGGAATATGAGTGTGTTGGGCTTTAGCTTTTTCTTTTTCCATATATTCAACTATATATCTGCAAAAATGAAAAATAAATGTCATATAGATAAGAAAAGCACTTCACAAATGAGTGCATTATTGTATTTTTTGTTTATTTTTACCTTTTCAAATGTAAATAGAAAACTGCCCCAACTCATTAGCTTCACATTAAGCCCAAGATGAGCTCAGTACCTCAAACGGATCAGCAGCTATAACAGAAAATGTGTCCATGTTCCCTCTCAGAGCTATGGAATCCTCATGCATTTGTCCATATAGGCCTGTGGGAACATTCCATGGTGAAGTTACAGCTTTTAGGACAACAATTCAACTTCACCTTTTTGGATTTGCTTTAAACTTGGCACAGTTGATGTTGATATACTAAATATTCTGTGAATAAAATTTGAGCTGCATATCTTTTTTTAATTTCTGAGTTTTAGGGGTTTTCAAAGGGGGGTAGGGTAAAATCAGGCCTTGATGCAACAACAAGTTTCACCAACTTTGGGGACTTTGGACATTTGTGACAGACTGTTGGGAATTTTATTAGTTATTTCTACTTTTCAAAATATCTTTGACAATCAATACCGAATATGTTGCCAGTGTCATCTCTAAATAAGATACACAATGGTTTAACGCAGGGGTCACCTACAAAAGTACTTTTTTTAAGGTGTAAAAGACTTATTTTTCTTCAATCAAATACAAATACAGTTGTTTCTGTTCATGTGACTCAATATGAGGTTAAAACAAAACTATTTTGTTATTATATGGGGTCAATATCCTACAAGTACACAGAACGTCTAAGTCTTTAGGATTCGTTTTTAACTGGTAACTCTCAAACAACTTAATGCTCTTGAAATCGCCCTCGGTTGATAAAAGGTTGGTATGGTTTAACGATATAACAAAAATACATGTGATATCATTCATATTTGATAAAACCTCAGTAACTGTGGACTGTTTCTAAAAATTTATCCCATTTCTACCCTCGACAGTGGCTCAGATTGTAAAGTGGAGAATCCAAACTCCCGCAGGTGCATATTGCCATTGTGTCCTTGGGCAAGAAACTTAGCCCACATTGTCTTTATATGAATGTAGTGTGTGAGTGAATGGTGCTGGTCGGATTGGTCGAAGCATATACTGGCAGCCTTGCTTCCATAGCCACAGCTCCCAGGGCACCTGTGGCTACAACAGTAGCTTATCACTGCAGAGTACTCGAGACCCAAGTGTTGGTGGTATTGGTATTTGGTAATATTTCAATCATTTCAATTTGAGCTTGTCCAATCCACTTTAAATCCAATCAAAGCCCATCTAAATATCACATCTAAGTGAGTGTGAGTTTGTGGTCTAGATGTAAGCAGCCACGCTTCTGTCAGTCTGCCCCAGGGGTAACTGGCTGCATTGCAGCTGGTGTGACATGAATGAAAATCCCCATTCCTTTTGAGAAGAACTTTGGGGGACTTGTGTCATGAAACACACTATACGAAATAAGATTCCCTTCCCCTTTACCCAGTCTAAAGCTGACCTAAGTCTAGGGTTGCCAGGTCTCAGGAGTCAAACCTGCCCAAGGACCTGGCAACCCTGCCTGAATCAGTCTAATTGGAGCTTGAGTTAACACAGTCTGAGTCTATGTTTACCTATTCAGAGCTTAAACCTGTTCTTTTAAGGTTAGACTGGGTTTAGATGTGATCTAAAATCCAGTCTAACCACACATAAACTCGGTCTAAACCGAAGCTTAACCACAATAGGTGTAGATAGACTCAGACTTGGTTTAGATTGAATTTAAAAACTCAATTGTCTAGAATAGAGATAAGAATACTCTGTTTTTCAGAATAATGAATAACCAGCCATTTTACAATATAGTGGTACTGAAATTCTTTGGTCCAATGAGGAAGTGAAATGGATAATTCCTGAAACGTTGGTCTGTGTAATTATTTGAATCCCCAAAACACAAGGGATTGAAGCTTCTATAACTTATAAATTAGATTGAAAAACCCTTCAGACAAATCCTTCAAAACCTTACGAAGGCTTTATAAGTTGAATTGTGCTTCAGTTATATTGTACATGGTATCAACCTATAGCACTTGATGGTAAACCAAAGACAAATCTAAACTGATGTAGACATTAAAGTTCAATCTACTCTAATATAACAGCATCAGGCAGGTCAGGTTTTTGTGAGTGGAGAATGCGTTACACACATTTCTAATAATTTTAGGAAAAAATCCAAAGGCGAATATTCACAAATGGTCATTTTAATGTGTGAATTAGGTCCAATATTTACTGTGACAATAAAACTAAGATGTGGAGTGAGAAAACATAAACAAAGAACCTAAAATTGATGACTGTATGAAAAAAAGTTGTGTCTCTCCTCAATACGTTAATACCCACGTGTGGACAAGAAACACAGCATGTGCAATAAAAATGCATAGAAGAAATGGTATACCACAAAGCAATACATGTTGCTTCAGTAGTTTAAGTAAAGTGGGATTAGGCTGATGAACAGGTCCTAAACTGTTCTTAGTTGTTGTTAAGTTAATGTTACATATGTTTGAACCGTCATATATCATACTTAGTAATGACAATGGCAACATATTCGGTATATATTGTCATTGTAATGTTTTGATATAATAATGCATAATGTATATTAATTTAATAAGTAACAAAATTCCCAACAGTCTGTCACAAATGTCCAAAGTCCCCAAAGTTGGTGAAACTTGTTGTTGCATCAAGGCCTGATTTTACCCTACCCCCCTTTGAAAACCCCTAAAACTCAGAAATTAGAAAAGATATGCAGCTCAAATTTTATTCACAGAATATTTAGTATATCAACATCGACTGTGCCAAGTTTAAACCAAATCCAAAAAGGTGAAGTTGAATTGTTGTCCTAAAAGCTGTAACTTCACCATGGAATGTTCCCACAGGCCTATATGGACAAATGCATGAGAATTCCACAGCTCTGAGAGGGAACATGGACACATTTTCTGTTATAGCTGCTGATCCGTTTGAGGTACTGAGCTCATCTTGGGCTTAATGTGAAGCTAATGAGTTTGGGTAGTTTTCTATTTACATTTGAATAGGTAAAGATAAACACAAAATACAATAATGCACTCATTTGTGAAGTGCTTTTCTTATTTATATGACATTTATTTTTCATTTTTGCAGATATATAGTTGAATATATGGAAAAAGAAAAAGCTAAAGCCCAACACACTCATATTCCTTTGTTCCTCATCATGTCAGCTTTCTGTGTTCTAAATTTCATTAATCTGTGACTCTGTATGTGACCACAGCACCACTTTGGATAGAATCACAAAGTTCCATTTGAAGCCTGTCCCGTTAAAGTGGTTTTTGGGGTCCCACAGCCGAACGGGGCCGAGTTGCAATGGGGGGTCCCCACTGGTAATGACCCAGGATATACTCTACTGAAAGATACTAGTTTGGAAAAGGTAGCAAAAATGTGCCTGAGGAGCGGGTCTGGCTCCCGGTCTATTTTTTTGGTTTATCTGTCACTGCCAGGTCCCAATATATACATGAAACTGAACACTTGCTCAAAAGAAGAGGGTTATCCAACACTATAGCATCAGATTAATTTGCGCTTCAATCCATAAGGACTTGTCAGGGAAAAAAAAGTGTCATCGGCCTCCTCAAGACCTGCTTCTATTAATTATCTTATACGACAAACTGCGTCGAGCAAATTCAGATAACGAGACGGGTCGCGGGCTCTCTCGAGTTTGGAAAGGCTGCGCGTGTTCTGTGAATGGCTGTGCTGCGGGACCATCTGTGTTTGTGTCAGTTGATGGGGACACATCAGGTTGTCGGCTGCTGCTCTCCATCTGTTCCCCAGAGAACAACAACAGCTCAAACCCGCTTATGTAACAGCGGGGAACGGGCAGGTTCAAATCGCTTTCCAGCCTTTATCACCAGAGTTTGGTGTTTAAATATATTTTATGACCGAAATCACAAACACTGTGTCAACTGTATGTAATGGCCAATCATTGTTCAGTGACACTTGAAGCCCTTCTCCAAATGGAAGGAGGCATAAAAGGGTTGGTTGCGTTCACGGGACATGACAACATGCTAAAGCGCCCATACATTTGTTAAGTGGTGACGTCACAGCTCTACTTCCGGGTTCGCAGATGTGCTAGAAATGACAAAAAACTCTTCAATACCACAATCAATATTTCTGAAACTCAACAGAGAGTTCCTGAACATAGTTTTTTATCAGGCCCGTTAGCCAAAAATGCACCTACTGCTAAAAAAGTAATATTTACCGGAGAAAAATGCTAACGGCGCAGCAGCTACGCTAACCCCGGAAGTAGTGACTTTAGTAAATATTACCTTTTTAGCAGTAGGTGCGGCATTTTTGGCTAATGAAGAATGAGAAATAAGTATGTTCAGAAACTCTCTGTTGAGTTTCAGAAATATTGATTTTTTTTCAAACGTATTGATACAGACGGCATCTCTGGAATCGCCCACATATGGTCATGTTTGAAAACAGTTTAGGGGGAAAACAATTTGGAGAAAATGTAAACTTTTTCTAATTATTCAAAAACTACTTGAACAAACGCTGAAGTATGAATATATTTTTCTACTAAATAAAGATAAAAAAGACATGGTGAGGTAACGGAGAATGTTAACACGATGCTTCATGTTAGCATCGTGCTAATGCTAACGGATAGGTAGCGCTATCTGTGACTGCCGTTTTGTCACTTCTACTGAACAATCTGTAGTGAGAAAATATCCATATGGGCCCGATTTACGCTTGACTTTATTTATGTGTGATAAAAAAGATTCTGTTTTCCCCCCCAGTGAGGCCACGCCCCCTTTTATGACGCAATGCCGTCTGTAGTTTAAAACTGTGGTGGAGCTGAAAATTCCATGGTGGTAGCTATGGTAACTGTGGACAAGCTGCATATTTTTTTTTTGTCTTGGTTTTGATTAATATCTCAGTCATTACTGGAAGAATCAACAACTGTCTCAAACTTCATTGTCTCCTCTGTCAGCAAATCTAAACTAATGTGTAATTATTTTCTCTCAAAGGCGTCCAAAAGTGGTGACAATATTCAAAAACATGAGCGTGATGCTGACCAATAGGAGGGACTTTCAGACATAAAAATAATACATTGGCTTTGTGAATCCAAGCACTGCCAAATACTGATGAGGAGATTTGGAGATTTCTTACAAAAACTGTATTTCTCCCATAGAGTTGTTTTGGCCCCTGCCCTCCACCTGACATTATGCCATCATCACATTCTAAAACGTAAACGCCACCCATTAGACGAACAATTCATTATCAAAAGTGCGTGTCAAGTAAAGCAGTTCAAAAAGTTTAGATGCTCAAACATTTCCATCACAGTCCCGTCTAATGAAAATACAACAACAAAGCAATCGATTTATATGGCAAAAGAAAAACATCAATCCGTGAAGCTTTTGAAGTAATTCCGTATAAATGATGCATGTCTATCTTAAATCATAAAGTTTCAGTGCACAGGTTTAAATCACAAATTAGCTGTTGAACTCATGCGCCACAAACAAACAAGCTTAAGTTAGAGAAACATCAAATGGTGTGTGCCTGAGACTGGTATGGGGTGTAATTGAGCGCATAGCAAGACAAAAATCCTTACTTTATCAATTTCCTTTCTTCTTAGAACTAAAGCGAGGGAGATAAAACCTAGCCAAAGCCAAACACGGCGCGGCTACATTTCCAACGCGGCGTGTTGTATTATTTGTCTTGCTTGGGCTATCTCATTGAGAAGCTTGTTATTCAGCGGCTGTTGGCTTTGGCGCTGCGGTCGCCTGAAGACAGCTTAGATCCGGGCTCAACAGAGGAGTGAGAGTCTGAGGCCACGTCCTGGAGGAGATGAAATAAAGACGCGATGCTTTTGCCACCGGCACAAAGATATTTACAATGAACATCCTCTGTTTCATCAGGATAATGATCCCAACCAGAGGCATGCATTTTTCACAGCAGTGGCAGCTCATTTGCCAAGTTAAAGCTGTAGACCGCCTCTCATTATGCTGATAGTGTTGACACACCAACCACTGAAATGCCAGCGCGCATGTGGTGACGCCAATGCACACTGTCAGAGACTGTGTCGAGCACATGACAGGGAAGTTCTGGGGCAAAGGCTTAATTATCTTACTGCAGATGTTAGTCTTCTTATACAATCTATGGTATATTTTCAACCTGTACTATTTAAAAATGTGGATCTGACAATTTCCGGGGCAAGCTTTTTTAGTGCTAGGAGGAAGAGAGGCTCTTTCGCTCATTAAATTACCATGAAGAATCTCGAGATTCAGTATTGAACTATAAGAAAGACATTTAGACCTTTACTTCAGTGCCAAGCAGCACATTCACTGCTGAACCTAAACCAGCAAGTTTGCACTGATGAAGTCATCTGAGCCCCGTCATTACACTCGTGTTACTATGAGGGCCGGAATAAAATATGGTTTTGCAAACGACAGGTGAAACTTGAAAATTCAAATATTGTGAAAAAGTTCATTTATTTCTGTAATTAACTTAAAATGTGAAACTAATATATATGATATAGACTCATGACATGCAAAGTGACATATGTCAAACCTTTGTTTGTTATTGTTTTGATTATGGCTTGCAGTCCATTTTCAAAATATTCTAATTTTAAGAGATTTTTTATTTGGTGTTTTTACATGCTGAGCCATAGTAAGTAAGGATTAAACAACGAGGAGCCGTGCATTAGACGGTTATAATGCACGACGCGGAGTCAAGAACACCACGACGAAACGCATGACTAGTGTGGTCACTGTTCAAACATTTCAAATTGTATCAGGCTATAGTTGCTCATCAGTAAATGGATGAAAATACACACACCACATTTTTGGCTAAAATGATATCATTTATGGACTCCACTTTGACTGGAGGTGGTAGATGGTTCCCGATCTTAAGGTTCTTTGTTTTTGACAAATTGACCATCTATAGAAAGTGGAGTTGTCAGAAATGTGTTCAGATATGATCTGGCAGCTGTGGATGCAATTTACCAAATCTTGTTTCACAATATTCTCTTCCATTTATCAATCTGCTCTCGGCTCTGCTGGCAGTTTATCAATCCTAAAGTATTTTCAGCTGTATTTTCATTCAGGGCACTGTTACAGCTCTTTCCTCTCTGCATTTCCTCTGTGATGGTGTAACCTATAAGCCGACAGAGTCCTTCACTTGTATTTCTGCTTCATTGTGTTTGTTGGCCTGTCAGATGCTCAACATGGTATGGTAAAAACAGGATCATGTCTCAGCCTGTTTTCATAGCTCAGTAGATTTGTAACACGCACGCCGGCATCAGGCGTTCCACTTGAAGCTGTTTTGACTTCTATCACATTCATTCAGTTTGCAGGCAGTGAATCTGAAGCACAGTTTTCACAGTCTCAGTCGTTTGTGGTTTACAGGTTTAGTCAAAGTGTAATGGGATGAGAAGAGACACAAATGTCACTTGAGTGGCTTTCTTGACTCATTTTGATGGGCCCAAAAATGTGATTAAAATATATTATGCTGGTTATCCATAGATGACACCGGACAAAAAAAATGATCCTAGATTTTAATCCAAAACACATCTATCAATTCCTTTAAACGTGATAAAATGATTTAAGTACTTCAAACTTGGCCAAATTAATAATCTCACAAAATTATAATTATTATTGTTGGAAGAAAAGCTGTTAAAACTCTTGATGTCTGCTTTGTTTCCCCCCAGGGGCCACTTAATAAGCGAGCAGTTCTGTGGTCACATCGTGTCTGGATCGTGCTTCCCTTAATTGGCTGCAGTTGATGTTTTCTAATGCTACATGGTTTGATGAGGCGGATTCTTGAAGAATATGAGCAGCATAAGGTCAGGCCATAGGTATAATGAACTCTTGTAAGCAGCTTAACATCAGCTCTCAAAGGAGGAAATCGGTTTATAGAAAGAGATCACACAGTCAAAAGTCAGTCAGCTCCTGCGCTGTAGATGTCACGACTTTGGAGTGAAAGATTGCTTTTTCAAAATAAGGGTCAGATACAATGCACCCGTACACTTCTCCCTTCCGATCAAACCAATATTACTTACATCACAGTAAAGACTACGGTAAGTATAGAGCAAGAGAACTGAAGCAAAACACTAAAGGACATGTAAAGGATGTGTTAAACACCAAAAAAACGAAAGACAGAAAAAAAATCAGAATAAGTAAGAGTAAACTCCTACGCAAGACCAATGTAGAAGTTATAATACTGCTTTGCACGTGAAAGTCAAGTCAAAACATGAAGATGACACCTCAGGCATCAAAGAACACCGTGTCCTCAACACAGCACAGTTTTAAACAGATGTATTTTACGCTCATTCTCTCTGCGTACCTGGTGACAGATCTCGTGCACCACCACCATGGTCAGCTCCATCTGGTAAGACGACGAAGACACCTCTGCGTCCAGTAAGATCTTCTGCTCCACGAACACGTTCAGACCCCAGTTCTCCATCGCCGCGTACGGATGTTTGGGCACGGCCAGCAAATCTGTCGAGAAAAACAACAATATCACAGTATAACTTTATAACGCCGGTATCCCATTAACACCTTGAGCATGGGCCGTATCCAGCTGGAACTGTGCGCTTTAAATGAGGAGCGGGCAGGCCGACTGGATAGATGCTGGCAAGTGCGCACATCCCATTTTGGGTTCAAATTAAACCCATGAGTCATCTTAACAGCCTGCCAAAGGATCCTTTTATCCAACAACATGGAAATATGTTTCTGATGTAAATGACCACTGCTGTAGGAGGAGAGTGGGAGTGAGGAGAGAAAAACGAAAGGCCAAGAAACTGCGAGTGAGAAGAAGTGCTTTACCTGAGCATAGAGATTTATTACCAAACTATTACTAAAGAAGAGAGGCAATTAAATGTCTGGCTTAAATAATGTTGCTATGATAATGACCAAAAATGAAGGTCATCCATTAAAGGAAAGAAACTCGGCTGTGTGAGATGCAAACACAGACAGATATGGCAAATGCACTGCAGCTTGTGCCGATGAATCCTCATTACAAAAACAGTATAAAAATTGCATATACTGTGTAAAAGGATTCAAATACTTTATCAACCCTGACGTACACTATTCTAATGATCGAATGACTTAAAGGGACTACACAGAGTTTCAAAATGTAAAAATGAAGTATTTTCTCCCCCCTACATGTTCCCGCCATGTGCTAATGCAGGGGTAGGCAAGTTTCCTTGGCGGAGGGCCGAATTTCGTCATCGTAAAAAGACCAAGGGCCGAACCGCCCAATTGTCGCCCGAAGTAAATTCTCATTGTTCATTTTCTCCAGTTCGGCTTCATCCAAATCTAAAAGCTTCTGGACTGGAGTTTACAGGCCGATGGGGCAGTTCCTCATTTGAAAGCCAAGACCTACAAAACTGATCGTAACTTTTGTTTTGTTTTCATAGTTTATTTGTTGTGTTTTCTTTTTACGTATCTTGTTTCTCTTTTTCGGCTTTTTGGTCATTAATTTGTTGCGTTTTCATCCTATATTGACACTTTTCAAGCCTTTAGATTTGGGTAAAGCCAAAACTGGAGAAAATGTGCTCGGTTCAGGTGTGTGATTAACAAAGAGACTTGATATCTCAATTTGTGTAAAGTTATATCTCAAAATCATTTTGAGGGCCAGAGCTTTAATACTGGAGGGCCGGATTTGGCCCCCCGGCCTGACGTTGCCTACCCCTGTCCTAATGTGTAGAACAGGTATCTCCAACCAGAAGCTCACCAAACCTCTCCAGGTAGCTCACCAAAGACTTTCTACATCCCTACACACTTGATAACTTAAATTTTAGATGCATTTTCTGTTTGTTCTGAACATGCTGAACACAATCTGTGAACAGTTGGTTCAATATAGTAAAGTATAAGGACTACACTCAAGTCACTTTCTTCTGAAATACCATCTTGGCAAGTAATTCTTCTGGGTGAACTCCACCTAAGTTGCGTTTTTGAACATAAGTAGCTCTCTGATGTTCATATTGTGTAAAAGCTTGTTGGGTAAAAAAGGTTGGAGACTCCTGGTGGAGAAAGAGTCCAGACCTGTTCACCACAACTGCCTCTAAAATCCCGCACTGTCACTCAAAAAGGTGTTACTTCGGGTCCGAGGTCATGCACGGGCTTAAAGGGATATTTCAGGATTTTTGACGTAGGGACTCATTTCCTAGTTATCCAGAGTGTTGTTGATTTCTGGAGATATCTTTTATGTAATTCGTGCAGTTTTTATATTTGAAGAGTTTCGTGGCGCTAGGCTAGCGCATTTCTATGGTATCAGCTAGCCTGCATTAAAAAACGTCTTACGCACTCCACAGAGCACTTGAGGCAAATCACTTATAACGCCAGACTAACGATATAAATGTCTGTGTCGAATAATTTTTGGAATATAACTGACCTTGAATTACATGAATGACCGCATTTTGAGGGACTATTTTCTAGCAGATCACTCCGCCGCTGCGTAGCTTTTACAACCACGAAGCAGATGCAGCTCAAATATAAGTTCTTTTAAGTGCAAAATGGTTAAAATTATTCGGTACTGTACCAATGGGCCATGAACGAGTCAGATTTCTATGGGAATGACCCTCTCTATGTTTTAGAGCAGGGGTAGGCAACGTCAGGCCCGGGGGCCCAATCCGGCCCTCCAGCATAGAACCTCTGACCCCAAGATGATTTTGAGAAACATCATTACGCAAATAAGAGTTCAAATACCTCTTAACCTCTTAACCCCCCTCTTAACGATGAAAACGAGACTCAAACGGGGATGAAAACGCAACAAAAACGTGACAAAAAAGTGAAAATCCGGGAAAAATACAGTCAGTATTTTTTTAAATTTCCTGACAGAACCTCCCCACTTGTTCATATGTAATCTAAAATGGTTCTTTACTTTGGGCTACTGTGATGAGGTTCGGCCCTTGGTGTTTTGCTTTGCCCTGTTTTAGAACATAAATATTGTACATTTTCACTGGTGGTAGTTATAGTGAGGGCATTACCTCCAAAACGAAGAAATAATCTGAAAAATAAAAGATTAAAACATGTCATTACTAACATTCTAAGGCAAGAATATTGTAATTACTATGATAGGGAGATAGAAAAGTAGTTTATAATAACTTCCGATAGAAAGACTCCATCTACATGAGCATAATGTCATTACTGTTTCTCACTAAAGCGTTTACTTCATTATTAAAATGACCAATTCATGGCGTAGCTGTGCATATGAGAGTGAACACAATGATAGCAGGGCAGAAATAGACTTCATTAGTGTGGAAGCTGAGCTGATGAGAGGCAGATGAAAGGAAGCAGGTAAAGGTGAAAAACTGACTTCTTTCCCGATTGTTTTATCGAGGAAAGGGGCTATTTCTCCAAAGTTAACGAGTGCGAGGCCTGATTCAAAATTGAAATTACCAAGCGGGGCTTTGCTTGGCAGACGTCTTTATCAGTGGTTCGGCTTCACAGGGAAACATTGCATTCTTGGTGTTTAATCACATTCACTGCACATGCTTGGTTCTTGTGATGTAAAAAAACAAACAACGTGGAGCAAAAGCTGGGAACAGGCCTTTCAGATCAAAACAATTATGTTTCTTTAAACAAAGGCGAGAGCCCGCTGCAGGCGCCACTTTCAACCTTTCCCTGCAAACATGAGACAAGCTGCTGCCACTCACATACAGCTGTATTTTAAACTCTGGTACATGTGTTGAACGTCGGCAACAGCCTCTTGTGCACCTTTAAGTGGTGCTGTGTGTTTAAAATTACAAATCAATATTACATTTCGTGCTTTCATTTTTATAAATCAAATCTATAAAACCATTCCAATAGAAAACATACAGTAATTTTGACAGATAAATGTTGTGTGGCCTTTGCTTGAATATTCTAATGAACAAACTGGAATCATTTTAGATACAGTATGTCTTTATGATGATCGTCCTTTGTAGCCAAGCCTGTAGGCTGAATTTCTACTTGTCTAACTGGGTAGTGCATACCGTCATATATTTATAGATAAGTCTTCATGTGTGACTCATTTTCGGCCCCAGAATTCTTTCAATATGTGTTTCAGATTATGCAAATTATAATGACATATACTAAAAGTACTTGTATACCAGGTACTCATTCTGGGCTGTATAATGTTGGTACATTTGATGGGATAATAATGCCATAATAATTACGTCATTGTTATTTCATTAAAGCAGAACTCATGCCCCTAGAGGCCATAAGCGCCACTGCAGGTGTCGTAGCATGTTGCGTTTTTTTTACTCATTAATTGTCCGTGAGAGTAAATACTACGCTGACAGAAAAGACAAATGGGGAGAGGGATATTGTACATCCAATTACACAATGGAGATACTTTTTTTTCACTCAGACTTGGCTGTGGTGCTAGCCCGCAGTTAGCTTTGCCCGTTCGCCTGTTAGCTTCTTCTTTGTAATTCTATTAGTGTGTATTGGTGACTCCGACCCGGAGGCAGGGAAAGTTGCAATTGTGTTTTTCTGGCCAGAGACACCAGGGGGTGATGAAAGACCCCCCCCAATCATCCCATTAACACTTGTATTACCCCCAGAGGGACTACGAAAAGGATTTATTAAGGTAAACAAGTTGCTTAGTTCTGCTTTAACTCTTGAAATAAGCTTGTTAATAAGACCCTTTATTTACTAGCTGCTTTATTCATTACTACATTTCTATGAATTAGTAGCCTTCATTTAATCAGCATGTGTTTTGTGCCCCTGGTATCAGAGGGAACCAACCTGAGCCACAGTTTACATGATAATTCTGCCCCTGCTCCTACAGGGCTGCTGTAAGACTTGTCAGGACTCTGGTGGTCACATGCTCTTTGCCTTTCCTGTACCCTGTTGTGAATCAATCGACATAATCCAACAAACTCTGAAGCTTTTAAGCACAAATGCTGTCTGTTTACCCATTTAAAGAAAGTATTAAAAAAAAGGATTAACTACGATGTTACACAGCCGTGAACCGGAAGCCCGAGTTGTCATGGCAACGTTAGACAGACCGACGTGGAGGGTCTGAGGGAAAGTTTGGATGCGTCTGATGCTAAGTTTAGATGGGGAAACTGTATCAGAGGGAACAGATTAAAAGAGAGAGCTGTTTTATGAGGCAAAATCCCAGACACATGACGCGGATGTCTCGGGGACACATTTCTCGCTAAAGGAAAGCGCACACAAACCGACCTGATCGATGGCGCTCACCACACGAGTGAATGAAAGGCTCGCTATCATTATTCAAGATAAAGCACAAGAATTGCAATCTTTTTCTATGTCTCCCAAATCTTCAGTCACCGATTAATCCGCATTCACTCAAAAGTAAAAATGTACTGTGTCATGAAAAAGAAGTTCAAGCACTTAAAAAGGTTACTCAAGTAGATGTAGGCAACGTGAACCATCCATCCGTCGCAGAGGCAGCAGTCTGAGTGGAGATGCCAAGACGTCCCTATCCACGCACACTTTCTCCAGCTCCTATAGGAGGATCCCGAGGCGACACCAGGCCGGCTCAGAGACATGGTCCCTCTGGTTCAGATGTCTCCAACCATTTTCACCATGGAAGCTACTTTCATGCAACAAAAATGTCAGAGAGCTATGATTCAAAGAGGAGTTAGAAGGAGTTCACCCAGGAGAGTTAGTAACCATATATTAGCCATGAAAATGACTTGGGTTTTGTCATTATACTTTACTATGTAGACTCAAATATTTGCAGATTGTGTTCAGCATGTTCAGAACTAAAAGAAAGTGCACCAAAAATGTGAATAATCTGCAATCTTGTCCTTTTCTGTCCTTAAATGAACAGGCCACCGTTTTACTGTGATATGTTCTTACCTAAGCTTAGACAAGTTGATACGTACCTGTCTGGTCTTTGTGTGTGCCCTCAGTCACGCACAACGACCAAAGATGTTGTTAGCATTTGGCCTCTCCCAGCATATTCCTATACCTCCAAACTGGGATCAACTCGCATCAACTCGTCTAAGCTCAGGTAAGAACAAATCTCACTATGGAAAAACGGTGGCCTGGCTAGATGCAAGTTTGCCATTTCATACTCACTACTGCCACCTCAGGTCATATGTGCAACGGCGCCTTCTGTATTAAGCTCGTGCATGACGGCAATTCAGACCCGAAGTAACAACTTTTTGAGTGACTGATGTGCAGGATTTTAGAGGCAGTTGTGGTGAACAGGTCTGGGCTCATTCTACACTTTAGGACATTGCTGGAACATGTAGGGGGAGGAAAATACATAATTTTAACATTTTTAAACTCCGTATGGTCCCTTTAAGTTCTACCAGCATGGTAACGGGGTAAATATCACATTTGAGATGTGCAGCTATAAACCGAGTTCCTCCTGAAATTAAATAATTATATTAAAATTGTGACTTGAAATAAAAACAATGCTGTGCTCTTTGACACCTCAGTGACTGACACAGTTGAAGGAGGTAAATGTCAGTAATTAATGGAACTTTTGTTTTGTAAGCACCACGGGTCGCGTCATCAAACTGCTCTGCTTTTAAAACAGCTCCCGCCAGCAGCTGTCACTCACGGCCACCATGAACTTAATCAGCTTCTAGCAAATGTCAAGGAACGCCTCCATCTGACACACGCTTAGCCTTTTTTAACCCACCATCCATTTGCTATCACAAAAATGGCATCTGCGAGGAACAATGGAGAGATCTTTTAGCATTCTGAAGATATCTTTGTGCAAAATGTAAAGGGAAAGTGCCAAGTATGGACGCAGTGTTGACCTGTTTGATGGGTAATTCAACTTCACTACAGTTTTCGCGGTGCTCTTAGGAGTTTTATTGGCTCAACTTCACTCACAGCTCGCAGTGTTTAACCAGACTTACTTTTTGACTACAAGTGCGAGAATCTATTTTTCCCCAACTCCAGGCACACTTTCTGCTTGGCTCTTATTTTTTTTTTTTACTCCTTGGGCTTTTTTTGAAACGGACCCCACAGACTGCGGGGGCTTCCTGGACAAAGTGCACTTCTTTTGCCCTTCCCTCTGAAGTTGCCGGCACTTGATGAGCTCTGTGTTGTAAAGTCTTAATCTCTCCAAGAGTGTTGAAGTGGAGAGTTTGAATCAAAGAGCAGCTATCGGTCAATGTGGGTGGGTTTCTGGCAGACTTCTGTTTTGGTCACACAACAGTCCAAGAAAGCGGTGATTATTCTGAGCATCCTCGCGTGTAAAATGGATGATGCACCTCTTGTGTCTTGATTCTGACCTATATATAATCTCCATATCTGAACCAATGGCCGGGGAGCGTGCATGATGCATCTCTATTTCCTCCGAGTACAAACAGGCCATTAGAAGGGAAACCGCTGTCTGTAGAAGCTTCCTCTGAACTGAAAATAAGTGGTGTTTCCAGTAGTTGGTTCAGTGTTAATTTGGTTCTCTCGGGGTGTGTGGTACCCTCAGCAGCCTCTGTCTACAGCCTCTGAGGTGGGAATACAGGTAAACAGAGATGTCACATACAGTAAAAGAACACCATTGTTTAAGACGCTTGGGCCAATTATAATAATCCGTACTTGTGTATTTTGGGTAGCCCATAAATGTGGTGTGCGTGGTATGAAATCTCCTGGATATAGGCTGTGATACATTTGCCTGCCAATAGGTTCCTCCATATCCAGCTTCTGTGGACCGTCTATATATACATAGAAGACATAGCAGAGGGAAAAATACGAATATAGGAGGTAAAACAATCGCTTATCATACGTAGCTCACTGACACTGAAAAGCCCTATATTCACTGACATAGAGTTGTATTTTGACAACAAAATAAACTAAACGTACTAAACATTGCAGATGTTTCGGTTCTTGTGCATCTAAACAGTTGACTCTTTTCTCAGTGCAAGATGCCTTACATTCTAACCCTTCGCTTTGTCCTGTGCACTGATTGGCTCGAGACCATTTGAAAAGACTCCATACATATAATGGTTGGTCGATCCCAGGAGGTGGAGCATGACGGGACCTCAGAGGCAGCTTATTAAATCTGGAGGTTACCATGGAAACGGTAATCCAAATGGGCGTCACACGCGCCAATTCTATAACCTTCATCCAATCACAAGTCAGCGCCGGCTCCTGTAGGCAGACAGCTATTGGCTGACAGCTCATTCTTCACATGAGCGCGGCGCAGACAGCAGAACTGATTGGTCGGCTACAGGGGGAAGGCTAAAGCAATCGGTTTGACTTGAGGGAGAAAATGCAAAGGAGAGGCTTTGGTTAAAAGAGGAAATGCAAATGAGACATTATACTCAATAGAAGCTGAAATGAAATAAATTGTTTCACGCTGCGGCAAAGTGACCCTGGAGGCGGTGTTCATGACCTGAAACCTGCGCGTACACACTCTAGATCTATTAAGAGTGTGGTTATTGCCTTCTCTACATCTGCACCTGCAATGTGCACGCTTCTTTATTATTACTGGGTTTAGACCATGACAAAACAAGATACAGAAATTCCTTTACCTGATTTTGCAGCATTTTACACCAATGTGGTTTAGTTTAGGAGTTTGCTTTATTTTATTTATTTATTTATTTTTTTACACATTTTGAGGAAATCAAGGAGCCATATGATATTTCTTCTATCAAAAACAATATGGTTTGAAAATGTATTTGAAATGTAATGCTACAAATTATATAAACATTTTCATACACATGAGTAGCTACATGATCCAAGTATAGTTACACAAAAATAAACATGTTGATTTTCTAAGCAGATTAAAAGGGGGTCAAAACACCTAAGGAGCACTTCTTAGGTGTTATCACGCCTTACAATATAGTCCCCCTTTTAATCTGCTTAGAAAATCAACATGTTTAATTTTATATTTGGATCATGTAAGCGCTCGTGTAACCGTATTTAAATAGGGAAAACATGGAAGAGCTTGGTCGCTTGTAACTCCACCCCCGTTTGGGTCCATAGGAATATGCCAACATCTTTGGTCTTTTTGCATGACTGAGCGCACTCACAAAGACCAGACAGGTACGCATCAACTCGTCTTAGCTCAGGTAAGAACATATCTCAGTATGTAAAAACGATGGCCTGTTCCTTTAATCACACAGCCATAACTCATGGCATAACCACATGCATTCACCAAGAACAATTGAGTCGTCTAAGAATCTATGTCAGACACAGTACATCACAAACATCCCACACAGATTGATAAGTGCCGGTCAACAAAAGAAACCAATAATACAAGTAATGAATTAATTCAGTTTTGAAAATACCCCAACAGTTGTACTTTTTATGAATATCGTGTGCATTTGAAGAAGCCCAAGTACCCGCACCACAGGCACAGAAAGGTTTATTGTCATTCATCTTGTTTGGCGTGACTTTGCTGTTGGGATGCTGCCTTGCCGCGCTGGAGACACTGCCATACTTGTCTGTTGTTTCCAGCTTCACACCCACTCGCTCACTGTTTCCAAATGGAGCCCTGCTTGTCCACCCATTATCCTATGCTATTTCAGATAAGAGCTATATGCAACAGTCACAAGCGGTGAGGAGGGTATTTGTGAGTGTTGAATCTAAACGCCTTCACAGTTGCTTTTGTCTACGGCTGAACAGAAAGCACCTTTTTGACCGTAAAAGACACAGAAAGTAATTTAATGGTCATTGAAACTCATAACGCAATGGTGATGCTTTGAATACAAGATGGCAGCCTATTATTATTATTATGTGAGGTGGCTGGACAGCTCAATATGTAAACTGGGTGCAGTGGGTGGCATCTCAGTAGAGGTCGTTCTAATGAAAAGGGTTCATGAATGTAAATAGTGAATAATGATAGCAGTCCCCCTTCAGATATGAAGGCGGGCTTTGAAAATAATGAGGCCATCAGTTCATATTCAGACAACAACACACACTCACGCACGCACACACTTTTGCGTGCAGAAGCGCATTAGATTCTCAATAAAACTAACTGGGTATAAATGTGAGATTTTATCAAGAGAGTGAACGGCATGCCGTGATATTACAAGGTAACTAGTTGACTGCGTAGAAATTGGTATTATAAGCTGCCAAAGAGGTGAGCGGCACTGTTATAAAATGAAATGAAAGGTGTAACAATATTTAATAAGGATTGGGCAGAGAGAGACAGATTTAATGAGCAGTACAGACTGAGAAACAGTGTCAAGTGATGAGAAATGAGGAAAATATCTGCCGGCAGCAGAACAGAATGTGCTACAATTATTTCAACCACTGCCAGCATGTAATGGGTCAGGGCCCATATCAAGGTGGGTCACAGTAAATTGTAAGAGGGCTCTGTAATAACTACAAAACAATCCAAACTAAATTTAATATGGTTTCAAGCTATTTTAGCTTAAGGGTTGAAAAAAACTTGAATTGTAATGACAAAAATATCCCTGTGTAAATGAGCATACAAGAATTTATAATATGCATACTGAAACAGAGGACACTGTATCGTTACTGAGCTGCAGTACTGATGCAAATTATTCATTATAATTTGCTGAAACGACTGCTTTGAGAGCTTTTCCTTGCCACAAAGTACACATTTCCTCCAGAGCTGGCAGTAAACTGCAGGCACTCCCAGCAGAGGAGTCTGAGGAAGATGAGAGTGAGATGTGGGAATACAGTAGTATTTCCATGGAGCATTTTGCAGCAGTACCAGGGCTATACTGGCAGTCAGATTCTGAAACACATACAGGAATACTATAGATTTTGCACAGACCCAGTGAGGTAAGTTGAATAATAAATCTCTGACTTCACTTAAGACAGCACGCTGATCTGCCGCCAACAACAATAGGTATCACAATTAACCAATTATCGGTGAGACACTTTAAAGTTGCAATACAGAGGGAAAAAACAACACTGTGTCAATAATAGCAGCATATCACGCCAAAAACAACCGACTGTAACCTGGGCCCCATTTATACGTAGTATATAATGTTGATTAATTGATTTGCAATATATTCATGTATAAATATATATAATTACACATGTCAGCTACACTTGTTGAAACACTTGTTATACATTTATTTACCACTAATTACATACACAATACTATTTTGGCAAATGTATTCACATGCGCATCTGTATCTGATTTAGATGAAGTACTATGATGCATTCATTTGAGTTTAGGAAAGAAAAATACTCTCACATTTAAGCTGTACTGGAATACAGTAAAATGAGTATCCTAAATACATAGTCTAAATACATGGAAACGGGGGAGCGGAGAAAACATCGCAGTGAAAATCGGTTACAGGTTTGTACACACATTGTATATATTTTCTTTTTCTTATAATTTCAGAACCATAAGAGAGACTGACGGTTTTCTGTTCTGTAATCTGAATCTTTCACACAAGCTCCATCTGAAGTACCTTAATAAATAATCCTGAATAAATCAGCCCAATACCCCCCATACAGCGCCCCCTGCTGGCACTGTTCAACACTGACACGTTTAAAAGCATCATACACAGAAGCAAAGACACAAAAATATTGGCCAAAAATATCAGCGCCACATATTGGCATCAGCCTTAGAAAACTCATAGATATATGATAGATATATTCCTATGATTGAAACCTTTACTATAACAATAAATGTTTAACTATAGACTATTTGAGCGATAAAAAAAACACAAAAAAACATCAAATCAAATTACTTAAAGCCACACCGCGTAGAATTTTCCCCAATAAATAAAATTGAAATACAAGCATTTATTTTATGACAGATATTTTTATCATTGACAAATACCTCATATATGTACAAACAAACATTTATGAGGCTCACCTCTCCTAAGATATGACTGTAAACTTTACTGGGAGTGGGTACTGCCTTTCGTCACGTCTCCATGGAGACGTGACGAAAGGCAGTAGAATATGGGATTTAAACAGGTTAGTTTCTCATCCAAATCCATTATTTTATTACACATTGCAATAACAGCATTTTCTGTATCATTAGGAGCATGTTTTGTTTTGCCGCAATAGTATAGTCCAAAATGTTACGCACTGTACCTTTAAAATATTGGCCTATAGCTGTCGGCCATGCCAACCTCCTTCATATCGGTGTCGGAACCCAAAAATTCATATCAGTCGGGCCCTACTGCTTATAAATGGTCGCATTTATGTAGCGCCTTTCTACCTGCTTTAGGCACTCAAAGCACTTTACATCCAATAACCACTCACGCATTCACACTCTCATTCATACACACATGCCCAAGGACACAATGACAGTGTGCACCTGTGGGATCCGAACTGCTGCCCTCCGGTCTACTCTGCGCCAAATGTGAATGTTATGGCGCTTAAATGTGGACGAAAGCCAGAGGACAGTGTCTGTGAGACTGTCTGTTAGTAAGTCAGTTCAATCAATGGGCTTGATTTCCCAGTGGCAATAAAAACTAACTATCATTTCACAGACAAGCAGAGTCAACCTTAAAGCCTATACCCAATAAACCTGAAGTACATTGGCCCGTTGTGGGGAAAGCATCTGTGTACACTTACCATTTTCTCCATACACAGAATGGAGTATTCCAGTGCCTTTTATAGACTTCTGAAAAGTGTCTAAAACTTGGCAAACCAACCCTTGTGCACTATTGAGAACAAAAATCCCATTAACCATCCAAGCTGTCGTTCAACCCCTGACACTCATTACGGCGCAGGCAGGAAATGCAGTTAGAGAACCCACGGCATTACTTAGAGCTAACTGCTATCTTAAAGACATGCGTGGGGGCGCCACAGATGCTTTGACACGCGTTATTGCTGGTGGACAGCTGTCATATCATTTACGGCTCACACATTCATCGTAAAATTAACCACTCCATTATATTTTTCACGCATCGTTACCATGGTGACGCTGAGCCGGAAATGTCATTGTCTTCCCATTTACATCGGGAACACTGAGGAGACGAGCCAGATGCACCAAAACTACAGAATATCCATCATTGTGGCAGACGTGGATGAGCTTTCTATAATACTCTGATTAGCAAAGAGGCATGTGGCTCTGTGCATTAGATTATTGTGTCCTAAAGAAAGCATCAACAACACCTGTGCAGAAAGTTTTCCCATTTTTAGAACAGAGATCTTTCATATTTCACTGAGGATCGTAAGTGATGTGAAATGAGAACTGTCCAAATTAAACATTGCTGGATTCTATTCTGAATGGACAACAGCCTTTAAAATGGACATGAAAAAGTAATGTGACTGAAGCCCATGAATAACATAAATGGTCAAGGTCAACAATGAAGCGAGCAGTAAATATGAACAAAACTTAAATATAAATTTCACATTGCATAAAGGCAAACATTTTGTTTTAGACGAGTTCCATTTGTCTGTCTGGTGAAACACACCAGTAATAACAGAAACTGTGTAAGGCCATACACATAGATATGCCTGTAGTTCTCAAACGGTGGTACAGGTGGTGCATGAGATGCTACAGGTTGTGACGGCTGGAGAATGTTCATAGTATCTTGGCAAAATGTCCTATGTGACCCAACCCACCCTTCTCTATCCTATTTTGCTATACAGGTCAACTTCCATTCCAATATGACACTGTTAAAAAGGAAGTGTATACAATTCTGAGTGAGTAACTAACTGCGAATTTGTGGTTTTAGATAAGGAGTCATTGAATTCCTCTAAAAGATGCTATTCCTTATAGTGGTAAAAAAACAAACAAACAAACAAAAATCTCTTCCTATTCATTATTTAAGGGGACAACAGATTGAAAAGGAGTATAAATACTTAAAATGCAGGATTATACCCAAGGCTGATGTCCATCCTCTGCGTCCTGCCAGACCAGGCCCAGTCGCTCATCTCGCACCACTCACTCAGCTAAACAACAGTCATTCACCATTAAACATACAGTGCACCCTCTGCGCACACTCTCAGCAATACACAGTCTCTCAGCGATCCTCCTCGTACTCACACACTTCCACCCACAAACATGTCGAGTTGTTTTCTTGAGATAATCATTTTGAACCCACAAAAATATTTCTCCTCAGGGAAACAGTGTTTTGTTCCCCTGAGATATAAATTTTGCAGAGAAAAATGTACGTCCTCCTAATCCTAGTCTAATATGACTTCAAAGGGTAATCACTTTGACCCAATGGGCCGTAGGCACCTCATAATAAGAAGTAAATCATGAGACCAAACTTATTCTTATTCGGATGTTGCTCTGTACCTCAGAATAAGGTTTTTTTTATGGATTGCATACACAAATCTGTTAAGTACTATTAAGTATGTACTGTATGTTCTAAGTACCACCCACCGTATTTTCCGTATAAATCGCACTTTTTCCCATAGTTTGGCTGGGGGTGCGACTTATACTCAGGAGCGACTTATATTTATATCAAAACATATAATTTCACGTTTGTTATTTTCACACTGACAGTTCCAGGCTTGCCTACCCGTATCTGCTACTTGTGTATGGTTGTATATGTATTGACAAATAAAGTGCTTACTTACTCTTCTGACGATTAAAAAAAAAAAGAGGAAAAAAAGGTAATCGAGTAGCAGAAAGAAAGCTTGGAGTGAGTGGGGAAAAAAGCAGAGGTTACTCTTCTTGCAATGGGGAAACAAAAAAAAAAGGGGTCTGAAAGCTAGATGGCCACCGCTAGAGGAACAAGTTCGCAAATGGGTGCTTGAACAACGTGGCTGGTGAGACTTATATATGTCTTTGTCGTCTTCATTATGCATTTTCTTGCTGGTGCAACTTACACTCCGCAGCGACTTATATATGTTTTTTTTATCGTCTTCATTATGCATTTGTTGGCTGGTGCGACTTATACTCCGGAGGGACTTATATATGTTTTTTTCGTCTTCATAATGCATTTGTTGGCTGGTGCGACTTATACTCCGGAGCTACTAATCGTCCGGAAAATACGCTATGGCTAATAACTTGTTCTCTCATAACTTCACAAATCACTTTATTTTAAGAGAACTTTAAACCACAGACAGTCGGCGAGTGCACTGCAATAAGTCAAGCAAATATGCCAAAAATAAAGCTGAAAAATAACACAAATAAGTTATATTAACATTTGTTTTCTGGACACCAACAGCCCTAACAATAATGGTCGTGTGCTCCTTTTTGATCAATTGAACTTGTATCATTTACTAAAGTAATGCATCACGCTAAATGTGCTCACTCTGGGTGAAGACATGGAAAATGGATTGTTATGCCCTAAATAGCCACTGTAGCACATTGGGACAATCCATTTAGACTCTTATTTGCCGGAAAAGTCACATTATGTAGAACTGCAACAGCACTTTTATTTCATGTCTGTGCTCGAGCATGACGACCACATCTGCCTGGCGTTGTTATAAGCTGGCCCCATTTTATTCAAGTTTGGATGGGAGCAGTCACAGGTGCAGGCTGTAATGTGCTGTCCACTTGTCTTACCATATATTTTAATGGTGAGTGCAAACAGGGCTGTTGAGGAGACCGATGATGAGACGTGAGACCCATTAGCCAGCAGATGGGGCATTTATATAACATCTTCATTCGCTGCCTGTCTTGTTTTTTTTTTTTTTTTTCCATCTGCTGCCTTTATGCGTTCACTCTCTGTTCTCAACTACCTGCCTTGTTCTTTGCTTTCTTCCATGCCGCCGTCTGTTCGCCTCTCTTTACATTTTGTCACACATATGCCTGCTTCCCTGACCATCTGTTTCAGCCTGTTCCCTTCACCGCGTTTGATGCTTCAGATGACCCGGCATTAGTTGTTGACCTGGTGGATTGTGACCGCGTGCTCATCGGAATGGGGCGTGCTGCTGGCCGGGGCAAAATCAAAAGTGTTTTAGCAAGCAAAGTACTCAGTTTTGACTGTGTAAAATGGTTTCTTCATAGCTCGGAGAGGCGGTAATGAGGAAGAGGTTACACTAGCGGTTGCACTCCAAAAACCTCTAATAAGCTCTTAAGTCAAGCCTTGGAAAGTTCTGAGAGTTCTGTGAGGTGAGTGTCAAAATTTGCCTGAAATGACTTACGTATACTGGTATGTGCTACGTGTACTATGCTGTTGTGTGACATTCAGGATATGAGAACAATCCTTGAAGCATTGCGGGCTTTGCATACTATTTTACATTTCCCAAGCCATGAAGTGTGATATCCAAAACTATTTTAAGACAAACTCCACACTCGCCTTAAAGGAACAGGCCACCGTTTTTCCATACTGAGATATGTTCTTACCTGAGCTTAGATGAGTTGATGCGTAACTGTCTGGTCTTTGCACGTGCGCTCAGTCACGGAAAAAGACCAAGGATGTTGTTAGCATTTAGCCTCTCTCCTCTCCTCTATGGGTCCAAATGGGGGTGAAGTTAGAAGTGACCAAGCCCTTCCACGTTTTCCCCATTTGAATACAGTTACGTGAATATTTACCCAATCCAAGTATAGTGACACAAAATTAAACGTGTTGATTTTCTAAGTGGATAAAAAGAGTTACTATATTGTAAGGCGTAATAACACTATATCCACACAGTAAAGGGAAGATATTACTGCGCGATAGTGTAACTACTCACGTAACCGTATTTAAATAGGGGAAATGTGGAAATTTCTAACTTCACCCCTGTTTGGCCCCATAGAGGAGAGGAGGAGATGCTACATGCTAACAACATCTTTGTTCTTTTTGCGTGACTGAGCACAAGCGTAAAGACCAGACAGGTAGAAGAAAGCCAATCGTGTGAAGGCCTCATTAGAGAAGAAGAGCTCATGGAAGCTGTTAAGTCCTTTCATCCAGGGAAAACCCCAGGATTAGACGGAATACCTATTGAGGTTTATCAAGTATTCTGTGAAGAGATTAAGAAACCATTGCTTTCTAGTTTCAATTACTCATATACAATGGGTTCTTTGTCTAACTCTCAAACAGAAGGTCTTATTTCTTTGTTATTGAAACAGGAAGCAAATGGTCAGTATAAAGACCCAGTTTATCTAAAAAATTGGAGACCAATAACACTTCAGTGTTACGATGCTAAGATCCTGGCTAAATGTTTGGCTACAAGACTAAAGTCTGTTTTGTCAAACATTATTCACCAAGATCAATCGGGTTTCCTACAAGGAAGAAACATAGGAAACAATATTAGACAATTATTAGAAATTATAGAAAATTATAATACGGAAAATAAAAGAGGATTAATCTTTGTTGCCGATCTGGAGAAGGCATTTGACAAAATTAGCCTAGATTTTATTTGTAAAAGCTTAGCTTTTTTCAATTTTGGTGACTCCTTATTGCACTGGATCAACACGTTATATAATAAAACAAACTGTAGGATTATCAATAATGGATACATCTCTGGGACAATACCTCTGTTAAGAGGCTTAAAACAAGGGTGCCCTCTGTCTCCATACTTATTTATTATTGCTATGGAAATATTGGCGATAAAAGTCAGATTGAACAAAAATATTGAAGGGCTCAGTAATAATAATATTGAAAGTAAAATAACAATGTATGCAGACGATACAAGCTTCTTCATCAGTCCCAATCCTCATTGTTTACAAAACCTTCTAAATCTTTTGGACATCTTTTCACAGCAATCTGGACTAAAGCTTAATTATGAAAAATGTAAAATATTAAGGATCGGAAGTTTAAAGGGAACGTCGTTTAAAATGGAATGCAAAGTGCCTGTTGTGTGGACAGATGGACCAGTTAACATACTTGGTGTTGTTATCCCAGAGAATCTGGAAGACCTAGGTTCAGTAAATTATGATAATCGACTAAGAAAGCTGGATAAAATACTGCAATTATGGAAAGGGAAATCCTTAACTTTGTATGGTAAAATATCTATTGTCAACTCTTTAATTATTCCTCAGTTTATTTATCTATTTTTGTCATTACCAGCTCCATCACAAAACTTTTTTAAGGTTTATGAGCAGAAGGTATTCGATTTTGTCTGGGACGGCAAGCCAGAAAAGATCAAAAGAAAGGTTTTGTACAATGAATATGAATATGGGGGTCTGAAACTTCTAAACCTTGAAGCTATGTGTCTGTCTTTAAAAGCATCAATTGTTCCAAAGATGTATCTCAATACCGAGTGGTACACAAGTGTCCTGCTGGACAAAAAACATGTACTGTATCATAAGAAATTGTATCCGTTTCTCCAAGTGATGCCTTCCCATTTTCCATATGTAGTGAGTCTGCTGGGAAATATCTCGGGGTTCATAAAAGAAACAATCCACTCATGGTGGTGCTTTCAATTTTATGTACCAGAAAAAAGAGACGACATTTTGCAGCAGATAATATGGATGAACTCTAATATTCTAATAGATGGAAAGCCTTTCTTTTGGAAGAATATGTTTGAAAGAGGAATCATTTTTGTCAATGATATTATCAATGAGAACGGTAAGATCATGGAGTATGATGAATTCAGAACTACGTATGGCGATGCCTGTTCCAGCTTTTCATTTACTCAACTAACAGGAGTAATTGGGAAAAAATGGAAGCAAGTAATTAATTATGGAACTACTAAATTATCGGTCTGTAAACCTCCAATAAGAAACTCTAGTTGGCAAAAAGGAACAAAAATAAATAGAAAAATATACAATTTTTATTTAATAAAGAAATCTCTGAAGGCTGCCCCATATAGTACATGTGGAAAATGGGAGGACTACTTTGACTCCCCGTTGCCATGGGACGCAATATTCAAATTAATCTACAAAACTACTATCGATGTGCAAAATCGTTACTTTCAAATTAAAATTATTTATAACTTCTTACCCACGGGTAAAATGCTAAAACTGTGGAATATGATAGAATCAGATGTTTGTCGTTTTTGTGGTCACGAGTCCGAATCTACCCTGCATTTGTTTTGGTATTGTCATATTGTGTCTTTGTTTTGGGTAGAAGTTGAAAAAATGTGTTTAAGGATTGGTTTGTTTATGAAGCTTGATGTGGTTTCTGTTACATTAGGAGAATTTATTGACTGTCATGATTTAGTTAATTTAATTATTGTACTCGGTAAAAGGTTTATTTTTAAGGCCAAAAATAGATATTCACTTAATATTACTTTCTTTAAAACATTTATTCAGAATTTCTTAACTTTAGAAAAGTATATGGTTGAAACAGATAATGATGCCAAAAAACACAAAAGTAGATGGGATGGTCTCAAATGCTTATTTTGAAAGTGTCATTTTGATTAGATTATATGAAATCTGTTGTTCTCCTAATTTGAGTGTACATATAAATGAAAGTGTGTGTTGCTGAGCCCGACCTGGACATGATCTGGATTGGACCTGGTTTTAAGAACCCTATATAGACCTGGTCTGGTGAAGATAATGTCCTATAGTTTTTTTTTTGAAAAAGAAAAAAAATAAAAAATAAAAAAATAAAAATAAAAATAGACAAAAAGTACCTAAAATAAAATTAAAACAATTATGGATGAACTTGTAGCTAATGAAAATGGTGCCGTCAATGGACCAGCAACACACACAGTTTCCTGTGCCACGAACTTTGTTTCTTTGCTGACTGCAGTGATGTTTACTGTGGGAGCCTGAGTACTGTACTGTAGGTAAAAGCCCTTTTTGTGTGAATGAGTGTGAATGAGTGAGAATGAGTGTAAATGGGGGTGGAGGGAGGGAGGGAGGGTTTTTTGGGTTGGTGCACTATCTGTAAGTGTATCTTGTGCTTTTATGTTGAATGAATAATAATAAAAAAAAAAAAAAAAAAAAAAAAAAAAAAAAAAAAAAAAAAAAAAAAAGACCAGACAGGTACACGTCAACTCGTCTAAGCTCAGAACATATAAAACTGTGGCCTGTTCTTTTAAGCTGAGATAACCAGACTTCAGAGCACATTTCCTCTAAAGAAGAGACAGTATCCCTCCAATTTACCAAAATATGGAAACTTATATATGTTATTATATATGTTAATGACATTATGCATTTTTTGGCTGGTGCGACTTATACTTAGTGCACAGTTCCTTTTAAGGAAGAAACAGTATCCCCCCAATTTACCAAAATATGTAAACTAGTTGTGCAAACAAAACAATACAATATATGTTACGTCAAACACAATAAAGCAACAGCAGCAGTTAATAATACAATCAGAAACAAAGCTGCAACAAAAATGGCAAAATCCTCCACTTGGATCTTGAACAGTGATCCTGTTTTAATTTGCCATCATAGAAAGCAGCTCTTGTTCTGTGAAGTTCCACTCGAGGACAAACATTTACTGCAAATCAGAAAATACTCCGAGCATTTACTTGAGCAGACATTAATAACATGCATAAAATCTCTTTCAGCCAGTCACATTATGTACTTGAATTAAATAATTACTTGGCAACGACTAATTGAAGAAAAGGCGAGGCAGACCCAGCGTTATTAAAACAACCATGGGATTTATGGTGTCTTATACTCTAATGAAACATTCTCTGTGCTCATAAATTATGCACTTCAAACACTAATGCAGCAGAGACAGACAGGACATACACAGCAGATTAATTAACCCGGTTTATAGGATTAGACACATGCACATACATTTGCATATGTTTAATAATTTTTATTGTAGTGCCGATGTTTATTTTGACATTTTTGATTTACTTTTAGTCTTCGTTTTTTTTTTTTTACAGAAATGTAATTTAGTTTTAGTCAAGATTTATGTGAATAATTCTTTTCCATTTTAGTCTCATTTTGAGTGCTAAAAATTCATGTGAATTTAGCTGCTATAACTACGATAAATTTAGTCAACTTTACATTTATATTATTGCATTTATACATAATTAATCACATTCTCTGCTTCAAGGAGCTACTCTCACATGAATGAGGTGCCAGTCTTGTTCTTTTGGCAGAGAATTTAAATTATATGAGGTTCTTTCACACTGTCATTGGACGTTTTGGAGATTTTAGTCCCATCTTTTCAATTAAAACGAAATATATTAGTCGACAAAATTAACACTGCTTTGTGCAAAATACTCAGTTAATTTTTAATTAGAATTTATGTGGTGTCTAAGCTCGGGTTCTTATTCGCATAATTCTTAATTCATTTTTTTTTTACCTTGACTTTATGTTCGATCATATGATGCTTTTTCTGCTCTTATGTGGCTGTAGTTCTTTCATGATAAACGGCAGGTGTGTGGGCTGGCACTGTTTCCACATCTTTAAGTCCATGCATTATTGTGAGTGGGAGATTAGTAAAAGGTGGTTACATCTGTGTTCTGTGTACTTTGTCTAGAAGCTGCAGAAGGTGATATTTTCCTCTATGTGTAGCCAATGTATAGCAGTACTGGTGTTCTTCAAACAAGCTTTATCTGATGCTCATGCCACAGCAGGCGGAGCCGAGCCTGACCAGCCTGGCTGTACACGAGTTTGACAGCAGCCAATCCCTAATGGTAGGATTACACTGACCATGACAAGTCTCGAGGATCAAGACTGTGGAAGGAATTTGTGATTTGGGGCAGAGGCTTCACGCGCAGTCACAAACTGTTGCAAACCTGTTACCACGTGTTATGATTAATGGCACAAATTGTTACGCACGGTCACGAATATTGTCCCGCACTGCTGCAGGCGGCTACGTGGTTGTCTCATCAGTCAGTAATCTCTTAAGAATGTCGAGAATCGAGCAAATGTGGAACCTATACATGGCTTGTCACAAGCCTCTGTTCAGAACCCTATTAAGATGCATTAAGTAATGTTAAGAATGTCACGAATGATGGGAAAATTACATATGTAACGTATGTGTAAACCTAGCATAAGCTTTGTAATGCTCCTATAACAAAGGCAAATTTGTAACGTGGCATTCAAATGCAAAAGACTCAAATTGAGTACATTCAGAAGAAACTTTATGCACACTTTCACAAACAGGGCCTACAGCAAACTTTCATCAATTCAGCCCCTCCAAGAATCCTGCACCTGTTCCAATAAGTTACAACTTCCTTGTAACTGCTGCATAACTCAACTTCTCCGCACCCAATGTGACAATTTCTGATCAATGAAATACTTTTAATATGGTAAATTTGCGTATTCGAGCGGTGTCCAACTCAAAGGGCTGCTGCCTCTCTTTCCCCGCCCGCCTCACACTCATCTGGAATCTGACTTTGCAGCGAGTGGCTGCACACAGCTGAGCGGAGGGACAGCTTTACTTCTTTCAGCTTTATTAAACATCGCAAGCTGCATCGCGCATGTTACTAAGCTTTTGCGAGACAAACTACAAACTACCAAAGCTGATATTATCTCAATGTATCATTTGTTAAATGTGCTTAGTGAGTGCTTGTGTGTTCTGAGTGTAAGTCTTGGAGCAGAGTCCGAATTTGGAGCCAGTTTTTCCTATTAACAGCATTACACTTTCACAAGTCGTAGCTAGAAAGAAAAATGATCATTAATATTAGTCACTGGGTCCATTATCTCTCTGTACAAGACAAAAATGTCCTAAAAAAATATATATATATATTAGTATAGGCCTTTAGAATGCTGTGATGTCACCTGCAACACAGCAATTAGACGGACCATACCTTTCTCAGATTGGTTATCCAACTGTTAATCACGGCCTTCAAAACTTATGGAGGTAACACCTGGCCAGTGTAGCCCAGTAGCCCAGTAGCCCAGTGTAGCCCAGTGTAGCCCAGTAGCCCAGTGTAGCACAGTGTAGCCCAGTGTAGCCCAGTGTAGCCCAGTAGCCCAGTGTAGCCCAGTAGCCCAGTGTAGCCCAGTGTAGCCCAGTAGCCCAGTGTAGCCCAGTGTAGCCCAGTGTAGCCCAGTAGCCCAGTGTAGCCCAGTGTAGCCCAGTAGCCCAGTGTAGCCCAGTGTAGCCCAGTGTAGCCCAGTGTAGCCCAGTAGCCCAGTGTAGCCCAGTGTAGCCCAGTGTAGCCCAGTGTAGCCCAGTGTAGCCCAGTGTAGCCCAGTAGCCCAGTGTAGCCCAGTGTAGCCCAGTGTAGCCCAGTGTAGCTCAGTGTAGCCCAGTAGCCCAGTAGCCCAGTGTAGCCCAGTGTAGCCCAGTAGCCCAGTGTAGCCCGGGCAGGTGAAGCCAAGCCATGTTTAGTTAAATCAACTGTATTCACGGTACATGCTTGTCTTCCTGTGTCTTAGTCCTCATTTAGAACTGCTTTTGTCATATCTTAGTTGACCAGCTTAAGCCCTCATTTAGATTGAAATACTGTCTTGTTATAGACCTGGTTTTGGTGGAAACAGAAGGACTTACTCTTATACACATTTTCACACGGCTGTCACACCAGACATGTCTTTACACATAGTCAAAGCTACGCACGCGGCTCTTTACATCTCCATTTCCTTTATTCAACTCAAAAGACCAAAATGTGTTCCTCTCAACCACCACGCCTTTTCCCTCTGAACACTAGGGTTCTTAGAGATTTGCAGCGCTGAGGTGTCATCTCTGCCGTCTTATTCGGAGATTAAGTGTGATCTAATCCACTTATAAAGGTAATCCTCTATTGTGTGTCCATCCTTGGGGCTAATAATGAGGCTCATTATGAAGATGTCAGGGCTGAGATGAAGTGATGTCCGGCTGTGTGCACCAGTGTAGCTGCAGGCTGAACTAGTTCTGTCATTTACCGACGCGCGTGAATCTCAAATAAGCATGTTCACTATTCACCACTAAAATTGCCCTAATGTACACCTCCGGCCAATCCCCAGCCATTTTACTATTATTATATCATTATCTATTAAACTCAATGAAGCTTCGGGAAATAGGTCATCCAGAGTGTTTGAATACAACTGCAGAAAGTGAATGTACTCCCGTTTATGCCTCGATGTAGTGACCCTGTTCTACTTTTATCTTAAAGGGATATTTCATGATTTTTGACATAGGGCCTCATTTCCTAGTTATCCAGAGTGTTGTTGATTTCTGGAGATATTTTTTTTAATAATTCAAGCAGTCCTTATATTTGAAGAGTTTCGTGGCTAGTGCTAGGCTAATGCATTTCTATGGTATCAGCTAGCCTGCATTAAAAACAGTCTGACCCGCTCCACAGTGCACCTAAGGCAAATCACTTACAACGCCAGACTAACCATATAAATGTCTGTGTCCATAGAGTCATGTTTGGAATATCACATGAATGATCACATTTGGAGGGACTATTTTCTAGCAGATCCCTCCGCCGCTACGTAGCTTATACAACCATGAAGCTGATGCTGCTCAAATATAAGGTCTTTTAAATGCAAAATAGTTAAAATTATTCTATGGACACAGACATTTATATGGTTAGTCTGGCGTCGTAAGTGATTTGCCTCAGGTGCACTGTGGAGCGGGTCAGACTGTTTTTAATGGAGGCTAGCTGACACCATAGAAATGCGCTAGCCTTGTACTAGCCTAGCGCCACGAAACTCTTCAAATATATGAACCGCATTAATTACAAAAAAAAATATCTCCAGAAATCAGCAACACTCTGGATAACTAGGAAATTAGGCCCTATGTCAAAAATCCTGAAATATCCCTTTAATCTGGTATGAGATAAATATAGTTTAACCTCTTAACCCCCGCCTCAACTAAGCAAATTTTCTCATTCAAAAGAGTGACAGATACACAACAAAACAGGTGACAGAGAAGTGATGAAAAAACAACCAAAAAGCAACAAAACAGGCGACAAAAAAGTGATGAAAGGGTGCGGTAATTGTCAGAGGTACCAAAAAGGGAAAAAAATATATAAATAGCTAAAAACGCTAGTCCTGTTCCAGAAAAGAAGTCTAATAAGGCGCTTTGCGGTATGTTTAATGACTGCAGTGACAGAGCTGCGCATTAAGTTGAAAAAGAGCTTAATTAGACCTTTTTTTTCCTGAAACATCTGCCACAAACATTTCACAATTAAGTATTTAACAGTTATGACGGGAAATGAAGCCAAAGAATAATAAAATCAAAAGCTATCTGCTGGAGAAGCGCGATAAGGCGGCAATAAGGAAAATTTGAATTGAGGAGGCGCGGGTGGCGATGAATGTGGAGTGAGTGGGATGGCATTGTTGCCGTGGTAACATCTGCTGGGTCAGTGAGCGTGTTTTAGGCCGCTGAACTCTAAACTACATCCTGCGTGTAGGACTGTCTATAACAGGAGTCGGAGCTGCGTGGATCAGAGAAGAAGCACTACAATAACAGTAAGAGTGACTAATCTGTTTTAATTACTTACTGTATGTAGCATTTTTCACCTTCGACACAATTCGGTTTACAATAAGATCTCACCGGGAGTAAAGCATACCAGGAAACAAGCCCCGGATCTGTCCCTTTTTAAGTCCAGCGTCATCTTTTCAAACTGGATTTTAATACCTAGAACCAATGGCTGCTGGTTTCTCTGCTTTGTGACCGCGACGCTAGTGGCCGCAAAACAAGCTAGTTTTCCATTAGAAAGCATTGGACTTTACACACGTTCTAAGCAACTGTAAAGCCTGGTTTCTAATTTTTGAAAACTTTCTACTGCTAGATGTTGCTCCTGTGATAGCACTGCGTTAGCTACAATTAAAAAAAACAGGCTGGTTTTCGTAAGGAACATTTTAGAAAACTTGTATACTAATGAGGGCCTGACTTTGATTGACAGGCCGTTAGCATTAGAGCTAAGGGTGTGGGCGCGGTTAGGACCGAACTACATGCCACGTGAGGGCCAAGTCTACAGTGAAGATCCCGCCCTTATGCCTTTTTTAGGAACATGCTCTGTCTGAGCTGGGTAGGAGGAGTCTGTAAATCTGCCGTGGATTCCCTCTCGAATGTAGTTATTATGACAAACGGAGAGGAGCGAGGAGACGGAGTCTATTATTTATTATGTCTATGCTTAGAACGCACTGAATTATATCTAGGATAAAATCATTTTGTGTCTTTAAATTGTTTTTATCTTTCTGTGAAGCACTTTGGTCTTCCTGGTGTCGTTGTAAAGTGCTATATAAATAAACTTTGATTGATGGTTGAAGAGAGAAGAATCTTTCTCTTCTGAACGCATCTCTAATCAACACCTTTTGCACAAAGACACATTAGATGATGCATTCCGGAGTGTTCTATTTTATCTAATAGAAAATCACATCAGATTCACTTAGTCCCGTTAGGGACTCTGCTTGCGGAGGAAGCGCCAGTACAAGCCCAATAAAAACAGCACATGCACAGACATATAACACCACAATCAACATGTGCTACAATAAATATAGTATTTTTTGCACTATAAGGTGCACATAAAAGCCTTTAATTTTAACAGTGTGCCTTATATCCCCGTGCGCCCTATGTATCAATATCATTCGTACTGCATCGTGCCTTTGTTTACAGGTAAACCAGCATTAATTAATGCGCCTTGTATTCCGGTGCACCTTATTTATGACAATAAACATTATACTTGATTAGCCTTATAATCAGGTGTGCCTAATGGTGCGAAAAATACAGTATATTGAAAACAATAGGCCTGTCGTATAAACCAATGTCCACACAGCCTTTGTTTAACAGGCGGATGGAGGTAGAGTGGAAAGTGGAAGTCGCCCTCTTTCTGCCCAGTGGGAGGGTCCAGAACCTGTTCCACTGAGATTCAGAATCTTTTTTTGGAGATGTCCTGGCTCCCTCTGGAATCCTATTGTACATGTTTTAGTGGGAGGGAGAACATGAGTACTAACCTCTGTGCCATAAACCTGCTGTGCTAGCAAATTGGTGCTTTCATTAGCCAGAAACAAATTGTATCTTGGAATATGCTGACAGCTGGTTGTCAACTACATGAGCTGATCATATGGTTTACTTTACTTCATAATATTCTCCTCTCATCGTGGTGACTTTTAGAGGACTGTAAATGTGTTCTAGATACAACAGAACTATCAGCATCTGGCAAGTTCCTCATGTTAACGTCAATAAGGTATAATATGACACCTCTTCTTACAGCTCTTCCTCAATTTCAGTTTAGAAAAGCTTTTAAGACTGCGACTTAGTGATTGTAATTTTCCACATGATATATTTCTAAGCTTTGAACAGTATATATTTAAATGTTGTACTTTTGTGCATTTTGCTAATATTTTTCATTGTTTTTAATAACAATTACAAATCTATGAAATCTGGAGGTTGCCATCTATTAAGCCTCTTAAAATCCATCACATGTTTTTAAAATCAACATGTACATTCATGTGTTAGGTTTTCGCCCAGTGTTAAAAAACATGAGTCAAATCAAATCAAGCCCTTGAAACTGGCCAGTGCACTCGTAAAGTTGTTCTTTTATCATAAGCTGAAGTACTCAGAAGGAGTCAAAGTGTCACCTACAGCCCAGTACTTTCCTGTGAGTAGAGGCGACATGCTGCCAAGCCACCAGCCGAGCCACCACACTCCCCCGGCCCACAGGTATTAGTGCGGTTACCATGACAACACATCTGAAGGCCCGGAGTTGGGATTCAGCTGCCAGTTCAGCTCCAGTGGACGACAAGCACAAGGAGACCCCGTACCCTGGCCCAGGTGTTACAACGAAACCATGCAGACTGTGCTATTCCAGGATCACAATAGTATTATTATTACCAAAAGCAGATTCATTATTGCTATTAAGTAAATCCTCATCTGCTGTGATTATATTGAGTTGGAATATGTTCTATGCCAAACAACTTCTCCATTTACCCTGGCTTGGGACTGGCACAAAAGGTGAATGAGCACAATTATTTTAAGTAAAACAAAGTACTTAAAGTCACAGTGTTTTAAAGTGGGTATTGTGCTTGTCACTGGTGGTCAAAACACCTTTTGATAATTTTGTTGGTAAGAAAATGTTGATCTGAAATATTCAAAGATGGCCTACATCCACGCTGACAAACAAATAGTCACTGTCCTTTTTAAAAGCAGGAGGCGCCGGGCTTGGCAGTAACTACTTTGGTCTCCGTCCACTGTGGCTCATGGTTTTCTAAAGTTACTAGCCACCTACTGATTTCACTATAGCCAAAACTAAAACGCATATGAGAAAGTCTTTCAACTGTTGTATGCCTAATGCTAAAGGAACAGGCCACGTTCTTGCCTGAGCTTAGATGAGTTGATGCGTACCTGTCTTGTCTCTGTGGGTGCCCTCAGTCACGCAAAACGACCAAAGATGAAGTTGGAAGCTACCACGCTCCTCCACGGGCACGCACAAAGACCAGACAGGTATGCATCAACTCGTCTAAGCTCAGGTTAGAACATATGCCAGTATGGAAGAACTGTGACCTGTTCCTTTAACATAGTGGATTAACATAGAAAACCCAGTAAGAAATCAAACAAAATCACAACTTGGTGTGATGTAAATGTATTGTTGTTGTACTCAGCCTGATGTAGTAGACTGGATGTTCATTGATTATAAGCTCCACCCATAATGTCACCTTCTTACATGACCAGGACTTAACCAGTCTGTGTGCAACATGTTTGTGGCTTTACCCAGACCAAGGTATTCAAGGTGAATATATCCACCGTCCAACATAAACCAACTTTATCGCGGGCCAAAGCACTTGTCTCTGGTGCTCTCTTTTCCTCATTGCTCCGAGGTCATTCATTAACAGAAGCGCGCTGTCTGCACTTTCATCCATTGTTTATATGCTTTCTGCGCACATACTACACATCAGATTACAGCATTTACTTGGGAATTAAACACGTTCTCCTGTGTGCTGTGACATACATGGTTGTGGTGAGCAGCGCCGCCGTCTCTTGCTGACCCATGACTGCACTCCAAAGTACGACTCAAACCTCTTCATCCAGTTTGCAGACGACACAACAGTGGTGGGTCTCATCAGTAACAGAGACAAGACTACAGGAGTGAGGTGAGCAGTCTGGCCATGTGCTGCACACAGAACAATCTCTCTCTAAATGTGGAGAGGACAAAAGAGATTGCTGTGGACTTTCGAAGAGCGCGGGTCCAGCATGCTCCTCTAACAATCAACGGTGTTGCTGTGGAGAGGGTGACCAGCACTAAGTTCCTGGGTGTGCACATCACAGAGAAGCTCTCCTGGACCATGCGCACTACATCACTGGTCAAGAAAAGTAATCAGCGTCTCTACTTTCTCCGCAAGTTAAGAAAAGCCAGAGTCCCAGCCTCCGTTATGTGCAACTTCTACAGAGGGAAAAAAGAGAGCATCCTGACCAGCTCCATCACTGTGTGGCACGGTACCAGCACTGCCTCCTGCCGAAGGAGCCTCCAGTGCATCGGGAGAGCAGCGGAGAAGATCTGCAGAGCCCCTCGACCCTCCATTAAGGAGATGTACTCCACCCGTCTCACCCACAAAGCCGTCAGAATCACCAGGGACCCTTCACACCCATCACACAGTCTCTTCAAGGTTATGCCTTCAGGGAGGAGACTGTGGATTCTACGGGTCAGTTTCAGTCGACTGAGGAACAGTTTCGTACACAGGGCCATCGGGAAGCTGAACTCCCTAAACTCCCTCCCACCCCTCTTCCCCCTCCCCCCACTCCACAATCAAGGATGAGAGAAACATAATTTTACACCATTCACATGGTTTGACACATAAAAAATCTTGAAATCTTGAAAATATTGTCTTCTTGTCTGGAGGCCATGCTGGTACTAATGGGCTCCTCTTACCCATCAAAACGTAACTCATATGTCTTCACATTGAAACATAGTAAAACGCTCTAAAAAGTCAGTTTAGCATAATAATAAAATATTGTACAGTATTGACGTTGCAAATGATTTAATGTGCGCCTACAGACCAAACCTACTGTATTCTGCTGATAAACTGATTTTAGAGTATTGTCTGCTGTTCTAGCTTGGATTTTGTTGGTGGAAGTTTCTGGAAAAGTACCACAAGTACAGGTTTTCAGTATTACATGTTTTGTTAGCCTTTAGCGTACCATGGAGCAGCCGTGAAAATTACCTGAGTTTATCTGACACTGTACGCCATGGTTTCTGGCACTAACCTCACCCCAGATCCACTCTCGTACCCCCCCCCCCCCCCCCACCCCCCCCCACGCTCCGCCGAGCCAAATCACTTTCGCTTCAATTTCAAACAGCAAATGTGGGCGGAGTTTGGTCTTTAGTGCCACTTTAAGAATCCACACCAAACACTCAGCTCAAACCTGCTGTCCTCCAGTAAAAATAACATTATACCTACAGCCTGGTGTGTGGAGTGGAGCCGCTCCCCGTCACAGTTGAGAGGACATCTATTAAAGTGTTTAAAAACTTTAAAACCCCATGCCGCCTCATTACAGTCGAGAGACGGAGGATCAGCCCAGAACCCAGTCGATTTCAGCATTGATCCAAGTCCCTTAGCTGAATCATGCCTCCGTCACCCTGCGTATGCTACAGTACACCTGCACAGGCACCTCTTGCCAGCTCCTCTCTGTCATCCTGCAACTTTTTTGGTTGCCAACAGATCAGAAATGGGGCTGTTTTGTTTTTTGACATGCATGTCTAGGGGCATTAACAGGATTTTTGACATCGGGCCTCATTTCCTAGTTATCCAGAGTGTTGTTGATTTCTGGAGATATTTTTTTTGTAATTGATGCAGTTCTTTTATTTGAAGAGCTGAGTGGCGCTAGGCTAGTGCATGTCTATGGTATCAGCTAGCCTGCATTAAAAACAGTCTGACCTGCTCCATAGTGCACCTGAGGCAGATCACTTATAACGCCAGACTAACCATATAAATGTGTCGATAGAATAATTTTAACTGACCTTGTATCACATGAATGATCGCATTTTGAGGGACTATTTTCTTCTTTCGTAGCTTATACAACCACAAAGCTGATGCTGCTTAAATATAAATGCAAAACAGTTATAATGATTCTATCAACACAGACATTTATATGGTTAGTCTGGCGTTATAAGTGATCTACCTCAGGTGCACTGTGGAGTGGGTCAGACTGTTTTTAATTTAAGCTCTTCAAATATAAGCTGCATGAATGTAAGAAAAAAATATCTCCAGAAATCAACAACACTCTGGATAACTAGGAAATGAGGCCCTATGTCAACAATCCTGAAATATCCCTGTAAGGTTTGAGAGAGGACTGATAAATGCATTCTTGTTTGCTAACTGCAGGGTGAGCAGTTCATGCTAAGGCCTCTCTTCGATTACATTTGTTGTTGTTTCAATAGGACATTATCCAAAACTGCACAGTGTAATGTACAGCGCATTGAAGCCTGTTCTATTGTGTAGCAGTGTTTGTGTGTCTTAATTCTTTCATTTTTTTTTTCCAAAGTAAAGTAAGCTTTTGCCATTTTTTGATAGCAATCATTCATATTTCACTTTAAACAAGCGATTAATCTTGCCGCTGTGGCACTTGAGTGCACCTACAAACACACACCATTAATAACAGCCCTGGGTCAGTATATGGCTTACATAATGAGCTGTTCCTGACTAGAGGTGGCATTAAAATAGCAGCCTCAGCTTCACACCCTGTCTTCCCTTTGTCTTTAAAAGCACCAATTAGAGACATTTAATCACTGCACTGCTGTCTACACGAGTTATACTCCATAACTCTGAAGAAGCCAAAGATAGAAACAGCCTTTCATTTCCTCGGCCGTCTCTACTGAAGTTGTTCTGACGCATACATCTGAGAATTATATCTCCAAATCTAGTGTTAATGAGCTTTTTATCATTCAGTGATGGTTTTGATTTTTAAGTATTGCCTGTGTGTGTTTCCAGTCAGGATAATGAAAGGATTAGTATTTTCATTAAACAGTATAATAAAAAAATGTACAAGCAATTATGGAAATATATGGGTATTTATATTCATTAACTGAGTTATCCTCATGAATCCTGCTTGCTCAGCTGTAGCTTTGTCCAGTCAGCAAAAATGGCTGGACAACACTGTTAAACGTAGAGCAGAGGTGGACCACCCCCTTTCAGAGGCTGTGTGAGCGAGACAATGTGCACCTGGGGGTGAGACAAGCCCGCGACAAATTGGGCTGTTTGTAGCAAATCAAAACAAAAGCAGACTGGCTCTTCCAAACCTCCACCATAATCCCCCTTCTCAAGACTTCAGGCCTATGAGTCATGCACAACCACCTACAGCTGAGGCTTCTCGGACATTTGGACCCTTTACAATCTGCATATAGGGCCAACTGGGGGATTGACCACGCCAGCTTGACTCTCATCCAGACAGTGACTTTACTCAGGCTGTCAATGACCAAGATTTTCTTGGTCAACCAAGAACATCCTTGGTCGACTATACCAGACATAAAACCTTGGGAGATCGTGCTGTAACTACTATTTATACATAGAAGGAATATTTCTGTGTAAAAAAATCACATTAATCTCACCTTTAATCTCAGGCTCCAGCTCCCTGACTCACTCCTGCATCTGCTGTTGTACGTGTGCTGTCCATACATCCATATAATCAGAATAAAGCAGTAGTTCTCGTCTTTCATCATCGTCACTGTTCTTAAATATCCTCCGGGTAACACTTCTGTGTGACACTTGTCTCTATTTCGCCGAAATGTAAACACGAGCCACGTGCTTTATTGTGAAAAGCACAGCAGACGTCCTCTACAGTATAGTGATGAATCGTTTTACGTTACGCGGACCTCCTCGTCTTATTTAAACTTTGATCTGTTTTTAGGATTAAATATTATTCCAAGGTAAAAGAAGGACCAGCCACAGGTCTGGTGTTATCAACCAATTCTGTTCATGTGCATTCTGCTCTGCACACACTCATCTAAGGGTAAACTCCGCCATTATTTATTGGCTGAAGGAATTTCTTTTCAAAGACTCAACGTCCACAGTGTAAAATACACAGGTCTGCCCCAAAGGTGCACATTATCACCTTTGTTTTTTTTTCATATATACAAATGAAGTAAGATATGACATAGAAAAATGAACATTGATCTAATATGCTGATGATATGGCCTTGGTCGCACGTCATTAAATGGGTTCAGGACAGTAATCTTTAATATATTTATATTATATTATTATATTTTGGCTGAAGCTTGCCAGGCTAGTATTTAGGAACAATATTGGACAATTCTGTCAAATTTAATGAACATGTTGACTCTGTTTACAAGAAACCACATTTTAACAAGGATTTATCAGTGTGATGTGATTTAAATGATTATAGCAGTAAGCTCCACTAGGAGGCTATCATATTGATTAGATCTGCTTGTTTACTCCAGATGACCTGCTTTACGGCAGTCATAATGTTTTTGATATACCTGATCGCCGCTGTTCTCTGCTCTCGGCAATCCTGTTAATAAAAACAGTTGAACATACTTCCATGGATCCGTGAATTCATGACAATCAGTCCTTGAGAGTGTACTGATATATGACATGGTCTCTTGGTTTGGCCTCTTAACTGTCAAAAACAAAGCTGAACTTGGTGGAGTTTTCAAACAGGGCAGTCATATCACAAACCGATTTGTCACAGCATCACAGTAAAGCAGTGCATCGTCTCAGTCATAAGATCATAGATGACGAGAGCCATCCACTGTCCCACCACTTTGAACTCCTTCCATCAGGGCAGACATACAGACTTCCTTGTGCCAAGAAATATGTGCACAGGATTTTCTTTGTGTCCTGTGCCATTCGGGAGGTGAATAAGTTGTAACCCCCCATGTCGTTCAGTCTGTTCTGTTCCTTTTCTTCTGATGAGGTGAATCTGCTGCTGTTGTGTCTGCAATGAATTGACTTTATAATTAACTTCAAGGTATTATGTATTATAGTTGCCGGGCAAATTTCTGCCATCATTGTGCATGGTGGACAATAAAGTTTTTTCTATTCTATTCTATTCTGTCATATTCTTGAGTCATATTGTGGTCCTTACTGTAAAGCGCCTGATAAAGGTAGAAAAGCACTATATAAGTTGAGTCCAGTACCATTTGATATATATTAATGACTGCCTTTGGTTTGTCTCAGAATAAGGGGCGGTGTAATGTAAAATATTAGCATGAATGAATAGTTGACTTTGAAAGGTACAAATGTGCATGATATAGAACCATTAACTAAAGACTCTTTGTGAACTTTTTTTAATGAAGCTAATATGGTCATTGGGAGACATTTACCTTTTTAAGTCTTTGGACGGTTTAGAAAGAAGCAAATTGCACATGAATTACCTTTGTAATGTTATTAAGGGCAATGGTGATTGGAACTGAGGGACAGTGACAGCAGGTGGTATTACTGGATGTTTATGCGAGTTACGGTTCTCAGAGGAACACTGAAGAGTCAAAAGTCTTTATGAGGACTTCAGTCACTACTACAGCTGATCGCTGCTCTGGGAGCATAAAATGTAAAATGGATTATGTTATAAAAGGACAGAAAGGCAATTGGCAGGCCTCTTAATATTCTTGCAACTAAATAAGTGATTATAAGTTACATTTTGGGATCAATAAAGTATTTATCGATCTATCTATATAAAAATGTGGGCGGCACGATGGTGCAGCAGTTAGCATTGTGCTGTACATCAAGAAGGTCCCGGGTTGGATCCCCAAGCAGGACGAGGCCTTTGGGGTTGGAGTTTGCATGTTCTCCCCGTGTCTGCGTAGGTTTCCTCCGGGTACTCTGGTTTCCTCTACCTCCAAAAAGATGCACAATAGATTAATCCTCCAGCCAGGTGATTCTAACCATTAGCCTGGCTCGACATCTGGATGTGGGTCCCGAGGCGCCATTAGAATCAAAAGCATCAAAGGAAGGGTCAGATGCAGAGGACACGTTTCCCAATGGTGATTTAAAAAGAACCCCTTAACCTCACCAAAAGATCAAAATGTAAAGAGGTTTTATAAGAATTATCAATATGGCCAGAGCTTCAATATCGGAGCGCTGGGGCATTGACACCACACCATTCAAATTTATGACAGCCAATATTATGAGTGTTAGAAAGGGGCTATCACCTCTTTATCACCATCAGCTCGTGTCTTTACTTCGTGCCAGAGGATTAAGCTTGGCAAGAGATCGAGAGGTGAGGAATGCCTTTCCTGGTTACTGCCTCTAGGAAAAGCCATTGGTGAAGATCCAACGATTACTTAAAGATGTGCAAACGGCTCAAATCACAGCTCCATGTGTGTTTTTGATGAGAGAACATGGTGTGTTTTATTGTCCCCGTAGGAAATCTGACATCTGCATTTGACCCGTATCCTTCAATGCTGCTGGGACAACCAGTCAGGAGAAGTAGTCAGACTCATCTCCAGATTTTAAGTTTGTTTTATGGTCAGGAGTGTAGGCAGGAAAAATAAATTATTGTGCTTGATTTGGGTTGATGGGGCGAAACCTCAGCACCCAGCGGAAACCCACCCAGACACAGGGAGAATATGTAAATTCTACACAGGCTTGCACAGTCTGGGAAATGAACCAGGCGTCTTGTTGTTGCGTAGCGAAAGCTATAAAGTGCTCTGTCTTTTCACAACTAAAAACCCCATGTCATACATTTAGCTGGGCAAAAGTGCAAAAACCTCCAAACATAGCAGTCAGGTGGTCCTAAGGGGCAATGGCTAAAAATTCAGACGATTTCTTCTTCAAAACTGGGACACAATGGGAATTTGTGGCTTGGTTAGATTGTAAAAGTCCAATGTCTATTAAATGGACTTTTGAGCTTTTTGATTGGTTCATTCGTTATGGGAACTTCCTGTTGTGATGCACACATGACCAAAAGTCATTACGTTTCAAGTAGAACACGCTGCTTCTGGCATGGCACTGATGAAAAACTGGGACAACTGGGACAATTGGGACAGAGCTTGTAAAAAAACTGGGACAAATCAATGGTTTGGACAGAGGCTTCAACACCTGAATGTCCCGGGTAAACTAAGAGTGAACAAAGCTTTTGTGTAAACCTTTGCGCACAAACTGACTTTAAACTTTATGTGTTTCTGCAATGTGAATCTTCATTAATGACTTTATCATTCACCGAGGAGCCTGTGAACCGTTTAGATGATGTTCTGTGGTCGGTTGCCACCTGTGATCTGCCTCACTATCACTTGGCCATCAGAGACATGAGCTGCTGCTGGTGTCATCCTCCAGCTCTTTGGTAATAATCCCTTTAAACTCCCTCCTAGGTCCATGCCACAGCAGACTCCTGCTTTAGTCACTGCTGGATAGAAATTCCTAACCTCTGGCCATTTCCCAAAGAGCTTTGAAACGCAGGCGGTGTCCTAAAGAGACCCGCTGCTCATCCATCCCGCCCTCCCAACCCCAGTCTAGACCCCCAAATTACCTTCCACTGCGGAGGTCACGGAGCAAAATGGTAGCTAAAACACTTTCAGACTAGATAATGGTGATAAGATCTCCATTCATTTTTAGACCGCAGCTCTGGGGCTGACGGCACAAAATTGGCCATTGGAACAGGAAGCCCACAGTTAAACAGCACAAAAAGTCCAAGAGAAAGCACCGCACTGGACATAAAGGACTGCGAGTGAATGGAGAAACCGAACTGGAAAAAGCCAGTGAGAAATAAATTGTGAAACACTTGAGACGACACTTCGAGACAAAATAACCTTCATTTGGGTGATAATACAGCTTTTAAGAGTTGCATATTGCAGGTTTTTCAATCAGTAATATCATTAAAGAAAACCTTAAACATGTTTTGGGCTACAAGCGTCGTTTGAAAGCAGAGAGAACTTGCACAAAGGAAAATGGAGGAAAAATGACACCTATTGTGCAATGTAATTTTCAGCAGAAGGCTAAATCATGACGTTTTATGAAGCACACGAAGAACCTACACGTTTTGTGTTCTACATTCACTTTAATTATTGACAAAACTGAGCTAAGCCACTTTTCTTGCATCAGCAAGATTAACATGTAACATAGCACAAAAACTATTTTATGCTATGTAATAATAATTCAAAATTGTAGACACAAATTGTAGACACAAATCAACACCATACGTTTAATAATAAAATTATGCCATGGTCTGGGTGAATACTCGATTCTGATTGGCTGGTGGGTGCAAACAAGCGTGCATTATTTTCGTATAACCGCACACGTAGTCCGGTAGTTAAATCACTGGGATATCACTCCGCTGTGGTGGGCATCGCCATAGCAACGCATTAACACAGCTGAATCAGATAAACGCTTAATTAGTGATGAATTTCAACGTTTTTGGCCAAAACAAAGCTATGATGAATGAGAAGTAGAGGAGAGTGAGCAGCAACGTTAGCCTACTGTTAATAAAATATGAGCTTTCCATTTCTATTGAAAACGGTTAAGGCACTATTCATAATTTTCAGATGTACTTAAAACATCCCTGCACTTAAGCATATTTGGCTGGATTAGTAAAGTCAAACATAAAAGTTTCAGTTTGTGGGGCCCAGGTGTAAGCGGACTCCACCGCAGCTGTTTCCATAAACAGTTTAGCTCGTCTAGCTAGCTACAGGTTAAACAACGTAAAAGTGCATTAACTGCCCAAGAGTGCCGCATATCGGTGTTTACTTCCACGGAAAAGTGCCTGACGGAGATCCTCACAGCAGCGAGAAGCTCGCTCTGAGACGGGTCTTCAGACAGTAGACCGGCTAATAACCCACATAAAATAGTCCCTGTAGTTTGGCATATTTAGTGAGTTTAGTAAATGAACACAACAAAACATTTGTTATAAAATGTTACGTTTGTGGGACCATGGTATAAGCGGATTAAACAACGAGGAGCCGTGCATTAGACGCTCCGTCTAATGCACGGCTCCTCGTTGTTTAATCCTTACATAACAATTAATGATTGCAATTAAAACAGTGCAACATACACTCACTTAATTGGACATTATGTTTACCTGGATACTTAAAGCAGTATTAAGTAACTTGTTTACCTTAATAAATCCTTTCCGTAGTCCCTCTGGGGGTAATACAAGTGTCAGTGGGATGATTGGGGATTTCTCTGCCCTATACACACTAATGGAATCACGAAGAAGAAGCTAACAGGCTAACGGGAAAGCTAACTGCGGGTTAGCGTCACGTAGACAGTATTTACAGCCAAGTTCGAGTGAAAAAAATTATCACCATTGTGTAATTGGATGTACAATATCCCTCTCTGCCTTTGTCTTTTCTGTCAGTGTAGTATTTACTCTAACGGACAATTAATGAGTAAAAAACTGAAACATGCTACGACACCTGCAGTGGCGCTTTTGGCCTCTAGGCCTCTATTGATTGATTGATTGATTGATTGATTGATTGATTGATTGATTGATTTCCGAGAATGTTTATAATTTAGCATTTTATATTTTTCAAACAAAGTTGTGTGTTGACTACACGTACAAACAGTTGATTTAGTCTGAAAGCTAAATGGCCCAGGGAAGGGCTGAGGACGAGCGTGCCGTGTTGTGCGGCTGTGGAGCGGGCAGCAGCAGGCGGACAGCTGACTGGCCTGCAGCGCTGTACGTGTGTGTCTGCGCCGTGTGCACCGGCAAGAGGCTTTCAGTTTAGTCCATCTGTTGTTATGTGTCGGCCTAAGGCAAGCGCATGACAGACAGAGCTGGAGACAAAGAGGGAAATGGGAGAAAAATAGGATGAAAAGATATGCAAGAAGTTGTAGGTGCATGTGTTGTAAGCGTGCGACCTGGGGCGTTGCTGCTGCTTGTGTGCCTCTATGGAGCCCAGATGGAGCCAGAACTCAACAGAACGCATTAGTCCACTTGGCGAGATTGCACGCAGAAAAGTTCAGACGCACTCAGATATTCGGTCCAATTCTCCAGACACTGGCATCACCTGAGCCCCAGTAAGATTTCTGCTCCACTGCGGCAGTCTCTATCGAATTCTACGGAAGCCCAAAGGAGGAGAAAGAGAAGGGACGTTATCATGTCTATAGTTATCGCAAAATTGAAAAGAAGCAAAAAGATGAGCAGGTCCCACAGTGGGAAAGCAAAGCTGCTGAGCAGATCCCAAAGAGGTGCTTATATCGCAAAGTTTATCCAGGAAAGAATGAGCAGGGGAGAAGGAGTGAGGAGGACTTTGTATGCTCTGTCGCGCTTGTCATTTATTCTGCAGCAGAATTAAACTTGTGAGAGTCAAGTTAAAGTATAGCCCCAAGTGCTCTGTCCTCAGAGTCCCTCCCCCACAAAACAGACGGTGTTCTCACAGTCTCTTCATCCAGGTTCTTTTGAAAATGTTGAGAAAAATTACTCAAACACAAAGTAAGAAATGTTTTATGATATACAACAAAGCTCACAGCTCTCTCCAAATGGTCACACGGTTTGTACTGGAAATGAATGAATGAATGAATAAAAAGTGGCGCATATAGACTAAAACCTGATTTTCTATGTAATTTTATTAATACTGTATGAAGAACAATTAAAATTGGTGCAAGCCTCTTTCATCATTTTATCGTTTGTATTTTTTATCTTCATATAATAAATAACAAGCTTACAACATGGTCTAGTTGTTGAGTTCTTTTACAGATTGTTGCTGTGAGATTAACAGGAGAATGGGACAGATGCATAATGGAATCATGGCTCTCTAACTGGGCAGCACCTGTGCATAATGCGCTTAACCAGGAGAACCACCAAAGGGCCTTTTTAATCAAATGAGATTTGAATGGATTGCTGTGTTGCTTTGGTGTTGGTCATAAAAAAGAAAAGGTGGACTTAAGAGATGATCATCTTAGGCAGCATAACCCAACAGTGAAACAAGTATATGCACAGTAAATAGTCTCCTCAGCTCCTTTTACAGCAAAAACCTAAAGGGAAAGAAAAGCCTGCGGTTATCTCCAAGGGCCAATAAACGCGAGACATTCCCCAAAACAAAACATCCTCTGTGTGCAAAGCCCTGCTCACATACTCGGAGATACAGTATGCCATGCAGTTCAGACAGAGCATCTATTAGGGAAAATCACCTCTCGGCACGCTAAACTGCTAACAGCGAGAACAAGACTTCAGTTGGCTTTGCAAATAGCATCACAGCAATGAGCCCAGAACAACACTGTGAATGAATTATTCTCTTCGATTTAACAGTTAATAATAATAATAATAATGCATCGGTTTTATATAGCGCTTTTCTGGACACTCAAAGACGCTTTACATTGCACTATTCGTTCACTCCATACCCGGTGGTGGTAAGCTACTATTGTAGCCACAGCTGCCCTGGGGTAGACTGACGGAAGCGAGGCAACCAGTCTGCGCCATCGGCCCCTCCGACCACCACCAACCACTCACTCACTCACTACATTCGCTAGGCTTCCTGGTGTTACTAAACGGTCTCCCATCCAAGTACCGACCAGGCCCTTCCCTGCTTAGCTTCCAAGGTCTGACGGGATTGGGCATCGCAAAGGCGGTATGGCCACAAGTTGAACATGAATACACCGGGTAGCACTTTATTATAAAGATTGTTAAAGACTGAAACAGTGAATGAATAGCCGTAGTCTATATGACTCTAAACTATCCTTATAACGGTATTGGTGATGCAACATCCATATAGAAGAAGAAGAAGAAGAAGAAGAAGAAGAAGATCTTTATAGCGCCTTTCACAGTCACAAAGCGCATTGCATGAGACAATTTTACATTCACTCCGTACTCACTTTGTAGCTTCAGTTTCCCTTGGGGGGAGACTGACAGAAGCGCTGTCGTGACTGCACACCATACATTCACTCACACACATCATTCATCCTGGCCTATTGTACATGTTTTTAGTGGAAGGGGAAACCGCAGTACCTGGAGGAAAGACACAGGGAGAACATGCAAACCCCACACAGAAAGCCACAATAAATTGCAAAATCATAGATCAAGATTTTCCATCTAACTGAAATGTACACATTTTTGTGTACCGGTATATAACAAAAACACATGGTAAAAGTGAGCAAAATTTTACTTTTGTTATAATTTTCCTAATTGTGTTGAAATAGTTTGGCAAAACATCACAGTAATATAATGAGGAGGCACATCGGCATGTCCCATTCATTTAACAACGACTTTTAATTTCACTTTTAATTTCAATTTTGAAAGTAAAGTAATCAGATCTCTTTTCTTTTTTGATCCATGGACACACTCAAACTCACATTGTGTAGCCCTCATGTTAGCCTTGATGCTGCAGCTTCCAGTATATTCGGCCACATGTATAAGTTTGAGCTCCTATCTTAGTAATAAGCAATAGACATTTTATAGCAAAATATTTGTTGGCAAAAGCTGCTGAAATAACTGAGGAGTTGTGTCATCAGCTGCAACTCCAACATAGCTAAACCAAACTAACTAATTTATGACTACACTAATTCTGAAATTTGCCTGTATCATCATTGTAAATATTTGAGAAAGTTTGTCTCCGCACAACCCCCGTTGCCCACATGACAAGATAAGCCCCAGGTTGAACGGTAAAATTGTTTGTAAAGGTTCACAAACAATTAAATGGACCATAGACTTGTGGTGCACACATAACCAAAAGTCCTTAAGTTTTAAGTAAAATACACTGCTTCTGGCACCTTTGCACACACAGGCTACAATAGTAGCTACCGCCACTGAGTGTGGAGTGAACGAATAAAGACTACAGCATTTTGCTTTGAGAAACTCGACAACTTGAGCTTGTAAAGCGCAAGCCTGAAGACACAGTATATCCATGTGTAATAAGACAATAGCGGGACATGAGGGGTCAAAGTCATTCAAAAGTACAGTCCCACTCAAAGTGTGTGTGCCTTTATCTGATGGACGTGGAGGAGTTTAGACGGCGGTCTCAACAGACAGACAAACATGCAAAAGAACAGCCTCTGGTGCAGCTCGAACTGAATGACTCAATGATTCTTTGTAGTTATGTGTATAGGCTACACTTTCTCTCTGTCCCTTTAAATGTGGATCTACACTCATCATTTCTCCCGGGGGCTCTCAGGGGAGCCTGATGCCCTGCATGACAACAGATGGAGCCCAGAGCCCAGAGGCTGTGGACCACACACATGCACATACAGTGTGTGAGGCTAAAGACTGATGTCAACATCAGTACAAAGCATACCCACTCTCATAGGCTAATCCATGTTCACATGGGTATACATGAAAAGCACCAATACACAACGCAGATTTATAATGGAAGAATGCATTCTATCTTCACTTACACACGGGACAAGACTGAGGAGATTTTGAACAAAAGTCACATGAAAATCCCCGTCATCTCCTCTTTGATAATATAGTTATATAAAAGTAAAATAAATGTATAAAACCTGACCATAAGTCTCCACCTGGATCTAACTAACTGTTATGATCTGGGGTCACTGCAGTTGGTCAAGTTCAGCAACTCTATGCCCAAAGAAATAGATCAGCTGACGACATGACCAGGTTATTCCATCAAACACGGTCATATTCCAAGATGACAATGCTAGGATTCATCAGGCTCACATTGTGAGAGAGTGGTTCAGGGAGCATGACACATCATTTTCACACATGGATTGGCTACAGTCCAGATCTGAACCCTATTGAGAATCTCTGGGATGTGCTAGACAAGGCAGTGGCCACACTCTCCCATCATCAATACAAGATCTTGGTGGAAAATGAATGGACACTGGATCTTTTGACATTGCAGAAGCTATATAAATATTAGAGCGTGTGATCTTTTTCTTTGGTCAGGCAGTGTACACAGAACAGTATATAGCAGGAGTCCCCAACTAAATCAGCTCTCGGTCCACAAACTCTTCTTTCGTAACTTTCGACATAAGTCCAGGGTCCGGACATATGCAGTCAATGCTCTTAAAAATGTTAAAACATGAGCACAGGTTGTCTATTTACAAAGCAGAACTGAGCAGTGAATCAATCATTTTGCCATTTTATTTCAGTGTTATTCAAATTGTTGAAATTATTAATAATTCAGCCTTAGAAATTAAGAATAATGCGAGGATGAACAGTCTTTGGGGTCCGGACTAAAGCCTCTGAAGGTCCAGATTTGGACCCACATACAGATGTTTCAGTGAGAAAACCACAATGTCCAAATATCCGAATCCCTGCTCCCACAAGGGCATGACGTCACTGAGTACTTCTTCTTCTACAGTGACAATATTTATCTTACGATAAACATGTTTTAAAAATGACGGAACTGTTCCTACAAACTTACAAGTGAAATCCAAAGGTAGAGCATCAGAATCAGAATCAGAATCAGAATCAGAATCAGAATCAGAATCAGAATCAGAATCAGAATCAGAATAGGTTTTATTGCCATGGTTTGAGAACAGGTTCACAAACTAGGGATTTTTATCAGTGCAAACGTGCGACAGGTAAAATATCAGAGCCATATTGCAGTCCTATATTATTGCAGTCCTATATTATCGCAGCCCTATATTATCGCAGCCCTATATTGTTGCAGTCCTATATTATTACAGCCCTATATTATTGCAGCCCTATATTGTTGCAGTCCTATATTGTTGCAGTCCTATATTGTTGCAGTCCTATATTGTTGCAGTCCTATATTATTGCAGCCCTATATTATTGCAGTCCTATATTATTGCAGCCCTATATTATTGCAGTCCTATATTATTGCAGTCCTATATTATTGCAGCCCTATATTGTTGCAGCCCTATATTGTTGCAGCCCTATATTATTGCAGTCCTATATTATTGCAGCCCTATATTATTGCAGCCCTATATTATTGCAGTCATATATTATTGCAGCCCTATATTATTGCAGCCCTATATTATTGCAGTCCTATATTATTGCAGCCCTATATTATTGCAGCCCTATATTATTGCAGTCCTATATTATTGCAGCCCTATATTATTACAGTCCTATATTATTACAGTCCGATATTATTGCAGCCCTATATTATCGCAGCCCTATATTATCGCAGTCCTATATTATCGCAGTCCTATATTATCGCAGTCCTATATTATCGCAGCCCTATATTATCGCAGCCCTATATTATCGCAGTCCTATATTATCGCAGTCCTATATTATCGCAGTCCTATATTATTGCAGCCCTATATTATCGCAGTCCTATATTATCGCAGTCCTATATTATCGCAGCCCTATATTATCGCAGTCCTATATTATCGCAGCCCTATATTATCGCAGCCCTATATTATCGCAGCCCTATATTATTGCAGCCCTATATCATTGCAGTCAAATGTTATTACAGTCCTATATTATTGCAGTCCTATATTATTGCAGCCCTATATTATTGCAGTCCTATATTATTGCAGCCCTATATTATTGCAGCCCTATATCATTGCAGTCAAATGTTATTACAGTCCTATATTATTGCAGTCCTATATTATTGCAGTCCTATATTATTGCAGCCCTATATTATTGCAGTCCTATATTATTGCAGCCCTATATTATTGCAGCCCTATATTATTGCAGCCCTATATTATTGCAGCCCTATATTATTGCAGCCCTATATTATTGCAGCCCTATATCATTGCAGTCAAATGTTATTACAGTCCTATATTATTGCAGTCCTATATTATTGCAGCCCTATATTATTGCAGTCCTATATTATTGCAGCCCTATATCATTGCAGTCAAATGTTATTACAGTCCTATATTATTGCAGTCCTATATTATTGCAGTCCTATATTATTGCAGCCCTATATTATTGCAGTCCTATATTATTGCAGCCCTATATTATTGCAGCCCTATATTATTGCAGTCATATATTATTGCAGCCCTATATTAATACAGTCCTATCTCCAGCACAGCTTACACAAAGGTGTGAAACAAGGTCATCTTTGCAGCCGTGCACAAGAGAGCTGTCAGATGCACACCACCATCACATGATTATTATGTGAAAATAATTGAAATGCACCTGTGTGGGCTGTTACTCTACTGAAATAACTGAATATTGTTCAATCATGTCACAGTTGCCCCAAATTGATTTCATTATTTTTCTTAAACACAAGTTGCTGTTGTCCAAATCAGCACGAGTAATTTGTGCATCTAATTTGTTTTAGATGTGCGATAAACTCAACTTGGGGAAAGCTAACCGTTTTCAGTTATGTGGCAAATTGGAGTCAGGTGGCTGAATAAAACACATTTTCAACATAACAGGTTACGGTTTTATGAACTGTTTGAGAATGTCAAACACAGTGGTGTTCAGGGGTCTCCACCCCGAGACGGCTTATGCTTCAGGAAGATGAGACTTAGGCCAAGTACATTCTGGACAGTCAGAAGCCGAGAACAAGTCTAATGTGTTCATTACTCAGTCATTGGCTGAAAAGAGAAATTTGAGTTGTTTTGCAAACACCATTATCAAGTTTCACTCATCTTTGGGGGAAAGAACTGGAAAGCTTCTGGTAGCCTCCAAGTAATATAAGTACATAGTAATAGAATACTTGCAGAGTTTTCCAGAAATGAGCCCAGCTGTTCATGTGAAACCCACCTCAGCATGGTCAGAGCCGTGAATGCAGTTAATATGGGTGTAAAGGTCAGTGAAGGTAAGTAAATGTCAAGGCTAATCTAAGATGATGGAACAAATAGGAAGCCGCGACTCAAAGTGAATTTCTAATGTGATGAACGGACGTGGATGAGGAGGAAGTAACTGACACATTAAATGTTAGGCTTAGAGATCATATTAGCAGGTCTGGGGCGTGGAGAAACAAGGGGAAGTCCACTATGGTCTGACATGGATAATTGATTCTACCAGGACAAATGCAAAGCACAATCAATTAGGACAGGAAGAAGGATCAGCACAAGGGAGGACGGACATGTGTGTGTCTGACACTGAGGCAGGTGAAAGGGAAACTATGGGCAAATGCAGGAGGCATTTCTAGGCTTGGATAATTTTCCAACTGAGATAATTTATTGTACCATTAGAAAAAATCTGTGAAGCTGAACTGCTTTAAAGTCGACAGTGTAACTAACTGATGATTTTCCAGGGAGGACCCTTTTCAAAACGAGATGGTGCATCTCAAGGGGTTATCCACTCAAATGAATAAATGAAAAAAAGAATAAAAAAGACTAAATTGAATGACACTATTGGTGCTGAGTGTGATCGCAGAGAGGAGCTCTGCACTTAAATAAAGGCAGTACGTTGCTATGATTTTGTCCACAATAATTAAACCTGTTTGATTAATGTAAGCGTCAATATTAAAGGTTGTTTATGTTGTCCTTTCAGAATAAAGCATTCTTTGTCTCCTTTAATTTTTTTTACATTTCATCCACAAATACAATTTACTCACCTCAGAATTTGGATAAAGAATTTAGATTCACTGTATTTTCCAACACTGTAGTTTATGTTCAGACATGTCAGAGTCTGGCATGTCAGACTCTTTGATGAATAAATTTTCATTTATTGTTGTAATATTTTTCTTGCATTTTTCCCTCCACTTCTCCCTCTTCATCTAAATTGGGTCCATGTATTCAGTTATCTCTAGTAGCGCAATTACACCTGGAAAGGTGTCCTAAAGTTGGCACAATAATAAATCAAGTTGTAGAACAATAACTTAAAGTGACATTTAAGTTCTTTCAGTTTCTTTATGCTATTCTTCAAAGCAGTTTCACTTCAGAGACTCTGCAGCTCCTTTCAACGCTAACTCAGCTCCCGCTCCTTGAACCACTCTCATTAATGGACAGCTCATTTCAACTCCCACTGATTGTTTTTCTCTCTCCTATTGTGCATAAAACACAATTATAGATCAGTCTAGCAATGCTCGCCTGCAACAGTCGGCTGTCCAATCACATATCAGCTAATGGTCAACTTCAGGTCAAGAATAAATTGCACTTTTCTCACAATGAAATGTGAATATGTTTAATCACCTGGCCTGTCTCCAGCGCGAGCAGGCCGAGGTTTGCTGCACAAGACCTGAAAAGATCTTTTCCTTTGTTATGGTTTCAATCTATTTCAGTCACTGGCTTTTCTAGTAATGGATGCAATTTGATAATAATACTTTCATCTTCTTCAAAAGATAATATTTCATTTTTAAACATAGCATTCAGTCCTAAAACATGCATAAAGTTAGCTGGACAGCAACACCAGTAAAATGTTCAGAATCCTGTAGCCAGAATTAGCCGTCAAACCTCGCCATCAAGATGTTTGTGGCTGTGTTCAACCCATCAACCACATTTAGTCGATGTAAAAGCCTAGTTAAAAATCATTACTGAAAGCACAGACGGTTTGAGAGGTAAAAGTGGCCTCGAAGCTGAAAGCACAATTGTGTTAAAGCTGCACTGCCTGAATCAAACCGTGATAGTCGGAGCTACCTGTGTGAAATCTCTCAGCTGTTGCCTTAATGTGTTTCTCACAGACCCTCCTGATTGTTCACTTGAGTTAATTAGAGGCACGTCTCGGCCGGAGTTCATCGCCAGACAGACTTGCAAACACTGTGCTTGGTTAGCCTCGGACTTCCTGGTTTGCACTGAGAGAAATGTGCTTTATTTTGACACACAACAGTGCACACAGTCTGTTTTTCTTTTTACAACTGTTGCACTTACAATGTAGATCAATGGTGCCGTACCAAATGAACCACAGCTTTAAGTTTCCTGCTTTTGTGGAGTCTGGTACGCACCTGGTGACCACTAAAATACACATGAAATACATATAAATATGTCATGAATAAATGTCATGAAGTCAACATGCCATACAGTTTTATAAAGGGACCATGGAGAGTATCTGGATAGAGGTACAAGAGGTACAGACAAACAGCTTCTATGACTTGTGTGTTTTTCATTACATGCAGACTCAGGCATCTAACACACTTTAGTGTCCAAATGCCTTTAACTCCAAAACTTCAACATCTATGATTATGAAATCTTCATTGCTTTATTATTATTATTATTATAGTGTGGTAGTATAGTACTCAGAAACAGAAAACAAGGTTCCAAGGACAAAGAAGTCTCTTCTGATGCAAATGTCCACAGAATGATGAAGCAGGTATTAAAGGTATCATATCAATTTCTCTCAATTATAAAAAAAAATCATTTGGCTTCATTCCTGCATGTCTGAGCAAATCTTCAATCAATCAAATCAATCAAATTTTATTTATAGAGCCCTTTACAACACTCAAGGCGACCAAAGTGCTTACAATAAAACCACATAAAATCCATTAAAAACATTCATACAACCAAACAATAAAACAGATAAAATGTATTAAAAGTGTCGCCGTGCTACTTAGTGTTAAAAGCCAGTCTGAATAAATGCGTCTTGAGCCTGGATTTAAAAAGGCCAAAATCAGTGATGGTGCGCATATCAGGGGGCAGCTTATTCCAGAGTCTGGGTCCAGCTACTGAAAAGGACCGATCACCCCTAAATCTTAACTAATACTGCTCTCTGAGCTCCGCCCTCTCCTGGAAAATGACTCGTCTCAACATAATTGCGCAACCTTGGGCTGACCCGCCCCTTCTCGGAAGTGCCTTCTGCTCTTGCACAGTAAACACAGACGCCCACTCTCTCAGAGCTGCTGGTCATGGCTGAATCAAGCTGATGATCATTTTACAGACGTCTGCACCGGACAAGCAGGCATTGCTAAATGCTAAACATGTTTAAACGTAATGCAGAAGGTGAGAGGCGGAGTTTCAGAGGAACTGAACGTCTCAACTTCTGGGTCAAAAGAAAATAAGTCATATTTCTTCATTCATCTCTTAATTGAGATACATTTTGTATAATGTGATGTATAATGACAAGTAAAGCAACACACATTTTGCCAAATGTGCCTGTAATGGCCTTTCGATGGTCTAAAATAGCCTGGTATAGATCCTTTAACTGTTTAAAAAAGGGAGCTCAGCTGTTTTCACAAAAAGTGGTATGTAATGTTTTGTTTTCTAAACATCAGGAAGCAAAAACTTTGTAGAGAAAATATCAAAAAACATCAAAAACGCTTTCAATATCACAAACAAAACTGCCACAAAACTGCAGAGTATAAGCAGGCAGATAAAGGGTGAAGCGAAAATGCCTTACCGAGCTTGGGCAGAGAGTACTGGACTTGGAAATAGTCCTGGTAGAATCCCAGGAGCCTCTTGGTGATGTGGAGAGCGTAGTCCCCCGCTCCACTGGAGATGGCATCAGGCCGAGCGTACAGCCGGATCTACAGGCAAACACATTCACAGTATTTTCAACGGGAACAGATCTCAAGATAGGGTAGATTGAATAGGCAGGATGATAATATGAAGAGAAAAAAATAAAGTGAATTTATTTCAGATACAGTGACCATATCAGTCGCGCTTTACTTTAATGCAGTTATGTTGGTAATAGAATGGAAATCGCTTGATAGCTATGGGTAGCTCGGGATAATGAATTTTGCTGCCCTGTTTCCATATTATTACTAAGAGAACATTAGTGTTTCCCAGTAATTTGCTGTGTTTGCAGTAAATTGCAGGAACTACAGGCGGAAATTAGCATTTTCGCGACAATGCAGCTTTCCTTTTTGGTCAATGTTAAATTGTGCACTGTCTCTGTAAAGTAGGAGCGCACTTTGTGATCTTGCAGCTCCTAGACTTGGCGCATGTGAGTGGGAAGCACGTGGGGTGGAGAAACACTCATGGCCATTGGTGATGTCAGGACACGATCCTTGTTTAGCTCACAATGGGGTCAATAAAGTTTTTAGTTTGACCTGTGAGATAATGCTGGAAATGCTTAAGGAAGAACACAAGGCAGCACGAGGTAAACGAGGAAAGGAACGTGAGGCTGCCATCAGAGCACCGCTGCCAGTGCTGCTTGTAATAAACCACGCCTCAGTCAACCTCTTCTCTTTTATAAGCCACGCCCTCTCACAAGTGGCACAGGCACACCCTCATAAAATAGCCATCGAGTTAGAGTTCTGGCCCCATGTTGGTAAGGTTAGGGTTTTGATCAATCTTATTTTAGTACTTCATTTAAATACCATAACATTCCACTTCAGGCGCCATGCTATTCCCATCCTATTACTATGCAATAACTGTAAAGAAAAGTCCTACCATCATATAATTGTACATGAAAGAGAAAAGTGGTTATGCAGGATGTGGGAATGAAGATTATGTTTTCATGTAGGAATATACTTTAGGCACTGAGGAAATTGGAAATGATATTCGGTGCTACAACTTAATGATTCCATCCATGAAAATGTAAGTGCTATATACTTTATTACAAGTTCTCTAATTAATCTTTAGAGTAAAGAAAGTTTGGTTCTTCAGAGAGGCTAAGGGAAATGTAAGGTTGAAAGAATTATGAGAAAGAAGACAAAAAGAAATGAAACCAGGCCAGAGAAGGGCAGGTCAAGTCTGTAGAGAGAGTTCAAAAAAGACTTGAGACTTGAGATTGTGTTTCACTTTATGGATCAAACTGCAAACTCTTGGCCTATGATTTTCCGAGCGACAGCACGAGTGGAATGTGTACAGACACCGGCAGTAACATACTATCTCAAGGCACACAAAACACAGTCTAAGAGAGATAAGTATTTCCCCAGGTTATGAATGTGATATTTCTTGCAGGTGGTACGGTCAATAACATTTATTTTCCTCTTTCTTTGGAAACAATTCGAAGCCTGGTGTGGACAGAAAAATACATTAATAATATGGTCAAGATCATATTATTAATAATTAAAATGAAAGACTTTGAAGATTTCATGGTGGACATAAATAGACCTTATGAGCACGCACTGTGATCCGTCCAGAACTGGCAGAATCGAAATCCGATCTTTATGGAGCAGCATCACACTGTCTTACTCTGTAGGATACATGGAGTATCCTAATTCAGGTGACAGGCTAGAAAACATTGATCATGTCCTTGTCCTGGCTCCGTTAGTGCAAAATATATTAAAAAGTAAGTGTCACAAGTGTTAAAGGAAACAAAACAAACAAATAAGTTTGGTAAGGCAAATTATGACTACTGGAACAAAATGTAGATGTGAAGCATTGCTGGTCCGCAGTGGTCACTAACACTGTGCTGAATTTTACATAACGTTACACACAGTTGTATAAGATATCTGAGCAAGAATTAAACAAAACAAAAGTTTAAATGTTGGCAATTCTAATTTTCTCACTCTTGGGTTTCTCATTATCATCAATAACACCTCAATTACACCGTGTGTTGCCGTGTGCAGCGACGTGCTACAGTGACTACATATGTGTGACTCCAGTCGACGGCTGTGCCTCACACGTATTGCTCTGTCTGATCAATATTATTCACACATGGGCCTGGCCAGTGCACTGACCCCCACACTGACCTTATCGACTAGAGACCGGACAGCCCAGCGACAGCGTGACAACAGGCTATGGCAATCACCACAGCAGCACACATGACACATAGATAGATACAGACGGCAACTCGTCATAGAAGGGGGCGTGGCCTCGCCGAGGGGAAAAATAGAATATTTTGGGAAACACAATTTTTCACTCTTTTTAGCCATTTTCTGGCGAAATATAAACATATCTGTCACATACAAATAAAGTCAAGTCTAAATCAGGTCCATATGGATGTTCATTCATAGCAGCAGAAGTGAAAAAACGGCAGTCGTAGTTAGCGCTAGCTAGCGTTAGCATGAAGCACCATGTTAGCATTCTCCGTTATTTATGTAATTATGGGCTGTTGAACCACTTTTCTCCTCCCAATGAACTTTGTAACTATCTTTTTTTTTTACTACTTTAACAAATGCTGAATTATGAACATAGTTTTCTACTAAATAAAGATACAAAAACACGGGGAGGAGCAAAGTGGTTCAACAGCCCATAAATACATAAATAATGGAGAATGCAAACATGATGCTACATATTAGCATCGCGTAAATGCTAACGCTAGCTACCACTGCCGTTATTTATTTATTTTCCCCGCTTCTACTGAACAATCTGCGCTGAATAAACATCCATATGGACCCGATTTAGACAGGACTATATTTGAATGTGATAAATTTGTTAATATTTCACCAGAAAATGGCTATAAAGTGTTTCCCAGAAGATTCTATGTTCCCCCTCGGTGAAGCCACGCCTCCTTCTATGACGCGATGCCGTCTGTATCTATTGGCAAAACGACTATCTGGATAGTGTATGTAACAGTAAGCATTAACGTATCCCAGCAGTCAATATGTAAATGTATATTCTAAGGGTGGCCTCTTAATATATTGTTGTGATGTCAATATTTGAAACATTTTACATTGCATTTTGAATTACTTTTAGTGTACAACCTATTTTCTGAGCCCTAAATATCACTCAAAAACTGAGTAAATAATTAAGGCTGAATCGGTTGTAGATCTTACAACCATCTACTACATGAACAACATAAACTAAAAAACAAATATGCTATTTCTTTTGAAAATAACTATATAATAGTCTGATGGAGTGGACGTGACAAATCGAAAACGTTATGAAATTGTTGTCACGGCAACATTGTCATAGGCCTGTTCGCATATGTATTTCTTATCTTGAATTAAAAGCCCGTAAATAGAATAGTAAATTGTTATCATTGTATTGTATAAGGAAAGAGAAAAGGATTGAACACATGATTTATTCTCATTGATAAACTATTCCAGTTTCATGAGCTGATGAATATTCCCCCATTTATCTGTCTGCATGGATCACTGCAGCAATTAAACACTGGCAAAAGCTGCACAGTAAATGGATTAATATTAAGTAAGTGAAATTCAGTATGAGATTATAGAGCGAGAGAGAGAGCAGGTAAATGCTCTGCTTCTGGCCGTCTCCAGTGATTTTGGACTTGTGTCAAAACTGATCCACTTCACTGACTCCCAACTGATTCATTAAAGTGAAGTGATGCTTTCAGGGCCTGCTCAAAGATGGACAAAATGACACTCTTGCAGATAAAAAGCAATTTGGTCAGTTTCAGTTCAGAAATTGAGCCGTGGCTAGAGGCTGATCCAATACTTGGACTCGATCGACGTCACAACAGTGCGCCGCTAAAAGGTCTAGGTACTCAGGTACTAGGTCTATTCGTTTTGGGTAGTTTTGTTGTGAAAGAGAAGCATACAGAAAAAAGTAGTTTTCAGTTTAGAGCCGTCAGGGCAAAAAAGAACAGGCACCACATTCAATCAACTGTAGTCGAGGAGGTACTACAGTTGTTTTGGCCCAAACTTGTTTCTAGCTCTCACAGTCCCTTCTATGTATTCAGATTGTTCAAAGAATCGTGTTGACAAAGTGAAGCAGGGGCGGTCACCCCCAAGATAAATCCCATTTAGATTAGACTTCTATCAATACAACAAGGTCTGTGTTTTGCTGTGTTTACAACATACTCTGAGGTGGCAAAATAAAGGTATTCTACAACACCAAAAAATCAGGTACCCCAGCTTTAAGTGAAGATATTACTGCGTGGACGTTGAAGAGCTCCTAAGGTGTTACACATCACGATATAGTACCCGTTTGTATCCGCTCAGAAAATCAACTTGTTTAATTTTGTGTAGCAATATTTGGATCGTGTAACTACTCACGTATTTAAATAGGGGAAACGTGGAAGAGCTTGGTCGCTTCTAACTTCAATCCCCGTTTGGCCCCATAGAGGTGAGGAAGAGAGGCTAAATGCTAACAACATCTTTGTTTTTTTGCGTGACTGAGCACACGCGTAAAGACCAGACAGGTACGCATCAACTTGTCTAAGCTCAGGTAAGAACATGTCTCAGCATGGAAAAACGGTGGCCTGCTCCTTTAAGTTCATAATTAATGCTTTAATTTGAATCGCGCTTAATCATGAAGGTGGGTCCCAGAGCTATGGGTTTGTCCATGTATTATCAAGGGGGTCAATATACAGTAATCAACATATTGCAGTTCTTCACCACTTTTACACCCCTTCACACAGTGCGCCTATTACAAACATTTATTGTTGTCTATTTAGTGCAACCAACAAATCTGTAAATCACCATTTATATGTCGAGCAAACTGACATATGCTTCAAGGGTGTCCCAGTTATGATTATGCATTATTCCATGAACAAATGTGTAAATGTTTTTAACTGTATATTCATAATAAACTGAACTGAAATCTCTGTGTGTGATAAAAACACAGCGGTGCATCAAACAAACAACAAAAACAACAACAACCAAAACCTTCCATATTGCGTTTGCTGTCCTTGAATTTTCATATCGATCAACTCACAGTATGACAAACTTCAGGCTATATCACTTCTATCACCGTACAAAACCTGTAGACAGATCACCTTTCAGACTGGGCCTCTCTATATTTGGCTGGCGCTGTCATAAATCCTGTCACTGTTTGAAAGTGTCTGATGTTTGAAAGTGTCTAAGTGACAGAGTCCTTGTTTGAGGAGGTCAGGATGGATCGAGCTAACAGCGGCGCGCTACACAGCAGACAGATGTGTGCGCAATGGCACTCCATCTCCCCAGACATGTCAGCACAGTCCGCCATGTTTCCTCACTCTTCCCATAACGAATAGAGCCGTTAATCTGTCTCCCCCTGACAGTGAATACACCCAAACACCACTGGGGGTTTTACCATGGCGACGAGAGAAGGTGGGAACACAAACAACAATAGAAAAACTATAGATTTATTTTGTAAATTACGTTTCCTTGACCTGTTTTTTTTTCCAATAGTGGTGACACGTGTTGTGACAATCGTGAGTCCTGAAAGTTGGGAAACATGCTTTGAAGAATTAGGATGTTAAACATGTGTTAAGTGAATGAGTTAGGAACGCCACAGTACTAGCTCACTCTTTCTTTGTAAACAATGGGTCGAAGCTATTAAAATTGTTAATTTGAAGAGGCATGAGCACAATTACCAGTAATTTCTAGAGCACAAAGGGATTGACATTTATTGCTTATCTTGTGCAGGTCATTGCAAAAGCCACTGCATCATTGGCAGAAATGTGTAAAAGTTAAAGAAATATCTCACATCTGTGAAACTTTGTGTCTTCATACACTGAACAGTGTCAAGGTAATTGCACAATATATCAGAATATTCAGATAAAGCCTATACAAAATTGTTCAGTCATAATGCAATTTCAGAAAAGTGCCAGCCATCAAAGTCAACACACACAGCTTCACTATGACCCTTCAAAGACTGAAGCAGGTGCACAGTCACTATGAAGAAGGCAGCTGTGTCATTGCGATCACAAAACTACCATCACTCAAAGTCCACTGATGAACCTACTATTCTTAAAGGGATATTTCAGGATTTTTGTCATAGGGTCTCATTTCCTAGTCATCCAGACTGTTGTTGATTTCTGGAGATATGTATGTTTTTTAATTCATGCAGTCCTTATATTTGAAGAGTTTAGTGGTGCTCGGCTAGTGCTAGGCTAGTGCATGTCTATGGTAACTAGTAGCCTGCATTAAAAACAGTGCACCTGAGGCAAATCATTTATAACATCGGACTACCCATATAAATGTCTGTGTTGACTGAAGAATGTTTTAAATATAACTATTTTGCATTTTAAATAACTTATATTTGAGCAGCATCAGCTTCCTGGTTGTAAGCTACGCAGCGGCGGAGTGATCTGCTAGGTTACTGGATCTACGGTAGTTTACCTGTGGCCGGCATTGCTACATGTGGAATTCACAAAGGAGCTTTCTACTAATCAGATATGGCAACGTTTGGAGGACTACCCCATGGTTTTGAAGAGGGTTTTAATGCAGGCTACTAGTTGCCATAGACATGCGCTAGCCGAGCACAAGCCCAGCACCACTAAACTCTTCAAATATAAGGACTGCATGAATTAAAAAATATGTATATCTCCAGAAATCAACAACTCTCAGGATAACTAGGAAATGAGGCCATATGTCAAAAATCCTGAAATATCCCTTTAATGTTGGAAAAATCATTACTGGGCTTCTGCCATCTCTCAGGTTTGCACCAAGAGCCTTAAAACTGCACTAAAAGTTGAAATCTATTCCCAAAGTAACACGCTTGTGTCTATTACACCTGAGTTTCATCAGCAAATATGATCTGAGCTGTTCTTTAAATCACAGCACACCACTCTTCCCTAATGTGCTGACAATATACGAACTCTGAACTTGCTAAATAAAGTGGGTGCAGCTTAATGGTTTTGTGGTTGACAGCGTGAAGTTATTGCGCTCAGAACGGAATAATTATGAATCATTGATGGACAGAGAAACGGACGCAGCTCTCAGTCTTCTTAATTGTTATGACATTTCCCTTCAGCTGTCACAAAATCAGAAATCACTTGGCTACATAAAATACAGCGAGAGACGTCCAAATTTCCATGCGTTAACCTTCATCCACAATTGGGAAACTTATTATCATAATTGTCCTGTCTGTGGCAAGATCAACCCGGATCGACAGTGTTTTATAGTCAACTATAAATAAAACTGAAAAAACACACATAGATGGATGGATGGATGGATGGATGGATAGAATTCCAGATATTTTCCTTATATTAAGTATCAGGTAAGTTGAATTATAACTCAAGTATACACTGATACATACTAACAGCTGTACCCATGTTAATACTGTACCTCATTGTAAAAGAAATCAGAGTTATGACTATGTCTGACAGTGTCTGAATCCATTATGCTCCTCATCTGCAATTACTGTCAATCAGAGCCTCACAGCCATAAAAGGATTTTCATAATATTATCCTGACATTGCCTACTCCAATTAGATACACAAATGGCAAAACTAATACCCTACTCACACACAGGCCTGCAGGAGCATTCTTCCAATAAAAATTCAAACTTTTTAAAAGCGCTCAAATTCCAGCACTTTCTTCCCTGTGCCTGAACTCATCTTGCAGCCAGCAGAGTGGAAATGTGCACAGAAAGTGGAAGCTTTATCCGAACCGCGGCTCGTTTTTTCGACTGAGTGGCAGCAAGTGGTGAATTGAATATGATCTCGGGAGGATTCCTCAAACGCCTGCAGTCATGTTCTCGCTGCAGGTGAGGAGAAACCAGAGCAGTGCATGTTACAAAAAGTGTGTGGGGGTTACAGAGAGCGAGCCGCACAAAAGCTCCACGTGACACTGAGCGGTGGGCATCTTGCGGCTTTTGAACGAGATTTCAGCAAGAAGCCGCAAAGTTGCATATGTGCATGTAATTCTCCAGATTTACTCTCAAAGTTCAAAAACATGAAGGTTTGCTCAAGTGGAAATTTTAAATTGCCTCGAGGTGTGAGCGTTAAAACGCTTGTTGGCCATGTCAGTCATGTCTCTGAGTTTCGAGCCAGAGTGGAGCTAAATATCTCAGAAAACAGGCACTCAAAGGACTCGGCTCAATAAATGTAACATTCACAACATACACAGAATATCTACACAACCCTAAATAAATAAATCTGTAAAAGATGCAGCCTATTGCTTTTTAAGACTGTATATAACACTGCAAACGCATCATATGTATAAGCTGTTAAAAATAAGCTTTATTACGAAACTACTACTATTAAAAATTACAAGTAGCATCACTGAACCATTTGTGAGTGTCTTATTTGTCAGAAAGGCACCCAGCTCAGCGGCGCATTTTAAATAATCTATTTCAGTGGTGTGTTTACAATCCCAGATCTAATCAAAAGCAACATGAAGGACAGCAAACAGACTTCTTTATAAATATCTAAACATCCCAGGGACATGCTGATCCATGAGCACGGATTACACAGCTGCACTGCAGTGTTGCCAAATCAAATATGTGCTGAAATAAACCCAGACAAATACAATTACTTTCAGACTTGTCTCACTGAATACACAAATACACCATGTTGTGGCATCTCGCTCATATTGGTTTCCATAAAAATATTTTATTTTGTTTCTTTGCACCGTTATTGTTAATTGACTTTTCCATTTAGATTTTTCAGAATGATTTCTATTTGCTAAATGGCCTTTTTTTCATACACTAAGATTAGAATACCTTTAAACGATTTGGGAAAGCCCACATGAGGTACCCACATGTCATGACCTTGGATGCTTGAAGGTTCCAGGTTCAATGGTTCAAACAATTAGACACAAGTATAAAAAAAGATGGAAATGTCCGGTCATCATACAGATCAGAGAGAAAGCGGGTTCTGTGTCCCAGAGATGAACGTGCTGTGTCTGAAATGGGAATATCAACCTAAGAACAAATGTAAAAGACCTGGTGAAGATGCTGAAACTGGTAAGTCATTCGTCATTATATTATTGAAACAAGTACTGACCGACAAAAATAAACGATAAAAAGCCACATTGGAGTTTACAAATGCAAGGACTTTAATTTTTGAAGACATATCTTGTGGTCTGACGAAATGTGATGCACCAGGCAGCCAATCAGAAAACATACAGTACGAAGTTTGCAGTTTGTGTGCCGGGCTGCGTGTATGCACACCTCGTCCAAAAAGTCACCCCGCATCATGCAGCAGAGCACAGCAATAAGATTGGTGGAAGCAGAAATAGAGAACAAACAATAAGCTTTTGCAATTTTCCACCTCAAGCTATATTAGATGAAAAGGACCTCAAACCCAGGCCCTCCCACCAATAAAAAACGTCTCAAGGAAGTAACTAAAAAGCCTTTATTTACATGGCCAGTCCAACAACTAATCTACATCAGTTGGTCATCAGAACCAGTTGATGGTCAAAACATGTAAATAAAGGCTTTTAGTTACATTTTGACCTTTTTTTCCAAAGGAACCCTACAACTTTTTACATACATCTTAACATCTATGTAGACCCCTTTGTTTCTGACTTTGTTTCAGTGCTTTTGTGCTTTTACTTTTTGTGCTATAATAAGACACATTGCAACCTGAACGCAGAGGACGATGAGGGAGCAGCAGCAGCAGCACTGTGACTCAAAGACGTCGGTGCCAGTATGTGTTGTCAACGTCACACCCTGACGTCCTGCTTTTCTGCTTTGAACCACATCACCAAAACATGGCTGGTCTGACTGGAAAGTACTTGTCCCTGAGCAGGAACTGAAACACAGCAGCATCCTGGTACTCTACTGCTCAAAGGCACACCAAAAGAGGGGCCTGTATTGAAACAGCTACGAGAACAGAGAAAGGTTTCTGTGGGGGGAAAAGTCAATTGACACATACCCTTATGTGCCACAGAAAGGGCCTGTAACGCTCAAGGGCGTCACAGTGCAGCAATGTAACTCAAGTGTGAGAAGAAAGCTCTGAAAAGCATATACAAGGTTCAAAGGTTTGTGCTAGTGTTGAGACTCTGATCAAACAGAAACTGATCAAAATCCCAGCTATGTTGCTTCTGGAAGTGACTTCAAAACTCAGATGATCACATCAAACCTACCCTTCCTGGAACCGCCACTTTAACGTGGTGGAGGGGTTTGAGCACCTGAATGATCCTGGGGGCTATGTTGTCGGGGGCTTTGTGCCCCTGGTAGGGTCTCCCAGGGCAAACAGGTCCTAGATGACGGATCAGACAAAGAGCGGTTCAGAAGCCCCTTGTGAGAGACCAACAGGCCCGGTTAATCGTGAGGCCGTCCTTCTGTGGACCCACCACCTACAGGAGGAGCCATAGGGGCTGGTGCAATGTGATATGGGCAGCTCCAACAGCTGCCCCCACGACCCGGAAACGGACAAGCGGTTGAAAATGGATGGATGGATGGATGGACATCAAACCTAAACAGAAAGTGTATACCTTAGTCCACTGGCCAACTCGAGGTCAAGAAAATAGCACAATAGTCTTTGGAGTCAGAGGTTTGTTGAGGTCTAATGCCTACTGTAAGGTCAGGGCAAGGTATCATGTCCATGGGTTGATTATAAAAACTGGTTGTAATCCACACACTGTTCAATATTAATTACCAGCAACTCCACCCCGCACTAAAACATTCATCATGTATTCCACACATTCTTTTCCCTTTTCTGCTTTATTGTGGCTCCTTCTCCTCTTGTTATCTGTCCTCTGGTCTGTGACATCTCTAGCTGCGCTGTGTCGCTCTGCCTGTCGCCCTTGGATGATGGATGGGGTGATGGACGCTCGGTTGCCACGGTAATTTGATGGATGGTTTAGCAACTGATACAGGCGTGGAGAGCGCGTCAAGCAACACACACAGGCACACGCCCCTCTCTCCACGCGCCTTATCGCATCTTCACTCCCTGACTTCTCGTGATCAGCAGGAGCCCAGGCAGTGGCAGTGTCTCCATAACAAACAGTGCTGACCCGTGGGTGTGTAGCGCCACATCTGTCCAATCATATCATCACTTGTGCTTAGGCGGGCGCACAGAAGAAGTGAGGCTGTGCGAGGGTGATAGTCTCTTTATCAATGTCAATGGGGACAGAGGAGAGGAAGATTATTGACTTTAAAACAAGCCAAACATCTGTGTGATGGTTAGAAATACACCAAGGCAAGATGCACACAGGCCTCGACATTCAGTTTGTCTGTTTGTTCAATAAATGGGACATAAACAAAAACAATCCTTCCTTTATAGTAACAGCCAATCCCTAAGACCCTGCAACTAGGGGTCTTGGGAAGGCCTCCACCGACAACCCCCAACCCCATCAGACCAACTGCTCTGTTTCCTCTAATATCCCATGTTGCTATACCAGGAATTCAAGATTACTTCGAGATATTCTGTATGTGTGCAAGACGTAATGACTTTAACAAATAACTTAACAACTGCGTTCAGCGATTCTGCTTGAAATGTGTGATATACACATACAGTATAATATGACTTCTATTGAACAACAACAAAACCTCAAGGACAAAAACTTATCAGACAAAAGAGGAGCAAACCCCACTCACTATGGATCAAACACCTGCTCGGTGTTGGAGACAGGACGCTCTATTCTCAGAGCACTTTTAATGCCCCCATAAAAATGAGTGTCACAGACAAATCAAATGCTGTGGTGACCTTTAAATATAAATATAATTTGAACCATATCATTATTAAAGCACGTAACCATGACCTTTATAATCATTATGGGATGTTAATGTGACATTTTGCGTCACTGGCATCATTGCAGATATTGTAGGTTGTTTAACTCTTTCCATAATAACTCATACACTCACTGGTCACAGTGGGGAAAATGCTACATATTTGTTCTATGCGTATGTTAGTGTCTCAAATTTAGTGACTACGTTATTTTTCAGTGACTTTTATCTGGCTCAAATTCTAGCCCTATTTTAAAGGGGCTAGATTCAAGTTGGCCATTTTATGCTCACTACTGCCACCTCAGGTTATACGTGTAACTGCAGCTTCTAGATTAAGCTCGTGCATGACAGCACTTCAGACCTGTAGTAACAACTTTTTGAGTGACATCATTTTAACATTTTTAAACTCCGTATAGTCCCTTTAAAGTTCTAAAAGTTGTTTAATACTGTCATCATGACACATGCAGTCCACAGTATTAAATAAAACTGTCAGTCCTTAGGCTTTAAACAAGCTAAACAACTGTTATATACTTTGTCTCTGTGTGGCCCATTAACAGACCCTCACCCACTGCTCCAAATTAACTTTCACCTACACTTTACACTTTACAGAGAACTGCTTCAGAGAGAATTTGAAATGTGTTATTGAAATCACATAACATTTATATTAGACCCACAGTTCAGATAACTTGGCTCAGAGGTGTGCGCCGCGACAGAGAGAGAGGTAAACGTGAGGAACGAGGCCCTGTTACATGAGACAGAGACAGGTAGAACATATCTGTGATGTCCAAAACACAATGAGATTGAGAATACGCCATTACAAAAGAGCTGGAGGCATGTACTACAAGGCCTGCTGCTTCTGTGGTTTAAAACACTGCTCCGAAAGCAAACACACCCACGGCCTCCAGATGCCCATAGTAATAAGTTATAAAGAAATATAAATAAATAGGGCTGGGTACCGTTAAACAATATCAGTATGGAATCAGAAAAAAAGTGTAGGTGCTACTGGTATCGAAGAAATATATATATACACAATATATTGTTGGAATGGAATGCTATGGACCATGGATAACCTACAAAATAACCACCCAAGCATCTGCTGGGTCACTGAAAGGTCAAATAGATGCTTTTAGCAATTATGCATCCAAATCTCCAAGTGTATTGACAGGAGAGCTTACAGCCTATATATCAGTGTGTCACCTCAGTTGAAAGCCTTCACGTTTCTGAAACTACACAAAACACAACTTACATGACACTTGCCATTCCTAACACTATATCTAAACCTAAACTGATCAGGGGGGACGGCAAGTAATGAGGTGAATAACTTTTTTTTTACATAAAAAGTTGCCAAGTGCACCATTAAAATACCGGTATCTACCAAAAAATTAACGGTACCAAGCGAGAAATTACTAATTTTCTAACTGGTTATGTTTATGATACCTGGTCAGGCTTGTGTACTCCCAACACTTATTGTGCAGCCTCAGACTTATTACTGATCTTTTCAAATCAAATAAAGCAAGCAATACACAATTAACACACATTGTAGGAGTCAATAAATGTCCAGCTTTCCAATGTTTGCCCCCAACAGTAACATACTATTGCGTTATTAATGGTATTAACTATTTTCGAGCGCAGCAATGTCTTTCCCATTCATGTGTTTATAGTTTCTTGGGGACGTCAGCTCCTCTGTGTAAGGCACTACAGCAGATGTAATCTCTCATTCACATTCACACAGCGATTACCTCACACATTAGCACCAGCAGCACTCAATCACAGTCAGTGAGAGCCAGTACAATGACAAAAGATTAAGAAATAATGAGCTAAACGCATGAAAGATAGATGTGTTATCCAACCAAAGCTGCTGACTGGGCCATCACACACTTTGTTTGTTTGTTTGTGTGTTGTTTGTCTCGTGGCACACTGTAATCCTGCCTGAAAGATGGAGGATCATTACACAGAGTCAGATTCCAACAGGCGCATTATGCACTATCCAAACACAAGACAAAAGCAACAATTGAAGAAAGAATGGCTGCTTGGAGTGAACAACACAGGAGAAATTGGAAGACAGTGATGGCTAGAAGTTGTTTGTGCATCTCACATCTGAAACATAGAAATGTTACCTTTAATGTGTCTAACAACGCTATAACAGCTGCTCTGTAGTGTGTCGGTCATGTTTTGTTTTTGTATTACAGAGCAAGACAAATGATCTACACCTACATCTGACATGAGGGGCCAGATCTTGTGGTTCATAGCGCAGGCTGTAGAGAAGACGAGTACGCAGACGGGGGCGCTCCTTGCAATCTTCAGTGTCATACCTGGCGCAAAAAGTGGGCAGGACAGGAGGGGGGGACAGACTCGCATCGCAATGTTGTGGTGCCGCCCCCTCCCCATGCTTTCCCCAGACCTGCGGAAGGCGGTGGGTTGCGAGGGGGGGTTCTCTTGTACACGCGTAACATGCACGATGCAACGCGCAATGTTTAATAAAGATTAAAGAAATAAAACTGTCCCTCTGCTGCAGCCACGCGCTGCAGAAACAAGATGATCGGGCAGGAAAGAGAGGCAGCAGCCTCGTGTTCGACACCGTTCGAATGCGCAAAGTTACGAAATGTACAGGATTTAATTGATCAGACACTGTCATATCGGCTGCGGAGGAGTTGCAGAGTTATGCAGCAGTTGCAAGAAAATTAACATTTGTGCTATGCTGCAGGATTCTTGGAGCGGCTGAATTGGAAAAAGAAAAAAAAGTTGCTATGTGCCCTGTTAAATGCGCTTCTTTCTTTTGGACTGAGCTGTGGCTACACAAGGAGCATCATCAGGAGGTAAAGACTGACACACGATGGAAATGTCTCCTTTAAACGCAGATTAGACCTGGTCTTGTGGCACTTGAAGGCATGTGTGGTTTATTTATGGAAAACTGTTGTTGTTTTAGTGTTAGGGGTGTGCAGGTTGATCTACTGTATCAAAGTCAGCCCGTGCGTAACCTACACTCAAACAGACTTGTCAAGGCAATTTCGCTTTTGTTTTCAATTGTGCTGCTTGTAATGAACCAGGCCTCAGTCGGCCTCTTTTTCTTAAATAACGCCCTCTCCCTAGCGGCGCAGCCTTTAGCGCAAAACCTGCGCCACATGCAAGAACGCGCGTGCACCACGTTGCGTTTAGAGTTGCGCACGGACCGCTCCAGTCACAAGATCTGGCCCGAGGAGTGTTAATTATTGTGACTGTACATGACATGTCGTTTGCATGTTCTTCCCGGGTACTCCAGTTTCCCCTACCACTAAAAACGAGTATAACATTTTTTTTTTTCCACATTTCCTTTTTGCTATTACAGTAAGAGCATGTTAAATGAAGACTCTTACGACTTAAACATTTTCAAATCAAGACACGTAATATTCAATAATAATAATACATTGGAAGAAAGTCACAGAGTTTTTACAGATTAAACAGACATAACATAAAATGGACTATTATTGTAGGTCGTATGCGAGCTGAAAAGGTGAGTTTAAAGCAGTTTCTTGAAAGTGTTCAGTGAGTCTGAGTTTCTGATGTGGATGGGGAGTGAGTTCCAGAGAGTGGGGGCAGCAATGGCAAAGGCTCGGTCTCCCAACGGACACTTTATATTGTACGACAATATCTTTTCTACTAATGTAGATAATTTGAAGAGTGTTTCTCAAAACAGCAGCATAACTCACATTCGCAACAACAACAATCACACACATTTGTGTCCAAACAACCCAACACCAAAAGCCCTCAGTGCCATCTGCAACATTGCAAACAAATCTGTAATCTGTACAAATCCCATGTAATATCAAGTAAAGAGCAGATTTGTATTTATTTTTTATTATTTGACAGGTCTCCTCACCTCCTGACATCTGAATGTCAGCTGTTTGGCAACGAGATCACAACATATCACTGCATCCACCCAGAGAGGATCACAATGAGCACAGGTTGAAAATAGATATGTGAGCAGTGAGGGAAAAGTGTGTTATAGAGTTGACCATGAAAATGAATTAATGATACAGTAGATCAGTGGTCACCAATTGCACTTGCCCAAGGACCTTTTTTTTCTTTTGTCCCGACAAAAACTTTGGGCCAGCAACTCTCCTCATATTAGATCAAATTAATATATTGTATATTCATGAAATTAAATACAATTTTAATAATACATTTTTACATTTCACTTCAATTCATTAACAACAAACTACTTTTAATTAAGTAAACTACCTAGAGAGATACTTGGGACCATGAAAACCCACATGGGAGCAGTGAGGGCGGCCTATGTTCCCAGAAATTAAATCTCGTGCACAGTCCGTCTGACTAACTAGTTTTGTTGTAACTGGGTAGTCTTTTCCAGCTACTGTTTCTCCCTGTTGCTGCTGAGGAGGAACGTTCTGTCCCGTCTTGTTTCTTCTTGTTTCGCCGTGTATCCTCTGTCTATGAACACTTGTGCAGACCTGACATAAGACCTTCTGAGCGACATGATGAGGCTTTATAACAGCAGGCGGCACAAGTGGCTAAAATGTGCACAGATGAGTTTTCTAAACAAACTACACTTCACTCTTGTGTTAACTCGCATTATTATCAATGACCTTTTAGCCTGAATGCAACTCTGTGACACACTTTTATTTTCCCATTGTTCCCGTTTTATTTATTTTCAGTTTTTAAGTCTTTAAAGTTATTTTAATGTTTTTTGAATGTCTAAATGGTCTGGGCCCTTATTATCTTTCAGAACTGCTTTCACCATATGAACCTTCACGGCCCCTTCGCTCCTCCGGCAGGGGTCTCCTAGTTATTCCTAAAGTCAACAAATACACTTTCCAGTGTATTTCCAGTCTCCTCTGAGGGGCCCTCTGGCTCGGGAGCAGTGACGGGCTGTGGCTGTGTGGATGTTGTCCTCTGTGTGCTCAGGTAGAGGTGTGGTGTCTCTGTCCTCTGTGTGCTCAGGTGGAGGTGTGGTGTCTCTTGCCTGTGGGTGCTCAGGTGGAGGTGTGGTGTCTCTGTCCTGTGGGTGCTCAGGTGGAGGTGTGGTGTCTCTGTCCTCTGTGTGCTCAAGTGGAGGTGTGGTGTCTCTTGCCTGTGGGTGCTCAGGTGGAGGTGTGGTGTCTCTTGCCTGTGGGTGCTCAGGTGGAGGTGTGGTGTCTCTGTCCTGTGGGTGCTCAGGTGGAGGTGTGGTGTCTCTGTTCTGTGGGTGCTCAGGTGGAGGTGTGGTGTCTCTGTCCTGTGGGTGCTCAGGTGGAGGTGTGGTGTCTCTTGCCTGTGGGTGCTCAGGTAGAGGTGTGGTGTCTCTGTCCTGTGGGTGCTCAGGTGGAGGTGTGGTGTCTCTGTCCTGTGGGTGCTCAGGTGGAGGTGTGGTGTCTCTGTCCTGTGGGTGCTCAGGTGGAGATGTGGTGTCTCTGTCCTGTGGGTGCTCAGGTGGAGGTGTGGTGTCTCTGTCCTGTGGGTGCTCAAGTGAAGGTGTGGTGTCTCTTGCCTGTGGGTGCTCAGGTAGAGGTGTGGTGTCTCTGTCCTGTGGGTGCTCAGGTGGAGGTGTGGTGTCTCTGTCCTCTGTGTGCTCAGGTGGAGGTGTGGTGTCTCTTGCCTGTGGGTGCTCAGGTGGAGGTGTGGTGTCTCTGTCCTGTGGGTGCTCAAGTGGAGGTGTGGTGTCTCTGTCCTCTGTGTGCTCAAGTGGAGGTGTGGTGTCTCTGTCCTGTGGGTGCTCAGGTGGAGGTGTGGTGTCTCTGTCCTGTGGGTGCTCAAGTGGAGGTGTGGTGTCTCTTGCCTGTGGGTGCTCAGGTGGAGGTGTGGTGTCTCTGTCCTGTGGGTGCTCAGGTGGAGGTGTGGTGTCTCTGTCCTGTGGGTGCTCAGGTGGAGGTGTGGTGTCTCTGTCCTGTGGGTGCTCAGGTGGAGGTGTGGTGTCTCTGTCCTGTGGGTGCTCAGGTGGAGGTGTGGTGTCTCTGTCCTGTGGGTGCTCAGGTGAAGGTGTGGTGTTTCTGTCCTCTGTGTGCTCAGGTGGAGGTGTGGTGTCTCTGTCCTGTGGGTGCTCAGGTGAAGGTGTGGTGTTTCTGTCCTCTGTGTGCTCAGGTGGAGGTGTGGTGTCTCTGTCCTCTGTGTGCTCAGGTAGAGGTGTGGTGTCTCTGTCCTGTGGGTGCTCAGGTGGAGGTGTGGTGTATCTGTCCTGTGGGTGCTCAGGTGGAGGTGTGGTGTCTCTGTCCTGTGGGTGCTCAGGTGGAGGTGTGGTGTCTCTGTCCTGTGGGTGCTCAGGTGGAGGTGTGGTGTCTCTGTCCTGTGGGTGCTCAGGTGGAGGTGTGGTGTCTCTGTCCTGTGGGTGCTCAGGTGGAGGTGTGGTGTCTCTGTCCTGTGGGTGCTCAGGTGGAGGTGTGGTGTCTCTGTCCTGTGGGTGCTCAGGTGGAGGTGTGGTGTCTCTGTCCTGTGGGTGCTCAGGTGGAGGTGTGGTGTCTCTGCAGCGCCTCCTCTGGGATCTCCTGGGTCAGTGCCCTGTAACGGTGCTGAAATGCTACTCCCGACGCAGACGGCTCCTCAAATGGGGTTTCCACACTTGTCCATCTGTACCCAGCCTTATTATCTATTTATTTTATTCTGTGTGTGCAACGTTTGTATATATTCGGAGATTAAATTATTATTATTAACTTGACTGCCACTGGTCCGGAGGCCCCAATACACACTAATGGAATCACAAAGAAGAAGTTAACATGCTAACGGGCAAAGCTAACTGCGGGCTAACGTCACTTTAAACAGTATTTACAGCCAGGTTTGTGTGAAAAAAAATATTTCCATTGTATAATTGGATGTACAGTAACCCTCTCTCCCTTCGCCTTTTCTGTCAGCGTAGTATTTACTCTCCAAGACATTTAATAAGTTAAAATATCGTAACCTGCAACGACACCTGCAGTTGCGCTCATGGCCTTTAGGGGGAAGAGTTACTTAGTACTGCTTTAAGACCCTCCTTCCCATTGTTCTGTGCTAGTTTGCAGTTCCTCCTGGTGTGTCTACTTCTAGCCCTGCTTTTTCTTGTGGCATTTTGTGGGCTTTTTGGAATAAATCTTTGCATTTTGTAGTGAAGCGATTCATGTATTCATCTACTCACGGCAAAATATATGGTAAGCTAACTGCTCACTATTGCCACAGACTCAGGATACATACAGGGATATCTGCTTGTGCTTTATTAAAGGTTACATTAGACGAGATAAAGGTGAATCAGAGTGCTTCTGGACTCAGACTCTACAACTACAAACTAGCTCCACCAAGCTGGAACAATCTCCCTCTACGTCCGACGGCATTGTAAAAAAACCTGTCCAGCCACAGAGATGATCGCCTCGTGTGAATAGACCTAAATCCGTATCAATGTGCACAATTTCCCAACCTATTTTCCACCTATAGCGTCAGGTGCCATGATGAGGACGAGTGGCCAGGGTAGTGTGTCTAATTATATTATTTGCTTCATGTGTCTTCTGAATAAAAAAAGAAGCAAGTTACTTTGAATTGTCTCTATGGCGGCAACATTCTTCCCTGGTCCCTCCACTGAGCAGACTGAAATAATAATGTTTGTGTCAGATGAAACGAATTTAGCCACTGTGAAGAGGCTGCAAGGATGTTTTCTGCAGCATAAGAAGCTGTTGGTTTGAGGTTCGGAGGGGGATGGAGGCTTGTGAGGATTAATGTTTTGTCAGTGAAGGCAGCTCCACAAACCGACAGCAGCGTTTCCAGTGCCTTCAGGCTGAAACAAGGATTTGAATATGAGAGCGATGCTGTTACAGAGACACAGAGCAGATATTGAGCAACTGTTGCTGAATATGATAATATGCAAAGGCCACTAACCGGGTCTGCAGCACTAAGCATATTATTGTCTATTCACAACTGATCAATTTTACTTCGTCTTCGGACAATTCACTTGGTACAAACTGGAAATAAAGTAACCCAACACATCACACGATTTATTTGTTCCAACATTTGTTATGATTTCACCTGGATTATTGTAGTTAATTTGTTTTTATACTTGCATTCTGATTCGTCTGATTCCTCTGTCCTTTGTTTAAGTAAAATGATTTGAAATGAGTCTTCAGTCTGTAATCTTGTAAAAATCATATTTTTTGTCTTAATTCATTGATATTTTTCATTCAGATTGAACACTGCAAACACAGGAAAGTGGTCTCTTATATCATTCACAAGTATTCCAGTCTACATTTTAATTGCAAGAGTGAGAAGAAGCTTCTGAAGACTGAAGAGAAACATCCTCAATGAACCCATCATTCAATGACTGCTACTTATGCGATGGATGTTTATGGATAACAACTCTGAAGTCTTAATTTTCCCACTCCCATCAAAATCTTTGCGATAGTATCTTAAAATAAGGACATTTCAAACCTATCTTCAAATGTGCACAAGCCCACTGGGCACATTATTTACTGAAGAGCTGTAATCAGCTTTGGCTGTCAGCTGCTGGAGACTTTCCCAGGTAGCGCTAAGCTAAAGGTGTGCTATGAACTCGTTTGATACAAACATGAGAGCAAGTCTTTAACTGATGAATTTGGTAAAGGCTAATTCTCAAGCCATGTGTACAGAGGCATCGATCCACACTGGGGCGGGGTTGTATCCAATCTGCTGCTGGAAAGATAAGCCAACACTGAGCACTGACCTCCAAGACCTCTCCAACTCGTGCACAAAGTACATATTCATTAGGCTCTCAGGCCTGAGTGCATTGTGGTGTAGGCCAGTTAATGTCGTCTCTTAGCAGTGTCTAAAAACTGTGTATAGAAATACTTACATAACATTATGATGCACAGTCTTTTGTGGATTTTTTCCAAGATCTACAATCTATGTTATCATCAATAATCTTTGTTTAAAGAGTTTAAAGCTCCTTTAGAAGAGTAAGGTAACCGCATTCAGTGTCTCTGTGTCTGTGTGTGTTTATTACTTTAATACTGAGCACGCGCAGTCAAGTCGGAGGCTGGTGATGGTTACAAATGAACCAGATAAGATTTGTCATTAAAACTGCATTTCACCAAAATTATCAGTCAGTAACAAGGCGTCGCAGGCTGGAGATGTGTGTATGTGAGAGCGCTGTCCTTGAGTTGCTGGCAGTGGAGATGGATGAGCTGTAATTACACTGATAGAGAGATGATCGGAGGAGGGAAAGAAAACCGAGAGGAGGAGGAACAAGGTTGTGCATGTATTTGTCCTTGGAGACGTAGGCATAACACCAGCACGGGCACTAGCACTGTTTTTGAATGTTGTTAAAAGGAGCACAATGGGATATCGGCCAAAACCTGCAAGAGGTTTCGAATCACACCAGTGGACGATGCTTGTGCATGACGGCAATTCAGACCGGAAGAAACAACTTTTTGAGTGACTGTGCAGGATTTTAGAGGCAGTTGTGGTGAACAGGTCTGGGCTCATTCTACACATTAGGACATGGCTGGAACATGTAGGAGGAGGAAAATACATAATTTTAACATTTTTAAAGTCTCTATGGTCTCTATATATCTTTAACATTGTAGAGGTAGATTGGATTTAAAGGTAGAACTAAACACAACAATTCAGGAAAACATTACAATTTATTAATTGAATCACAGGAATTAATATCCATAATTGTTTTAACAGGGAGAAAGTGTCTATACTCTGAAGAAGGTAAAAATAGAAACTGAAAGGCTTTATCAAGTCTCATTTACTGGCAATGTGTCATGGACACTTGTGATCACTACTTCATTCCTGCAGTGTCTATATTTATCTTTCTCCCCACACAGTTTTTCACTGAAATCTTGCTAAAATAGGTTGTCTGTTCCAACGACTGACTATATTTGATTTTATATCATAATATTTTATAATATGCAAACAAGACCTAGACTCAGTTTAAAAGTACATTTTCAAACATCACTGTAAAAATTCAGAAATTCAGATGTGAACATGAGGCTTCAGTCTCTGTTGCTTTTGTCTTGATACAAATTAACCAGTGCTGCCCTGCTTCTTAATGTTTTATAACTTCTACCATCTCCACACCTTCCTTTCCAAGTCCATAACCTGGCCACCACTTACAGTACATCTCCGCACCATCACACACACACCCGTGCCCTCCGATCAGCCACTGCCAACACCCTGCCACCCCCCTATAATATAATGTATCATAACAGAAAATTACGAGAGCGTCAGACTGTATTTGTAACAGCAGAAAAGGCCTTGCATGGAAATAAATCCGAAAATAGTGTAGTGTTCTCCTCAGTAATCAGTCATTAAAACAACAGAATCAAATTATCATTCCTACCGTCACTCCACTGTCAGTCTGCGTCTCTTTGTAGGTGAAGTTGCAGACAGCCCAGGCCAGGTAGTAGGTGGACATGCGAGGGGTGCGGCTGAAGTGGTTGGTGACCCAGCCATCCTCCTCACTCAGGACACTGCTCTCCACGGGCATGTTGGACAGAGACAGGTACTGCGGGTCGTGGCGCAGCGTCAGGGAGAAAGTGGCCTTGTAAATGGGCTCATCAAAGCAGGGGAAGGCCTTACGGGCGTGGATGGGACTGAACTGGGTCACTGCCAAATACCTGCGAGAGACAAAGCAAATTTTAGTGCATTCCAGATATGCAATGAATGAAATGGTTTACAGATTACTGGATTTCAACCTCGTCATTCAAGTCAGTTTATGCCAACACTGGGAAAAATGAAATCTTATCTCAGCCCAAAATGACTTAAATCTGATGTTTGATTTGATTTGATTTATTTTCACATAATAAAAACAATAGCATGATTACATCTGGTTTCACAAATGTGATGGAATGTGATGGATGTTTAGTCGATTGATTTGTGTAAAATGGCCAATTTTCATTTGCACCAATATGTCAACACTGCACCGTTTCTCAATGCGGCCGAAAAACCGCTGTGTTTATGTGTAGTGACTGATTTTATGTGGACTTCTCCAGTCCCATGTTAACACATAGGAGAAAAGGGGCGGGCACAATTCATGGCGGCGCCCACGCGAGGCTCCGGAATAAGGTGAATACGGAGTTTAAAAATGTTAATACTAAGTATTTTCATCCCCTACATGTTCCAGCCATGTCCTAATGTGTAGAATGAGCTCAGACCTCTTCACCACAACTGCCTCTAAAATCCTGCACTGTCACTCAAAAAGGTGTTAATTCAGGTCCTATGTGCCGTCATGCACGACCTTGATATAGAAGATGCAGTTACGCATAAGACCTGAGGTGGCAGAAGTGAGCACAAAATGACTAACTTGCATCTAGCCCCTTTAAATCATCTAAAATGACAATGGGACTGATATTTACGCTTTGAAACTCGTGTTTGTAACTAATGGAAAGAGGCTGCAACTCTCTCACAGATCATTTTGAGTGAAAAAAGCTTTCACAGTTGCCTGCTCTATTGTTGGGCTGCTTCTTGTGTTCGTTCGGGGGGAGATCCATCTCTTTTCACAATTGAGATCCGGTTCGAACCATTCACCGTAAAGAGACGATCAAAAGAGCCGGTCAGCCATGAACGTCACATCACTATTGGTCTGCTACGCTCATCCCAGAACATGCACAGGAAGAAGAGGAAGGGGGAGCTGACCAGTGCAGGACACCACGCTCTGAAACAGGGACAAACCCAGAAACGTGCACCGTTTCAAAGGATCACTGAAGGCAGTTCTCCGGTTTCCCCGACAAAAACACGCTGTGGCTCTGGACTAACCCAACACCTGGACACAATTTTGACAAATAAAGCACTTACTTACTTACTTATATGCAGACAACAACAGCACCCGTGTTTGTACAGTATGCCTATGCTGAACAGGTGCAATGTTCAAATTCGTTTCGTCCATTTGCATCATCAGAAAGGGCAGGTCAGCATGTTTGTGAAGAGTTGGCAAGAGAAGAGGTATGAATCACAAAAGAACAAACAGCAAGTGTATGCAGCAGAAGTGAGGCATTATGTTCTGAGAGCCAGGTCCAGTCATAATGCGTTTGTAGCCATGACAACAGCCTTTACAATAATACAATCTTTATCAAAGGCTGAGCAACACTGCAAAAAAATCAAAAGAAAAGTTAGTCGGTGCTCCACCAAAAAGCAGGCGAAAACAGCAGAGATGAGGTAGTTCTAAGTATTAACAACAAAACACCACTCCCCAGAAACATGGGTTTGTGGAAAACCACCATTATACTGGGAGTTACAGTACTTCCCTCAATAGAAAATTATATTGGCCAACTGTGAATTTTACTTGAAAGGTTTTTTTTTTCATCAGACCAACTGTGTTGGCAGGAAATGAAATGCCAAAACACATCAAGACATGACACCTAAATCCTGGTAAAAATCCATCAATTCTATCAATAAAAACCTTACAAGAGATCAAATAAAACCAATTACCCGCAATATTTTGCATTATCGGGTATAAAAACTATTTTAATAAAGATATAAGGAAGAAATATTACTTATTATTCATTCATAGCACATTTACAATAATACTAACTACCTTAAGTGTTTCATTGAAAAATGATAAGAAAAAGAAAAATAATAAAAATACAACACGTGCAAACTGATTATTTGTCACTTTTTAAGGGTTCATGGATATAACTCAGAAAAGGACATGTGACTCCAGTCTTCTACTCTCCACCTGCTTGAGAATCTCTCCCTAAGTATATTCAGATTCTTCATCATTTATTTGGGACATATGCTATAAGGAAGCCGGCACCCTCCAGAAGTACAAACTGGAGGGTCTGGCCCAGCATATAAGCAGACTAAGCAGCTGCTTAGGGCCCCGAGAAAAGTGCATACATTTTTATTGCAGAAAATATTCAAAATAATGTTGCGTAAACAGCAGTGCAGTGCTAAATATAGTGTACAAAATAATTAAATTCTGTTTATTTAGCCTTACATTTATTTTTGAACTGTTCATGTGTGGGATATGTGCTTAGCTGTTAACAACAACAACAAGTGAGAAGTTAGTGAGAAGAAGTGGCCGATCAGCAAAAGTTTATTGAGGGCCCCACGTCAACTTGCGCCTAGGACTAGAGGTTAGATTTTAGGCCCGAGCCCGAGCCCGGCCCGAGCCCGACCCGAATGCCGGGCTGAGATTTCCCGCATGAGAGTCGGGGTCGGGCTCAAGTTTTTATTTTTTTAATTTTTTTTAATTAATGTCATTATAATCTCTAATAAAAATCTATGCAATAGGCGGAGTCTATTGGATACAAAATGTGGCAATACGCAATATAAAATAGAGGAGTCCGGGAGGGAGGTGGTGCAGGTGCGGGGGGCGGACGCACATGCTGCTGTGTTGTCACGTTTAAGCAGCATGGTCAGGCTGTGATACCGGCGCCACACAGAGAACATCACTCTTCAGTCTTTCTCTCAGGACAACGTTTCATTACGTAAAAAGTAGCTTTTGTAGAGCGCGATGTTTATGAAACATGAAGGAGGAGGAGAGAGAGATACGGAAAAGAGGAGACGGCAAAGAGGAGACAAGACACATTGAGCTGCGGCGCTGGCTGCTCCACGCCGCGTACGTCTCTGCCCACCCAGGTATGTGCGCTACTGCTGCGTGCACGTATGTCGTGCGCGTAGCCGCGTACCTCGCAAACATGGTGCTGCTGTGCAGATGCACCTATCTGAGCCTTAAATAAATAATTATTTACGTCGGGTTTGTTTCGGGTTCGGGCTGACAATTCATGTTAATTGCTCGGGCTGGGTCGGGTCGGGCTTTATAACAGCGGGCTCGGGTCGGGTCAGGCTTGATTTTTTGGGCCCGATCTAATCTCTACCTAGGACCCCGTGAAGGCCTGGGCCGGCCCTGCATACAGTATGTTAGTTTACTTGAGATGTGCGCTATGGCCAGATATTTCAACAACCAAACAACAACACCTGAAGTGGATTTCGCTTAAACACAGAGATCGCCATCTGGAAAAGAACCATATTCACATTCAACAATGGAGGTGGGACTTTCATGTTTTGGAGCTGTTCACTCCCTTGGACATGGGCCCGCAAACTCAAGGCCATTTCAGTCCAAAATTGAGCAATATTAATAGAATTAAACACCACCAATCCGATCCAACTATTCATATTTCAGATTTAAACACTTCAATGAAGCAGCTTTGAAGGTGTGTTTTTTACACCACAGAGTTTATCCAGGCAGCAGCAGGTCAAACTAGAACTTTTGAATGTCTTTTAAAATTGTTATTAGGGATGTAACTTAAGGATTCATCGTAAATCTATTTAAAATCTATTTAATATGTGTCAAATGTGAATTGATGTAGAAAATAAAACAATCGATGTTATAGCCACTCTCAACTACTCCATTTTGCACGACTGGAATAGCTGAATTTTCACATTGCATCGTTAGAAACAGCGAGCTAAGTTTTTCTCAAGACAAGCTCCACACCTCCCCCTGCCACACCTAGTCAACACACGTGTAGGCATCGAAGCAACAGATGCAGCTAAAGTTAGTGGCTACACAGTCAGAGATTAGCTTTAGTGGCTAACGCAGAGCTTAGCATTATGACAGAAGTTTAAGATCGCAAACTGACAAACATCTGACCGACAAGTTTTTTCCTCCTTTTGTTTACAAAGGCTGCAACAGGAGCAAAAAAAAAATCCTTGGATAGTTGGTTAACGGTGGACATTAATCATCCAACAGAGATGTATTTAAGATTAGGCACCAGCTCACTATCCTTAAAGCAGGGGTGTCCAAACTTTTTTCATGGGGGGCCGCATATTGAAGCGTACACGGGGTGAAGGGCCGTAGATCAGTAGTTAGTGCCGCAAAACCTTCGACTAGCAGAGGTTTAAATTGTGCCCCATACCTCTATTTAAGCTTAAAACCTTCATGTCAGCTCAGTCTCACAGTAAAATGTTAGTTGTTCGGTTAGAATTGTATAGAATTATTACATGTCAGATAAAAAGGTCCATCTCTGGTGATGTGTACCGATACAGCAAGAGGCTGAGGGCCACCATAAATTGGTCTGAGGGCCGCATTTGGCCCCTGGGCCGCACTTTGGACACCCCTGCCTTAAGGTTAGTGGCTAGGGCAGGGTCAGGGTGAAGCTGAGCAATATCTTCAACTTTACTGCGCGGACATCGAAGTGCTCCTAAGGTGTTATTACGCCTTACAATATAGAACCCCCTTTTTATCCAGCTAGAAAATCGACATGTTTCATTTTGTGTAACTAAACTTGGATCGATCGATTTGTTTATAAATAAAAAAATGAAAAGTGTGATGCGCAAAAGTAAAGGCCCCCCTTTCCTTTTAGTGCAACCAATTGGCTTCAGAAGTTGGCTGATGATTTCTGAATGATCACATGTTGACCCAATGACTAAATAGAGTCTTCCTGTGTGTAATCTAATGTCAGTTCAAATACAGCTGCTCTGTGATGGTCTCAGAGGTCTGTGAAGAGACTATTGTGGAGCAGAAGCATCATGAAGTCCAAGAATACACCAGAAAGGTCTGGGATAAAGTTATTGAGAAGTTTAAAGCTGGGTTAAGTTATAAAAAGATTTCCAAAGCTTTGAGCATCTCTCAAAGTCCAGTTAAATATACCATCCAGGAATAGAAAGCGTTTTTCATCACTGCAAACCTACCAAGACCCGGCCGTCCTCCTTAACTTACTGACCGAACAAGGAGAGCACTGACCGGAGCTGTTACCAAGAAGCCTATGACGACCCTGGATGAACTGCAAAGAGCTACAGCTCAGGTGGGGGAAACTGTCCACAGAACAACTATTAGTAGTACACTGCACAAATATAGCCTTTATGGCAGAGTGACTAGAACGAGTCATTTTTGAAAGAAAACCATAAGAAGTCCCATTTGCTGTTTGCCAGAAGCCACATGGAGGCCACATGGTGGCTTCTCCAAAACAGAAACATGGACTTGTTTGTTTTCTTTTAAAAATGCTACTCTGTTATAAAGGCCAGATTTGTGCAGTGTACGACTAATAGTTGCATACCACCGTAAACACCGCACATATATAGTCATCAAACTCACTGACCTTGTAGATTATCAAACAGCCCAAATAATGTTCAGAGTACAGCAGAATACTCTACCAAACAACATACAAACGCATTTTCTCACACAACAAAATGTGTACAGCCTCAGGAGTACTGATGACCATAAATTTACAATACAAACGTTCAAATCAACTATGAAAAGTTTTTGTGTTTCCATTACTGGTGCCAAATTATGGAATGATTTAAGCTCAGATCTAAAACTGTGCTCAAGCATGAATCAGTTTAAGAAGAAATATAAAGAAAACATTTTTTGGAAATATGAGACAACAGAACTTACAGATTATTAAGTGATTTGTCTCATGTGTGTGCCTTGTTACTATTTCTACTTAGCAATTTTCTTTTGAGTTTTGAGTAACTATGTAGGAACAGGAAAATGATGATGTTATCAATATGTTTTTGAACTAGGGGGTGGGGTTAAATAAGTTTAACTTCTCCTCACTCCTTTTTGGACATGTGCATTTGTATTTGGCTTTTCAAGGGAACTGACAAGTTTGCTTTGTCTTTTTTGATTTGTAACAGCCTTTACGTTTAAAATTTTGTAAAGGTGTTGTGTTGCTCACATGTTCAAAATAAAATAACGAACGAACGATATTGTGTCTAAAATGGCCATTTCTTTCTTCTTTCTTTCTTTCTTTGTAGAATTGTAAGTATTAAAGTAATGATAGTCTTCAGCACTTGCTAATAATAGACGGAAGCACTCCAAGTCAGTCAGTCTGCACTTACACCCTAAATGCTCCGAGCTCATATGCTGTAAAATTTAAAACAATATGTAAGTCTGATACCATGTTATTGCAGCATTGAAAACATAAACAAATGGTGTTTAGCTCTAGCGCAAAACAGACTGAAGGACTCCTTGTACAGCGAGCAGTCTTTACCTAAAAGGTAAACAGTGTGTCCTTGTGAAGCCATCACCTCTCTACTTACAAAACTGAACGCATGTATTTCAAAGCTGAACCAATAGAAGAACTCCAGACAGAATATATGATGGTGTTGTACAAGGGGGGCTCAGTCGTACTCTTTGAACCAGGCGAACTTATCAAAGAGGAAATTTACAGACCTCACAGGTTAAGGATAATCCTCCGGAGACCGAGTCGGCAGGTTGGCTCGAAGCTCACAGAAAACTTTTGACAGTATTTAGCATTTTTCAGTAAAAAAAAAAAAAGAAGAAGAAAAAAGCACACTTTTGTTCTGAGATAATCCACAATAAACAGAAACTCCCTGTTCCCTGTGATTTCCTTAAGCTGCATTGATTATTCCCATATCAGAGCTTTGTTGGGTTCGTCAGTCTGTCACCTGACATTGCAACACAGGAAAAAAAGTTGACTCTGGGGAAATAATCCCTCTGAAAACTTTTGTTATCATTTTACGCTGGATTTGAAGAAAAGAACACATGAAAGAAAGAAGGAATGGTGCAAGAGGGGGTAATGTAAAAGGTGCGCTGTCGGGATAAAGGCCCCAACGAATCATGTGAAAAGACGAGCTCTATGTAAAGAAATAGAGAGATGAAACCTGTCATAGCTGAGTTCGAATGAATGGAGACGTGGCAGGGGAGGCAGATAGAGGCTCGGTATAGAGGGGGGGAAACCAGTACCAAAACCAGGATTAAAGGAGTGAGAGTCTCAGTCACAGGGAGGAAGAATGACAGATAAAGCAAAGGAGAAACAGACAAAAGTCAACATGGAAGGGTAGAGTGAGAGACGGGGAAAGGGGGGGGCAAAGCCAGACAGGAAGCACGGTGTTGAGGGGAATGCAAATAAGGACCTTTGAATTAGGACAAACAACTTGTGATATCAAAGAGTAACAGCTCTGTATTTAATATCTGCACATGTTAATTTTGCCATTTAAAGAACCTTTGATTGATATAGGCGCATTGAGAGACACGTCCTTGGCCTAATGACGTTCCTTCATTTCATATCACCACATTAGCAAGTAATTTTACAGTAGAGCAGTAAACATAGTTGCGTGCGATATACAGTAATTAAAAGCTGTAAAAACATAGATGAAACACCATACATTTTAAAAGTGAATGTGACTTGAAGAAATAAAATAAATAAACACTTATTAAATGGCAGAGTTGGTATGGGGGTGTTTCCGTTCAATCCATTGAAAACGTTTCTGGTCAGATGAGGTTTACTGACGACGACATAAAAACGATAAGTAGGGCTGGGTACTGTTGAACGATCCCATGTTTGGTATCGAAACAAAGGTTCAGGTTCTACTGGTATCGAAAGCAGGAACCAAAAAGAAATAGATCTATATACTCAAGTTTTGATGCTGCTGGTCACTGAAATGTAAAGGAAACAAAAGTGAAAGACAAGTTGACAAATAAATGTGAAAAAATTGGGGAAACAAATTCAACAAATGTCAAAATTGAGGGGGGGGGGGGGCATTTTGGGAAAAAACATGGATAAATCTGGAAATATTTGAGGAAAAATTGGGGGGGGGAAATAAAAAAGAAAGAAAAGTTTTTAAAAATGAAAAAAACAATTTTTAAGCATGTGGAAAAAATGGGTAAAATTTAGGGGGGGAAATAGAAAAAAATATGGTACATTTGGGAAAAACATGAAAAAATTCTTTAAAAACGGGGAAAAAAATAAAAAAAACTTGGAAAGCCGTTTGTCGTTAAAGCAGTACTAAGTAACTCATGCCCCTAGAGGCCATAAGCACCACTGCAGGCGTCATAGCATGTTACGTTTTTTTAGTCATATATTGTCCGTGAGAGTAAATACTGCACTGAATTACACAATGGAGATCATTTTTTTCACTCAAACTTGGCTGTAAACATTGCTAAAGTGGTGCTAGCGCGCAGTTAGCTTTGCCCGATAGCCTGTTAGCTTCTTCTTCGTGATTCCATTAGTGTGTATTGGTGACTCTGACCCGGAGGCAGGGGAGTTGCAAGCGTGGTTTTCAGGCCAGAGACACCAGGGGGAGATGAAAGACCCCCCAATCATCCCATTAACACTTGTATTACCCCCAGAGGGATTACGGAAAGGATTTATTACGGTAAACACTGCTTTTGTTGTGCTGCTTTAAAGGAGGTTTCTTGGTTGTTTCACCTTAAACAAATGATACAAATGCAAAAGAAATTAAATGGAAGGAAAAGGAATAAATTAACATTATTAATCCGTTTTATGGTTCCATATGGCAAATATTTTAGTATAGGTATCGAAAAAAAGTATCGTTCAGGTATCGGTATCGAAAACAATTGAACGGTACCCAGTCCTAACAACAAGCAACCCCTGTTCTAATACATAAATGTATTGTCACAGTGCAATGCGACTATATCCCCAGCTCTTGTTCGATTTATGGGTGGGGGTGTAGCCGGCAATGAAGGTGTTGGAGTGAAGGCTAGAATGTGGGGTGTTTCGAGATGATGATGAGGAACACGGAGAAGGTAGAGGGTGATAAACAGCAGCCGCCTGAGACACAGCGCAGAGGAATAAAAGAGAAAGCCTGAGAGGAAGCAGATAAAAAGAGAATCTATTAAGACCAGAGGATGAGTCTGTCACACACACCACATCATGCGCCGGGCTCCACATATTAACACACACAGCACGACACGACATTCCGCACGCTGCCAACTCTCACTACAGCCACGCAACACCTGAAGTCACCCAAATCCTGATTGACAACCAGGCCCCCAGTGTCACCCCTGACAACCACGACTCACAAGCAGCTAAGTGTGTGCGTGTGTGGTAATGATCGCCATTTAAGGCTGAAGACCGGGTTTGAAAATACACCCTGTCTGAACTCTGAACACTGATTTTGTAGCACATGTACTGCAGCACGTAGGAAAAGTGAGCCTTTTGTGGGGTATAGTATTAGGTGGTGGCAGTCTTTGTGTTTTGGAGAGATTTTCACGACAAAGACATGTAAACTCTGCCTACCATGGATAAATTCATGCTTAGTGCATTTATTAGTGTGAGCTATCGCTGGGTTGCAGGTTCTAGAATGAGATGATGACACAGGACCCAGTGAGTCAGTTTTTCCTATTAATGGCATTACACTTTCACAAGTCGTATCAAAAAAGAAAATGTATGAATCAAATGTTTGTACAAGACCAAAAATGTGCTCAAAAACAAAATAATTTTACCTCTATATAATATTACAGGCCTTTAGAACACTGTGACGGCACTCTGTACTTGTGCACTGATCATTAGGGTTGTTCCGATGATCGTGATGGATGAGCACTATCATGATGCAAAGCCACCATCGTGATGCTACGCCCCCTCCTGTCAGGAATGCGCACTGATCTTCTGTAGGCCGAGTAAACCTAATAAACTTTTAAAAATAAATAAATAAACTCATGAATATAACAAACATGCATGCTAGTTTAAGTAGCCTGACAGAGACATGACGTGATAGCCGTAATAAAAAAAAAAGACGCAGCAGCAGAACTAGCAGAGAGAAGCATGGATTTGGATATTCTCATGAAGGACTGAGAGAGGAGAGAGAGAGAGAGAGAGAGAGAGGAGAGAGAGAGGAGAGAGAGAGAGAGAGAAGAGAGAGAGAAGAGGCGCGGTGCAGGAGGTACGAGGCTACGAGCACACAGCTGGGGCGGCGCGTGGAGCTTTAAAAACGTAGGCTACAATGCAAACTGCTAAATATTGTCCCGTTCACCCACTGTTTCTTAAACATTATGTTAAAATTAAGACAATGCAAATAATAAGCACATTTACATTTATATTAGCGTGATAAGAGCCTTGATATTTAGGAGCTGATGATGCTCTGAATAAGTCGTTCTCTTGAGACTTTTCTCTTTGAGGTAAACCGATTCAGAGCAACAGAAAAGTTTTAACACATTTCTGTTGCAAAATTCAAGGCTATGTAAATGTCTTTAAAAAATGCTTATAATGAGAAATCGTCCATCACAATGGTTTACTGTAAACATCGTCCACTGCCAATTAAGGGGACGTCGCCCAACCCTACTGATCATTGATCAAGATCTTACACCCTGTGACTTCGCACATTGGTCTGTTATCCTCTGTATTTAGATTCTACACATCTATAGTTCAATAAATTCAAATGAACAAAGGATTTAATTTATTCATGGTCACTCGTTCAGTGGTTTGATCAAAAAGCGTCTGCACTTTCATTATAGGTAGCTGTGGCCTACGCCTCATGCATGGATTTATGGCCTGGTCAATCAGTTCTCTGCTGAGCCCAGGGAGGAATGGAAATGACATTATTTCCTGATGTAATGTGTTCCATTATCTCATCTGGAGATGCACAGAAGGAGAAACACTGAATGACAAGCGACACACATCTACACACATCTACTCAATCGCTCAGGGACGAGCCGGTCCTCATTCAGATTCAAAGAAGTGACTGACGCACAAACTGTCGAGTCAGGTGCTTCACAAAGCATTTGTGTGTATTCGACAAGAAGTGTTTTTTTTTATAATGATCTCATAAACACATCTGGGCTGGACACACTCAGCTTCTCATGAGTGACAGCTCAGATTGCATTGCTATATGCGTCTCATTGTAACACTGCAGTGCATAAGCTTCTGCAGCTATAGTTTTACACAGGAAGAGCTAAACAGGCTGATTCATCATCTCTGCCAGAGCATATGGATGTGATGAGGGTGCAGCAGGAGGAGGGGACCTGCTCTATTCACTCAGATTTCAATGTTCCTTTATTTAGAGGAAGAGAGAGGATAAAAATAAACATGATAAGGGCAAACTAAAAACCAAACGGGAGTCATTTTACAGCCGGATGCCTTATAAACAGGACCACAGATTGTTAATAAGTAAATATTTACAGGTGAAATACAGTGATACAATGTTCTTGTGTCTTATGAAAAAACTGCAATCAGCCGCACTGTGTCAACTAATAGCTGTCTACTAATTTAACAAAATAAAGTGAAGCACTAAAAATACATGACAATTATAAACAGTCAACTTGGAAGCCAGTCTGCTGCTCTATTGCGTGTAAGTCAAAGACAATGGAGATTTTATATTTCCATCTCTGGAACTGAATCATGATTTCATTTGTATTAAAGATCCAAAAGAAATAACACATTTTAGAGCAATTTCAAAAGCCAATACTACAAAATTGTCAAAACTGTGTTATTTAGACTGAATTTAGCCTAAAGCGGTCTCAGAGTATTTAGCCACGAGAGAGAAAAGACTGACCTGTGTGTCGACACATTGATAGATTGATGCCGGTTGTCATGAGAATAAGTTCAGCGAAAACCTGTGAACACGGACTGAATTAACTCTGAAAGATAGTTGAAACTCTCGGGTCGAACCACAAGACGCTCCAACATGTGTGAAAATAACCTTAGACACCAGCAGGCCTTTATTGCTAGACATGATGTTTAATTGGCGAACGTGTGTGCGCCGTTTTTGAGCATAATCAGTCACAATCTTCCATGCATGTATTGTTGCTTTGGTCAAATAGTTCAGGTTGGCGTTCCATATGGTTGTGTGTATATCAACTCCTTATGCTCAGTGTGGAGTACGATTTATCTACTGTATCTAAACTTCCCTGCCATGCGAGGTTGTATGTCTGAGAGCATATGGCTAACATGCTCGGGTCAGGACCTGTCGATGAACAAAGGAGCGAGAGGGGAGAAGGTTTGAATGCTTGGGAAAGATAGAAACGTGCAGTCCATGATATGAGAGTGTCCCCGACTTTTTTTCTTTTTTTTTTTTTTTAAACTGTGCAGTTTCATCTCAAGCTGCACTGGCTCCTGCTATAAAAATATGTTTTCGCTTGTTTTATGATACACCAGATTAAGAAATGCAATGTGCTTAACCCACACGGCGAGCGGCCACACTTCAGAGGAACCGAGCGCCTCAACTTCCGGGTTAGTATTTCATTCAGTGAAATATTAACCATATGTGCCTGTAATGAACTTTGCGAGGTCTAAAATAGCATGGTATAGGCCCTGTAAAAGCATACAAATATAACAGAAAACCACATAGCCAGACCTCCCTCTTACCCTCAACACAAACTATAGTGTAATTTGGTAAGACATTCAATCACACTGCCAGACGAGTCGTGAGGCTCGAAATTAACAGGTCGATTTGTAGCTCATCTGACCCGCGAGTATCAGGTCTGTCTCTTGTCAACCACGACATCTTTGATCTATAAAAACCTCCATTACGTAGCAGCCGTCGGTGCTCAATACATACCTGTCCACCAGCATCCATGCGCACTGTGCCGAGGCTCAGAGACCCATTGCATTTATTAAGCAGCTTCAGCTGGCTGCCGAATTAGATAGGTTACCCTTTGACACACATGCGGCGCAGAGCTGTATTGATCTGAAACCTCTCATCTGTTCACTGGATTATCCAATCCGAATGTGAAAGAGCTTTTCGGTGAATCTGCTCACCTTCATTAAGCATCTGTCAGAGTCGTTAACACTTGTGTCTTTGTTGCTTGGCACGCTGTGGATTGTTAGCCACGCTAGCGCTCATTAACCATCACTGCGTCGCTTGTTATGTGGATGAGGGAAGACTACCGGCCCTCAAGGCTATAGGGAAAAAGACTAAAAATGGCGGTTGTAATCTTTTACAACCACTGGAAAAGGCCACAAGAGACAGCAATGTGAGGAGAAATGGGGGATTCGAGGACAGCAGGTGGACACTGGACCTTGTTTTCTTTATGTTTTACACTCTCTTAATGTGTTCCCTGATTTTGATGGACCTCAGGAGCTACAGGCAGGACGATGATCTGATGCACATACTGTACAAGCCCATCTTTTATATTTTTTAGAAAGGACTGGTGATGTTTTTGTGAGAAAAAATCAGAGAGGAAGATCAGGAGGGTTCGGAGGTGGATGGTTGAACCGATATAACTGACACCAACAGCAAGCACAAACCAAATGAGATAAACTTCGTCCGCGTAGAAAGGCTGATTATGAAGAATGCGCTGGTGCTGCGTACTTACACTTTGTAATAGTACACTGCGGGCTGTGGCCATATACATTCGAAGCGTATTGATGTGTCTCTTTATATCCTACACTATGATGTCACAGGAGCAGGTCCAGGGCAGAAAGCAGGTCAGTGGACTTTATGATGGATTGGGTCGAGTGTCTCCCTCGAATAGGATATCTCTCCGGTCAGCTCACTGTTACAGCATGTGCATTAATTGACGCAATACTGACAGTGGCTATTTATTTATTTATCTATCTATAGGGAAGCAGAATGTCAATCTGCTACCAAAACACCAAGCACAAATCATTGTGTTATGCTGTTTGATTGTTAGAATGTAGAATATTGGGCTCACAATGTCACATGGGAATTGAGTGTGTAACTTGTATATGTGTGTTATGTTCTCTAATTCATTCTGCCTGTAGTATTTAGGCACTAAAGCTGAGCGTCCCTTTAGATACTGCAAATCTCAACTGGTGTATGTGTTAGCGTTAGCGGCATTGCTGCATCCGGCTACTCCTTGAGCGAACACTGCACTCGCTCTTTAGCACAGCAGACCTACTTAATGTGGACAAAACATCCCGGAGGAATCAGTTTACTGAGTTACATTTTAATGATCAGAAGTGGTTTGTTTGCTGAGGTTTGACTGCTTCAGTGAGTACTTTAGTCCACAGATAAACATTATCATAACATATTTAGTGATACTGTGGGCATATTTTTGGTTTGGTTGGCTATTTTAGAATGAAACAGTATATAATTAAGGTTTTATTGTTTTACTGTAACTTTCAATCAAAGCTTGTGAGTGGAAAATGAAGCACAACGGAAAATGCATCACTGAGTGTAGTTTTTAAATAGTTTTTTTTATTGCTTGATTTATTTTTACTTACGTTTTGTGTGAGAACTTGTCAATATATTAATCGCTATTATTAAAATACATCTATTATGAGTCAAATATAATGATCAAAGCACAATCACAATGTGGTGCCAACAATGTCAGCTTCACATTGTGCACATTCATTTGCTTTATTTTATTCCTTTTGTAAATAAACTTTAGCAATTAATAATATGCTATTGTGCTACTGTGATGATTCAGCTTGAAAAAGAATTAAATCTTAATAAAAAGGTTGTTTTGTTGGGATCGAGCGCTGCTGGTGCATCAGCTGCTGTATTGATCCAGGATTGATTTGCAGCACTGCTCCAGAATGGAGCTGTGGCTGCACCGGCACACTCACCCTAAAGCTGATTACTCACTACGGGTCAAAAGAAAACTACTCCCCGTCCACTTGGAAAGTGCTAAGGAATGGAAAACACAGCAACCATATTTTGTTTTGTGCATAAACAAACCTCATGGAGGTTTACCTCAAAGAGCAGATTGGCCTGTCTGCATCGAAACCAAAACATAATCAATAGTTTCAGTAGTTTTGTTATGTGTCTTTTAATAAGCGATTGTGGAGTTAAATTCTCAACTGATCAATGGACGCAGTGCCTCTAAAGCTGTGGTAGGCACCGCGTGATTTTCTTCTGGTCATACACAGCGGCGCGTAAGCGTTGGGACAGGATGTGTGGGGCCGCAGTAGGTGCATTGGGTGACAATGGTGTGTTGAGTTACCTTCTCTCCCTTTGTAAGGTGTATGAGCTCCTGAAGAAGCCCAGCAGCTCGTCTTCAATAGCAGCGTCAAAGCTGATGTTCAGTCTGTACAGCCTCATGGGCTTGAGTTCACGATGCAGCACCACCACATACATCAGGTTGAGCGGGAAGGCAAAGTGGCGATGGATTCGCATGACTCCACCCCCTGGTTTGTTTGCGAGGCGCCCACTGCCCTCTGCAGTCACGGAGACCCGGACCACCTGGATGAAAGAAATCAAGCACTATGTCACATGACAAAGCTAGTCATTTCATCACACATTGCAAATGCATTAACTACATTTTGTACTCAGTATAAGCAATTCATGAAACTATGTTTTTTTACGTTCATCGGGTGCATCGGGTTCATGTGGAACCGGATGCACAGCAGTGATCTACATCAGCGGTGCCTAACCTGGGGGGCCACACTCTGGAATTGCATGTGCATGTGTGTTTATTTGTTTGAAATAGACTAATTGGCAATTATTTTATGTTTCACCACATTTTGGGGACTGTGGTTCTGGATTAAAGTCAAGGCTTTTGGACTGGGGCTGCCTCTACTCTCGACAAGGACATGTGTGCCTCATGAGGAAACGAGAAGAAAGTGTAAGTGTTAATATTTGATTAGACATTAACATTATGTTGTCTAGAGCTTGTTTTGAATTGCTAATGATACTTGGAGGAAAGCCATGAGCTTAGTGTGCTTTTAAACCTCTGTGCGCAGGAACAGGTCTGTTGACATCGGAACTGCAAGATTCAGAAAGTACAGGAATTACAGCAAGGAACAACATTTTATGATAGATGAGGGTGAGCACTTCATGTTCCTTTTTTTTTTTTTTTTTTTTTTGATTGTATTAGCTTGTAGCTCCCCAAGCTGCATGTGAACAACCTCTTTATTCTTTCAAAGAGCTACTGACAGTACTGGCCCCACTTTGTTAAGTGGAAGCGGTGAGAAAACAAGAAAACAAGGTATGGGCACAATTTTGTGCATTTTAAATTGACCGCAAAATAAGCTAAAAATTGAAAACAATGTTTGCCAACAACACCTTGGCCCTTCTTGAATTCTGCTGCTTAGAGAAAAGGGACAGAAATGTTTATAAATACAACTCCAAGGTGATCAGAGTTTGCCCTTCATGTTTCAACGCCTAAATGCTTAGAGCCAAAAGCAAGTTGATTTAAAGCTTAAGACGTAGCTTTACAATAGGACAATAGCACTATAGGTTGTTTGGGAGATAAAAAATACATCCAAAGAAATCACTTATTGTACTGGCCGACTACGTATCTGCTATCTGCTTTTCCGACCCCATTCTTATCCGTATCGGACCCCAAAGATCCATATCGGTCGGGCCCTTGAACGGGGGCTTGATCCTGGTCCCGTCAGTGGAGGAGAGCATGGGGAACGTCGGCCGGGTGCATATGAGATCAAGCATCAGTTACTACGCAGGGAACAGCGGCGGAGTCTGGAAGTTTGCACTCTAAAACCACTGTTCTCCCTTCTTTATAAAAGGGGGAACATCAGTACTGGAAACATAGAGTAGGTATACATTCAGTATAAGCCAGCCACTTAGGGAAACATTTCAGAATTCTTTAGCTGGTTCAAAGTATTTTTCTTAAAGCTGTCAGACATAGTTGTCAACTCATCGAACACATTTGGCTCTAAAAATCCTCCTTTAATGTGTTTATGATGGATATAAATGTAATGAAATGACACATACCTTACTTACATATTGTACTTTTATATGGAAACTGACATTTGAGTTAATCAATATACAAATAACAGGAGCAGGAAGCCAAAAGTATGCATTTGTAGCAACAGAAACAGCTAATGAAATAACACAAGTTCTCAGAGTTCTAAAGATTACAGCTTGATTTGTATTGACTCTTATGCATACATACAAAATGCATTATTTTTGAGACTGGCCATGCCTGGGGGCATAACTAAAGAACCAAATTGATAACCGTAATCTAAATGGATCACGTATTTCCAGCTACAGGGTCGAATGGCACTATTTTTACACAACTATTTTTGCTGAAATGTAACAATGGGCTTTTGTAAATATGGTGACACAGAAGCTGCCCAGCCACTCTGCTGTCCCCTGAATCCTGTCTCAGCACCCACAGTAAGCCCTGTGTCTAATTCCCTGGGGAGAGGTTGTCAACAAGGCTGGCCACTTTCTGCTGCGCTTACTTTAATGCAGACCCCTGGGAAGAGACAAGGTCAAAGCCCCAATCCAAATAAGCACATATCCAGTCTCCTCTGACATAAAGTTGATTTACACTGGAAACATAGCAAATGCACAGGAACAGGAAAAAGCACACCCGACACTCCAGGACAAGAAAACTTTTGAAGGAAATACAGTATCTTTTAATAAGAGGCTGAAATACTTCACTCAATAATCCAGCCAATAAAATAATTCAAACTACCGTCACTTGAATTGACTGATTTGCAGCAGTTTTGATGTTCTTATGAATCGATTCATAAGCAGTTGCTAAGAAACACCTGACTCTTCCAGATACAGGACATGGGCCTGTCTCCAAGTTGATGTGACAGAAACTAATGCCAAAACCAAGAAAGGCTTGTTTACGGTTCAAGTAAAGAGCTAACATGAAAGTAATCCCTGATATGTATATATTTTTTGGTGAAATAGTAAAATGGTAAATGGACTCAACTTATGTAGTGCTTTTGTACCTCTATCAGGCCCAAAGTGCTTTCCAGTAAGGAACCACTCATCGATTCACTCTGTCATTCACACCAATATACAAGTAGGGTTGAGTGTCTTGCCCAAGGACACAACAACAGTGTGCAATTATGGGAGCTGGGATACGAACCCAAGACCTTCCGATCAAGAGACAGCAGACTGCGCCACCGTTGCACCCTTTTTATGTATCAGATTCAGTACTACAGTATTAAGTATTCAACTTGGCTTAACACGCTGGGGAAACAGTGCAAATAAAAAAGTGGATGCAGTAATTACAATCACTGAAGTTTGAGCCCTTCCCTCACAGTCGAGACAAGTGAATAAAGATGTCATTCAAACACATCGACTCACGCCGCCCTGTGATGAGCTCTAATCAGGCAAAGTACAGATCTGCCTGGGGACGGCGGTTCACCTCACTGACTCTATTTTTGCTCTGAACTTTGTGCGAAAGGGCCTGAGCATCCGACGTCACACACTTCAAAGATATTTCAGCTGTACTGTGCCTATGCATTTATGAACAAAAGAAAAGGTCACAAATCATGCTGCAACCTATTTCTCTGACCGTATTGATTCTCTCCAAATGCCACCTGTGGCATGGCAGATGTTCAAAACAAAGGCCCTTAAAAAATAAAAATAAATACATGAAAACTAAATGTAATTATAATGTAATTGCTTGTCAATGCAAATTGCACCGGCTACTGAAATACATTTAAAATGACATTCTCACTGAACCCAGACGAAATACAATTTAAACTATAGACACGGTAATGGTTGACTTCTCTTTGTTTAAACGGTCAACAGTTTCTCTATTTTTATTTTAGAAAATGCCACGCACAGTTTAGGGGGAAAAGCCATTTATCACAATGCACTGTATATATTTTAGTTCAGGGGAGAACACGCACACTTGCACCGGTTGTGAATAAATGTTTTAATCCTCCAGCCTACAGTGGTTGCTCAGTCAAAAGCTACAGTGGCTGTTTAATGTGGGAATGTGGCTGTGCTCTTTGATGAATGAACTGATCAATATAAAGAGAAGGCCCGCTGACACACAGAGGAAACGATGGGAATTAGAACAATGTTTTTCAGGGATTTTTGCAGATTCAGCAAAAGCAGCACTAAGCCTGGAATTGCATTAGATACACTACGCTGTATAATTGATTTGATGAGGTATTATTTAAATGCTATTCTCTTCTAATAGTACAGCTCTAGATACAGAATACAGAATATGTAATAATAATGCATCGGGTTTATATAGCGCTTTTCTGGACACTCAAAGACGCTTTACATTGCATTACTCATTCACTCCATATTGGTGGCGGTAAACTACTGGGTCAGTATTTTTAATTTCCTGAGCCAAATTTGTGGACTTATTTCATCTTTGACCTTTTCATCGCTATTTTCCATTTTCTAACCACATGAAGTGTAAAGACATAAGGTGAGACTCGCTTGATGCCATTCAATACCTAAAACATACAAATGCACTTCATGGTTTTTAATTGGCTCAAATTTGACAGGTTTATTCTGCTCGGCTTTAGGCAGGATGACCAGCCCGAAAAATCAGGCTATTCAGACATTTCTCATTTTCCTCAACACGCGGTAGTGGTGGATATTAAGCTGGAACAGCAACTTGGATGGTTAATGAGTGTCTTTAAGATCATTCTTAGAGACTGTCTGTACTATGTATACTATATATGAACTGAAAGTGGCTTTGTCCATTATACTTAATTCGAAGCCACAATATAAAAAACAAATAAAAACAATAATAACAATAAATAACACATAGTGGATTATTGTATCCACGGTGAAATGAAAGAACTTCAATCTTATTAATCATATACTTAAAACTTATAAATAGACTAGACTTAAAACATAATATACAAAGACTCTTTTTCCGCTTATTTCGGTCCAGTATTAGTACTTAATTTTTAATATTGGGACGTGTGTGTGATCTTAATGGACACATTATTTCCACATTAATTTAACCGTGTCACACTATATCATCACTTTTCAATATTTCCTTTTTTTTTTTTTTTTTTGTAGTAGTAAGTAGCTATATACACTTTTGTTCATGAATTGGATTTATGAAGCTTTGAGTCACCTTTTACTCTTCCCCCGTGTTCATAAGACGACTTTCTACACTCCACGAGTAAGTGGGTGAAACATAAATGCTTATTTGGAGTTTTTTTAAGATGTTCTTCTTGAGGACATCATGGAAGACAGACTTAAGACGTTAATAAAGTAAGAAAGTTGTGAGTAAATTGGAAGAACATCTATCTTCTCTTTTGCCAGCTGTGATTAATGTGAGTTTCATATGTGTCCAGTATCAAATCTACAGATACAAAACCATTACTAAATCCATTATATATATACGTCGTGCAGCCTGCAGTGGAGGTAATGTTGTCATTTCCACTTTCATTAAGCTCTCCTCAGAAACATAATCACCAGAGCACAACAGCACAGTTTTGTCACCACACAATCTGTGGCTGCTGCTGATTTGGTGAGACGCTCAACCAGGCGCCAAACTCTAATCATCATCACAGTGATTATCGTGTGCACATCACCAGTAAAAATGAGCGTGCAATTTGATCATGCTGCATACCTCGAGGCGGTCAGCGTGCAGCACAATGAAACGTGTAGCATTGACACACTCGATCTCGATGCTGATGTCTCCAGAGAAGGTGAAGTTGTCCATATACACAGCCAGCCGCAGGTCATAGTGCCTGGGCCGCAGGGTCCCGGGCAGGCGGGACGTCCTCCAGGGCTGCATCTCCTCGTCCCCACGGTCCCCTGTCCTGTCCCTGCTGCCATTGAGTCTGGCCGACCCGCCAGAACCCCGAGTGCCCACTTCAGGGCCGCCATCCCGAGCTCCGCACTCCTCATATCGGACACTGAGCACGACAGCCACTGCGGTGACAATGATGAGGGTGAGGATGGACAGGGCGAACCCCAGGACCAGTCTCTTGTGCACTGTGATGTGGCGCTCCGTGGTGCGAGGCCGGACCATCACCGACTCGGCCCACTGGTCTGAGAGGCCCCTGCCATTGCGCATGGCACCGGGACTGCTGTCGTTTAGTCCCATTTAATGGAAGTCAAAATGTCTTTTCTGGATAGAGAGGGTAAGTTAATGGCTGTCACAGTTTCTTCTCCATTCATTGAGTTTTATTTGGGAGCGTTTTCTTCAGTCTGTCGATATCGCTCGTTTGCTGACAGTTTATTTCTGTAGTGCTGACCTCTAACCCACAGCTTTATGCATGTCCTTCAGCACTGACTCGAAGATCAACACCAACGCGCAGCTCATACCACGGGCAGTGCAAGTGGCAAAGGAAAAAGAATGAGATCGCCGTGTGCATTTTGGCTTTATGGCGAAGTGAAATAAAATCAATTGTGCATGGCTCAGTTTCAAGCGCAGAGGCTGAGGAGGAAGAGGAGGAGGAGGAGGAGGAGGTGAGTGAGGCGGTGGAATGCTGTTGAGGATGTGGCTATACAGTGAAAGTACCATCCATAGACTTTCAATGAGGCAGCTAAGTTAAAACTCTCACAGCCAGGGACTCAACGGCGAGATCACACTCCAAACAAACGATCGGAGTTTCTTTACAAAACACACTCAACTATTTAAAGTTTATGTGTTGAATGCATTTTCACCAACCTGCAGCAGAGCAATGGTAAACTGCCGTCGCTGAGTTCAACACAGTTCAACAAAAGTGGCTGCGAGGACCTTTACATAAATAAATGAAAAAGAGAGAAACAAATCAGAATCAACTGTGTGCTGTTTTGACTCTAAATTTGGGAACTGCACACCAGGACGCAGCGCAAACCAGAGTAAAGATATTCTCTCAATGTGACAGACTTTGGGAGAGCCGCTGCAGGGTGAGGAGACTTGACTTACCGCTATATTCTTAATAAATATCCTAATAAAGAGGCTGGAGTGTGTGTTGTTCGCCTATGTATCTGTCTCAGCCCCTCTGTCTCTTGAGGGGGTTAAGTGGATAATTTACAAGCAGCATGTGGGTTTATTTCAGCGTGCAGCAGATAATTCATTCCGGATATTCCGTGGGGCATAAACGAGGCTGCTTTACAGCTAAGCGGGCTGATGGATGAGGATTAATTCAAAGTGATTGAAACGAGGGATATATTAAAAATCAATTCTGGTGAAAAGGGTGCGGAGGATTGAGAAGCGACTCAACAAGATATGAGATCTGTTAATGAGATCGGGCTCGCAGCAATGACTCGACTCTCTTCTGTGACAAAGTCCAATCCTCTTTAACTTCTGGTCTGGAGCCTCCTACGCGAGGGCACGAGCCTGAAGTCTGTCTGCACCTGTGCGCGACCCTGGTGATGATAATTTGGCCCCAAAATGAGCAGCGTTGTTCCAGAAGACTGTCACTGTCCCCAACTCTGTGGATGCAGCGCGGAGGCTGCTGTCGGGAACAGATCCACGAGGGGCTGATGGAGATCCCGCAGCGCAGTCCTCACAGCACAAACCGCGTCATGTGCATCGCTAAACATCGGGAGGGCTTTGTGACAGAAATAGCCCGCAGAAAAGGCAGGAGTGAAGTGGAAGTGTTCTGTGGGTCCGCGTAAAAATAACCCGGGGATCCCTGCGTAACGTCAGACCTCGCATTGATCACAGGTCCCAATAAAGGCTGCGACCTCGTGATATTGCTGAAAATCCTTCAGACATCCGAATATGAACGCGGTGTGGAGTTTAAACGAGGCACACGAAGCGCCCGAGTCCAGTTCTCTGCTGCTGAAGTCCACAGTCACTCCGAAGCGCCTGAACTTTTCAGCCTTCGTGCCGCTCCGGTCCCGCAGCGCGGAGGAGCACGGTGACACTGCATGGTGTGGGTGATGAAGAAGCACTTCTCTTGACAGCGCTCGCGTTCTGCTGAAGAAGGCGCACCTCTCAGCACACGGCTCTGTCGCGTGCGTTTTGTGTCCGAGCACGAGTTGTCTCTGCCTCTGACCGAGCGGCACGCGCAGTGAGAGGAGAGCGCGAAAGAAGAATGAAAGGGAGAGAGGCGAGGGAACGCCCACCGGGCTTCAGAAACTCTTTCTGCGTAATGTGCGCGGTCCGGAAGAAAGAAACCTAATGAAGATGAGTGAATGATGATCGAGGGGACACTGATCACTTTCTTTTCTCATCTCTCTGTTTAGGCGTCAACTATGGGCTACTGAAAGTTCAACTTAATATAGAAACAAATTGTCAACTTTGGAAGCCCTTTACTGGATGAATAGACTAGTATCGGCTAACTTTGGCCGCAGTCTTGTAGGATATTCTATAACTGTAATCGTCACAATGCTCACGTGTTTTGCTCTCTTTACATAACCCTCACTGGCAATGGCACAGGCACTGTGTGCCTCAAACGTTATTCCATGGCAGTGGTCTCATTCATTTGTTCTCATTTCCAATACTTATCATACCTAAAGTAATTGTTAAAAATATATATATATATATATTTTAATTTGTAGTTTTACTGGAACTTGACTAAAGCCTCTCGAGCTTTCGTCGACTTAAACTGGACAAAACTATCACATACTGAAATTACTAAAATGTATCCAAGATTAAAAAATATTTTCACCCAGCAAATGCTTTATGTATGCTGTTAGATGGGTAGCCCTAAAACTAAGAGGGCTACCCATCTAACAGCATACATAAAGCATTTGCTGAAGCATTTCTTACACAAAACCAGACTGGTGTATCTACTAGAGCAGAGGTTCCCAATATGTGGGCCTCGGCCCAGGCTGTCTGGTACCAGGAGTTGTTGCCAGGAGTGGACTAACCCAACAGCTGAATGCAACTTCGTTGTGCAATTGTGCAATGACAAAATCAAGCACTTATTTACATTGAATGTAGTGAGTGAGTGGTTGGTCAGAGGGGCCGATGGCACAGACTGGTGCCTCACTTTTGTGAGACTACCCCAGGGCAGCTGTGGCTACAACAGCAGCTTACCACCACCGCGTATGAGGGAATGAATAATGACGACAGTGCAGCACTTTAAGAAACTTGGTAACACAGGATGCTTGAAAAGCACTTTGTAATGTAGTGCTTTGTAAAAATGTGCAATAACTTTTTACCTAAACAAGGAATAATGTGTATTAGGAGTTTATAGCTACACAATAAGATGCTTAGGGTTAGGGGTTAGGGTTTTATGTAACAAAATACGTACAAGTTACTACACATTGTACAAATTTTGGTACGCACAATGTATCAGGATTAGTGCACAATGAACTTATCAAAACTGTCATCAAATCTCAAAGTTTTATCAAATTACACCCACGTCTTTAGCTATTTCAATATTTTGCATTTAAAGCTAACACAGATACAAGAATGGCTTAGTTAAAGCACTTTGTAATGGCCTTGAAGATTAAATCAAGCAAACTAATCAACTTTGTCCGGAAAAAAAAAAAAAACATTTAACAAGCCTGAGAGAAAATGAGTCACCCACTTAAGAGTCTAAATGACGCGGCTCAGGTTGACTTACATGCTTATTTTCTAAAGTGATCTGTACATTCTGAGGCCTTTTCATGAACTAATTCAATTGTGCCTCTAAACAAATCAATCCAATATGCACGACAGTCCTTTGTGAGGCTGCAGTTTGAGGTGCCCGGTGCAAATGAGCCGTGTCACAGTCTTTCTATGAGTGAAAGGGCTGATTCAAACCGGAGAAACAACAAGTGATGAACTCTTAGCAGTGAAGGTTTATCTTACGGTACTGCTAATCTGAAGTCCATACACACAACTAAGATCAGGGACAGGTGGTGCAGTGAAAGCTCTGTGGGTCGATTGGTTCAAAAAGGGAAAACGTTAATGTGTTTTTTGCTACAATGGACTGTATTTTGGCAAGGCGCGTAATGTTATGCCGGTTGCTTTTCTTTCCATTGGCTTGGTGTGCAATCTCATCTGGAGAGTGTCATTAGCTCAGAGTCCAGAGTTTGAGCACATCCTCTCTGCTTTTGTGTCGTCAGACATTTTTCTCCGCTTAATAAACACTCAAGTTCCTCCCAACTCTTCACCGCTTCTCTGCACATTTGTATTCATGATCACTACACCACTGTGTCTAATGAATATATTACCTTTTACTGCAATAAAATAGAGCTCAAAATAAAAAGGAAATTGTCCAGAATGATTTCTTCATTTCTTGTCTTACCTTTCTTTTCTGAGTCAAATTCTGAACAAAACACAAGGTCACCATATCTTTTGGATGAGGGAATTTCGAATGATTTACACGAGCGCAACAAAAACAAACTCCATTCCTTTTTAAAATTTCTGTATTCTGTCTACAAGTTCAGTTCAAACCACAGGATGCTAATCTGCAAGTGACAAAGCAGGCTGCTGAAAAGAATAGTTTGCATGTAAGACGTGCGGATGTGGCAGACGCGGAACTGAAGTAAGGTGAAAAAGACACATCACAATTCGCTCTTATGTTACGCAGAATTACAGTGTGTCTTTACATGGGGTTCACTAGCTCTTAGTCTACTTCCTTATATTCTCAGGTTGTGTGGTCTATAGATTATGTGTGTGGTATTTGTGAATGCATGCTAGATATCTTTTTAACGCTGAATTGCTATCTACAAACTAGTGTATGCAACAAACAAACAAAAAAACATTTTCAACCCCCATTACAAAGAACACCAGCCACAGAGTTTTCATGTAGATACCTAAAAGTGTCTTAGTGTAATAACAATTCTGAGGTCTGAAGGTCAGGCATCCTTGTCGGTGACAATAACAGCCCTGTTCATATCACCAGCTGTTGGACTGGCTATTGACCAACCTGCTCAGCGTCTGATTGGCTATCACATGATCCATTAATTTTACAGTGTTGACCCATCTGTCGTGCTGTGACGTATTCAGACACAGAAATACAGGTTCTTTCCTGGTGTGAAAAGCCTATATGTTCTGTCCACTTTGTGTTCAGTGGAAAATACAAATTGTTAGAGCCAAAAGCTAAAGTGAGTGAAATACTCACAGGTCACTCTACAAAATGAAAAATGTGTTATTTAAAGGAATAGTTCACTGTTTTTCCATACTGAGATATGTGCTTACCTGAGCTTAGAAGAGTTGATGCGTACCTGTCTGGTATTTGTGCGTGCCCTCAGTCACACAAAAAGACCAAAGATGTTGTTAGCATTTAGCCTAACCTAATGTGTTCTTATAGCTCCAAATAGGGTGAAGTTGGAAGCTACCACCCTCTTCCACGGGCACGCACAAAGACCAGACAGGTACACATCAACTCGTCTAGGCTCAGGTAAGAACATATCTCAGTATGGAGGAACTGTGTGCCCTCAGTAACGCAAAATGACCAAAGATGTTGTTAGCATTTGGCCTCTCCCAGTATATTCCTATAGCACTAAACGGGGGTGAAGTTGGAAGCTACCACGCTCTTCCACGGGCACAAAGACCTGACAGGTACGTATCAACTCGTCTAAGCTCAGGTAAGAACATATCTCATTATGAAAAATTGGTGAACAATTCCTTTAAAGGCTACAGTGTTAAATTGTCACCTTTTCTGAATGATTATATTATTGAAAAATTGTTGTTATCCCAGTTTTCTTTTAGCGCAGACTTCGACAGAATGAGTCACCGAATAAAAGTAAATGGGGTAAACTGGTCACTCCTAATTGCCTGTAATGAATGGGCATGAGAGTGAATGGCTGTCAGTTAGTAAGTGGCCACCCACATGCGCTACAAGTGTATGGCATTTGTTCCCCTCTCAGGCCAGAGCTCACCGTGACACCTGCAAATTGAGGAAATCTGAGTGAATAAGACGTAAATAAAACAAGCATGCACTACACAGACTACAGTATAAATCTGAACCTTTCATTATTAATCTCAGACTGTAATCACCTTGAACATTGGTCTGGCACATCTCTGATATAGGGATGATCATGCGTATCTTATTCACCTGCAGGCTCCCAATTAACCGCTATGACCACAGCATAATGTGGGAAGAAGCAGAAATCCCACAGAATCCCAGGCAGAAAAAAAAAAAAAGAAAGAAAAGGATGACAATTTTCTGTTTGTTGCCAGATTATCTTGAAAAGGCAAGCAGGTTTTATAGCTCCAAAAAAATAAGCGGATCGGTCACTGTGTCACAGAGCTTTATCTACTCTGTGGGCCCAGTCGTGGGGCTTTAGAATATTACGCTGTGTTTTATTGGACAAAGTCAATACACGCTTTCTTTCCAGCCACATGCGGTCTCTCACTGACATTGCACGGCCAATTAGAGTCCTGTTTCAGCCAAGTGGATCAAGGTGGAAGGCAGGCGAGAGGAAGGGAGAGAGAGCGAGCGATGCCTAAGTGGGCGGCACACTCTCCTGCCTCAGGGTAGATTGGTGTCAAGTGCAGAGAACACACACAGCGGGCAGAAAATGTAATGAATGTGTATTAGTTGTTAGGGAAAAGACAGTGTGTGTGTGTGTGTGTGTGTGTGGCTCGTGCACTTGACACCAATCTAGCAAAAACGGAGCAGCACCAGCCCAAGAAAAATAAAAATAAAGGCATGTCAGACGAAAGCCCAACACAGAGATCCGAACATCAATATTTCAGATTCTTTGAAAGCGCAAATCCATCAATGATTTACGGCAGGCCTGCAGTATATGAAGTGTGTTGCTTGATGTAAACACAAGTAGATGAAGTCTGTGGGCTTCGTGTGATACAGTTCCATTACGGCGTTTTTTTTTTTTTTTTCATCTGTCTGCAATGACTGTAGTGCGCTATTTTCTGTTACATCCCAGCAATGCCCCCTCTGTACTCAAAGTCTACTCAAACTCAGATAGTAACGCGCTTCATTGACTGCAGCCGAAAGCACCGTTCTGACTGAGAGGTCTTTTTAAAGTTTAAAAGACCACACTGTCTGTCAGTATATTGGCCCAGTAAACACAGTGTGGTCTTTAACAGCCCCCAAATCTCTTCTGTTAGCTTAGAATAAAAAGTAAGGAAAGCATGTCTCCTGTGTTTGGTTTAGTCCTTTGATGAAAGTTGAAAGTAAGCTTTGACAGGAGACATTTCATTTCATTGCTCACAGCCCTTATGTTTTGGTGTTGTCAACTGAAGATGTTTTAATTTGTGTCCTTGCGTAACCTCTTAACCCCCACCTGAACCGAGCGTATTTTCTCCAGTTCGGCTTTACCCAAATTTGAAAGCCTCTTGAAAAGCGGGCAACAAAAAAGTGACAAAAAGCTGTGGCAAAAATATGACAAAAAGCCAACAAAAAAGTCATGGAACGTGAGGAAACTCATCCGTTTAGATGAGTTATGTAGGTCTTAGCTTTCAAATAAGGCTTTACACTGGCCTATAGAACTGGAGAAAATGCACTCGCTTTAAGTGCATAGGTTTTAATACTATTGGAAAATATTAGAAGGATAGCATCAGTTACAAGTTCATCAGTCACATAATTAGCATTATATTTCTGAGGAAATATTGGACAAGTGATGTTTATTTGAATTTTGAAGCTGCTGACAGGAAGTGACATAGACAAAAGCAAAGTTCGATAGCAGTTTGACTCACTCATTTCCCATTGACTTAACATGGTTGGCACGGCAACAGTTTAAAATTGTTTACCTTCATCTATGTCACTTCCTGTCGGTGTCCAATAAGGAAGTGGAACTGTGAACATCACAAAAATGGCCGAACTAAAGAAAACTGGGTACAAACTTTAGCAAAATCTTAGATATAGCTGTGTTAACTATGTTTTAGCAAAAATTGTGTCGATGTATCATGCACTTTAAAGCACTACAAGGGACTTGTTTACCTTAATAAATCCTTTTCATAGTCCCTCTGGGGGTAATACAAGTGTTAAGGCGATGATTGGGGGGTCGTTCATCTCCCCCTGGTGTCCGGGTGCGAGGCGCATTACACACTAATAGACTCGCTAAGAAGAAGCTAGCAGGCTAACGGGCAATCCTGACTGCTGGCTCTTCAACAGTAATTATGGCAAGCTTGATTTAAAAAAAAAAAAAAAAAGATCTCCATTGTGTAATTTGATGTACATTATCCCTAACCTGGCCAGACAAAATATCACTTGTGATATTTAGTCTGGGGACCACCAATTCATTTTCTCATAGGAGAGGTGTGGTTTACGATTGTCCATAGCTGTTTATTGGGTGCTACAAATGTCTATCACGCGTCTGCACGTAGCCATAGCCAATCGTATCATCGTATCAGATGACGTATGACGTACCCGCTGTAAACTTTTGAGCTAAACTATTTAGAACACGGTCTGAAGCTTAATCAAAAGATCAAGTCAATGCTGTCATGTTGGATCTGTAAATAAAAAATGTTTCCGTCCGTCCTTGTTCAGTGATTGGTTCCCAAATCCATGCGAAAATTTCGGCCATGGTCCCCAGGCTGCTGTGCAGTTCGAAATGATTCGAGCGCACACAGCAGCATGAGTATTCCCAGGCTACAATATCCCACGCAGCACCTGCAGTGCCGCTTATGGCCTCTAGGGGCATGAGTTACTTTGTACTGCTTTAAGGCGGGGCTTAAGAGGTTAAAAGAACCTGCCCTGAGATGCATCCCACATCTTGGTTCACATTTTCTAAAACTTCAAATAGTACCGGTCAAAAGTTTGGAAACACTTTTTATGTTGGCTTTTCTGTTATTTCAAGACTGCTTACATTGTAGATTCTCACTGAAGACACTTGTGGAATGATGTGTGTATGTATATATATATAAAAAAGGGTGAAATCAATTCTCATAGCCGCCTTTGGCTTTGATTACTACTGCACACTTTTTGACATTTTCTCAATGTGCTTCACGATATTGCCAGAAATTGTTTTCACTTCACTGTTTTACAGGACCATCTTTTGAAGCTCATTGATAAAATGCCAAAAATAAAGGGGTTAGAATATAAAACATAATTTGAGTTATTTCTCCTTTCTTTGTTTCCTGCAAAATCCCATGTGCTCATTCATAGATTAATGCCTTCAATGGGAATCACACAGTGTAAATAGTGTTCAAAATAAAGAAAACATTCAAAGTGTTTTGAGCGGGACAGTATAGTTTGACATGAAATGATACATGTTTCTTTTTTCATTGGTTAATATTAACACATTATTGTATTTACTAAAGTATTTTACTCATTACTTTCCCTCTGACATCATAGATTTGCCAAAAGTGAACTCAAGCCGTAACAAAACACATGAAACTTGTGCTAAATCTCTCTCGAAATCCTGAAATAATGACACAGGATACATTCCCCAAAGGAATATGACCTTTTTAAGTTTTGTTTACAATAAGAATAATCCTCAGCAGTGTGCATTTTCAGTGCTCTCGCTTTAGGCGACTTGATAAGATATATGAAGAGATATCTGACCATTGTATCTCCAGTGTATACAGCAGAAAGGCACAGTTCAACTGGGACATAGGGGCTTATGTTGCACCAAACATGCCTTGTTGTAGTTACACAGTTTTGTTTATATTTGAGTAGTATGTTAAAGTCCAGACTCATTGTGATCCTTTGGATGATTGTCTCAACTGCAAATCCCAATAGATAGTTGTTTAGAAACACTGAAAAAGTATAATAAGAGCTTGAGGGTGAGCTCCTCCGTCACTGCCTTTAATTTCCTTTAATTTTTTTTTTCTCTCTTTTGCCAATCTTTTGCACTTTTGGAGTTGCGTGTGTATGTGTGTGTGTGTGTGTGTGTGCGTGCGTGCGTGTGTGTGTGTTTTAGATTGCGCTATTCACCTTATTCCGCCCCGCCCACTTTTGCCACTTTTTGCGTTGTCTCAGCACTTCCGTTGTCCAGACACTTCCACTCGAGCGCAAAGCCCGTTCATTTTAACAGAGAACGAGGGAAAATATTCTCCGCTCAAATCTGATGTTTAGTCGATTGATTTGTGTAAAATGTCCAATGTTCATTTGCACCAACATGTCAACACTGCAGCGTGTCTTTGTGCGGCCTGAAAACGGCTTTGTTTTCGTGTAGTGACTGATTTTATGTGGACTTCTCCAGTCCCATGTTAACACATAGGAGAAAAGGGGCGGGCACAATTCATGGCGGCGCCCACGCGAGCCTCCGGAATAAGGTGAATAATGCAACCCTTATGCTCAAAATGCATTGCCTATACACAGAAATTATTTAAATTTGCCTTAACAATAAACAAGAGGACTGCAGTGTGGGCCCCATAACAGTGCGAACATCTGTAGTATTTGTTAAAACGATTGAATGCCAGCCACCTTGTTCAAATACACATCATATCAAAACTATATTTACCACAGAGCTGAAAAGATCGTGATGTCATTTATTTCTCATTACGCAGCAATCCATGTGACCGAGTGTGCTTTAAATATGCATCTATACATTTGTTCTGGCACGTTAACCCCCCCCCATCCTGCGCTGCAAAGGTATTCCTCTTTAATTTGTCAGGTTTGTGTTTGGATGTGTGTTATGTCCGCCATACTGGAGTTGTCAAACTGGTTTACAGGGGAGAGCGTGTGGCACTGTGTGACGTTGATTAAAAGTGAGAGCTTTTTGATTGCTTCGACCCACCATGGGATTATTAGCATAGCACACACACGTACACACACACACACACACACACACACACACACACACACACACACACACACACACACACACACACACACACACACGCACACACACGCACGGACACACGCACACACACGCACGGACACACACTAACACTAACACTAACACACACACACAGTAATTTAGCATTTCTCTTCTACATTACATCTAACAGCATCCAATCCAGGAGCTCAATGCTTTGCTAACAAACTAACACTTGATGTTTACGCAGCTTATTTAAATTTATGCAAATGGGCTGAAGGAAGGATGAATGAGGTTGTTTGTGCTCGAAAGCCAGTGTCCTGTCCACGGCCATGTCAGAGCAGCACTTTGGCCTTAAGACTGCAAAAAAACCTTAAATAGAAACATAAAATTCCACAATAAAAGAATAACAAGGTCTTTATAGCACACACAAGCGTTCATCAAGTCAATTGTACATAATTCCTTTAAACAGTGACCTGGAAAACACATCAATAACAGAATAATAGACATGGGAATTAAACACAGAAAACATCAACACACACTTATGTCCACATATATAAATATTTACAAACATCTACATGTATCTTCATGCTTTGTACTCGCAGATGCTGGACAGAAGAAAAGAATCCAGGATTATGCATTATAAATGACCTTCTCCTGTTTTGAACCCTTGTGTTTACTGCACTGAGCTAAAGTCAAGCGTTAACGCACACAGGAAGAAGACGTACAAGCTTTTATCCAGCTACTATCAGGGCTACGGCACATATTGAATCTGTCACAGTCATTCAGAGATTTATCAGGAGAGCACTAGCATCCTGACACTCAAAATAACAGCTTACACTAGTGCTCACCACCACGGTTTATTTTCCTGTTTAAACTTCTGTTATGAATCAGCAGAGGCAAATAAAAGATTATTGGTTATAAAAATCTCATGTGCATTCTGTAATTTCTTGCACCGACACAACTTTCTCAAACTCAGAGCACCTGGTATTACATTGTCTCCCGTCCTGGGTCGAGTCGAGATGTCACGCAGACGGGTTCGGGTCGGGTCATGGTTGGGTGAAATAATGCTACAAAAAGTATCTTCGTAGATGAAAATTGGGATCTTTTTTCACTTCTTAATCTAATGCAATTGACCCATTCAAAACTCTGCACATCAGAACTAAGTTTGTCACACATTTGGGGGGCGACAGTGGCGCAGTTGGTAGAGGGTGTCGTCTCATAATCGGGAGGTTGGGGGTCCGAATCCCAGCACATTGTTGCCAAATCCATGGTTATATTTTGAAATATCCTTGGTTTGTCTTCTTGTATTATATACTGCTTGTATTATATACTGCACTGAACTAATAAAATGTTTCAAAAAGTGGTCATGTGTATTAGGTGTTTAAATAACACATTTTGTATCTTTCCCCTCCTGGAACCGCCACCTTAATGTGGTGAAGGGGTTTGAGCACCTGAATGATCCTGGGGGCTCTGTTGTCGGGGGCTTCGTGGATGGATGGATGGATGGATGGATGGATGGATGGATGGATGGATGGATGGATGGATGGATGGATGGATGGATGGATGGATGGATGGATGGATGGATGGATGGATGGATGGATGGATGGATGGATGGATGGATGGATGGATGGATGGATGGATGGATGGATGGATGGATGGATGGATGGATTTTGTATCTTTGTTTTCTTGAATGTTGAAACTATTGAATGTTTAATGAAAATCAATTGCATCATAAACCGCTTCCCTATTTGATTAATTTCCTCCAAATGACTGCATGGCAGACACATCACCATTTGCCACACACACATTACAGAGACAACAATGACTATTCAATCCCATGAAAAGATCCTCCTCGTCATAATGAGCCTGCTGTTTGAACAGCCCCTCTCTGGCATGAGTTAGCACGTTGTTGCTCCTCGTGATACTTCAAGTGTTTGTCCTACAAGCACTTTAGCTCGGAGGATGAATGGTGAGAAATAAGCTGTGTTGAAGCATTGTCCACAGGCCACATTCAAAATGGATGCGACGCTGGGCTGCCAGATAGTAAATAAAGCACGCCTTGGGTTGCCAGGTCATCAGTGGAACTCTCTCCGCAAATTGGGTTGTAACTCAGCACAGTGAATCAAGTCTATTGCACCAGTGTATGTTTGTGTGTCCGTTGTGCTCAGATGAAGGCACTTGAACTAAATTGCCCTCCTGGTACCCACAATGCATCTGGAAGCTGGCAAGAGTGGCTGAGTGGCTGTCTGTGTTTAAAACCTCATGATGCCTCAGCGTAACATACAGCTGCTTCATTCTGACACAACTGCAGGCTTACCATGGCAACCAGATGACCCCAAACTCTGAATGTGACTTTTTGATTCTTAACTTTTGCAACATCATGGACCTGATCTTGTGTTTCTAAATGCAGACTGTAGCTCATACCTGCGCAGTGGCTGGACAGGCAGGGACTGGACAGACTCCCATGGTGATTTTTTACACAGCAGAGGTCTCTACCCCAGCTTAACCTCCTACAGACTGTACTAGACTAGAATATTTTTTGGCCAATGTCGATGGCTGGTGTTTTGATCATGTTTCTGCGGTGTGGACTCTTTAATACTGCCACGAGATCATCGATGCACGAGGCTGCTTGTTATGTTAATATAAAGAAGAGGAGAGCGATGAGGAAGCAGCTTGTAACGCCTCAGCCGTCCCATTTTTTCCAAAGCGACAACATAAGGCTACTGGCAATAGCACTGGTGCACCGTTGTTTGCGCGCAAGATTCCAACTTCGTCTTGAGCAACGCTGCTGTTGCACAACACAGAAGATCGAACCCTATATGTTTATGTTAAAAAGCATGTTGAGAATATCATAATGTTCAATTACACTACAAATCCAAAGAGATTAAATTAAATCTGTTACTATGTAGTTCAGGAACAAATCTTGAAGCAGATCTCTAATAACAATTTGTCACCTCCTTGTGGCTGGAGTTGGTATGTCAGCCCCTATCTCACAATGAAACTCACCTGTGTTCAGACGGATGCAACCTGGTAAAAAAAAAAAAAAAAATGATGACAGTTTATCTGTATTTTTTTCTGGCAGAAAAAAACCTACAAGATTCATTCAGGAAAAGCAAATGTAGCTCTAATGTCCAAGGCCGCCCCATACAAATAGGGGAATGTTACAGGATCATGTTCCGGAAAGGCCCCGGACAGCACCCTGCTGTTTGGCCCTGAGCCTGCAGATGGACACTTGGCACCGTGGAAAAGTCGATTCAAGGCTAAAGGTGAAATGAGTTATACTTTACAGGCGCGGCAGTAGTCCCTATGTTCTAAATGTTAATATTATCTCTACTTGCCCTAATCTAGCAGACATCTTGACCCGACAGTGAAAAGTGAAACAAAGACACTAGCCTCTTTCTATGGGATCACTAGTGCGGGACATGGTTTGATGGGGGTTCTCCCACAGGTCTGTGTTTCTGAGAATGAATTGCTATGGACCACGAAGGGAGTGACCAACAGGCAATGATGGGGAGACAACTTTACTATTGTATTTAGTTACAGAATACTGATTACTTGTCTTAAAATGTATTTTGTAACGTATTCAGAGTATTGTAATTGTTATTGTTCTGAATACTTGTTGCGCTGCCTGTTATCAGCATATTAAACACTAATTAGAAAATGAAAATATCACTTATAGAGCCCCATAGCCATATAAAAGAGCACACAGCAGGAACACAGCACATCACGGCGCATGAAGATCAGGGAGCATTATTTGTGTAAACAGTCTTTATTTTTACTCGGGGAGGACAGGCAGATAATTGATTATTGGGACGCCTACATATACACATTTTTTTGTGGTCATTTCTTTATTATTTGAGGTTGTCATAGTTTTGGATAGATTAGATTTGTCTTGTTGTTGTCATCAACCTTCACATCCAGATGTCCAAAGTCCTATTCACCCCCTGCAGAATCGATGTTTTCCTCTGTAGACAGACTCTGTTACCTTAGCTGCCCTGTGAAAGCAGTTCATGCAACAGTCCGAGTCCAAAACGATTATTTTACCCAATAGGGAAGTTGGCCAGGCTGTAATGAAGCAACCGACTCTTGGCCCCCCTGCCTCCACCAGCACGGACAGGCACCAGACGTGCAATGTAGGAAGGTAAGGGGCGAACATAGCAAAGTTGTAGCCTTTAAAGGTGGGGACGGGAAGCACAACCCCGATCTACCACATTTGAAACTGTCGGCGCAATGATGTGGGCCGGATCTTGTGTTTCTAAATGCAGGCAAAAGACTAGATTTCTGCGAAAACGGGTGATGCTATAAGTGCAATCTTCAGCTTCATACCTGGCGCAGCTGAACAGGGGCTGGACAGACACCCATGGCAGCAGTGGTCCCTCCCAAGATCCCCCGTTCAGGCACTATGGGACCATCGATCTCTCGCAGGACATGGCAATGTTTCACTTACAAGGATGTGTGTGACATTAATGTAAAGAAGAGAACAAAGAGGGTAGAGGAAACACACCACGCCTCAGTCAACCCCCTTTTTTTCCCTAGCGACGCCCTCAGACTACTGGCGAAACCTGGATACCAACTTCACCTTCGAGCAATGCTGTTGTTGCACCTGACGGAAGATCGGGCCCTGTATGTTCTACTTCTGTAGTACTTGTCTTATCTCACAATGATGCGGCTCATAATCAAGTTAAAGTGGATGCATGAGAAGAACGATGTCATGGGTTGGACACAAGCCAAACAGTAGCTACAACTCTAGTATAGGGTGAGATTGAGGGGTCCTTTAAATGAGGGACCAGACTGTTTAGGGGTTGCAATGAGGGGCTTTTGTCCAAGTAACAAATTATAGTAATACGTTTTAGTACAAGGGAGCAGATGCAGGCCTAAGAGAGGAGGCCTGGAGGAAGATAGATATTTGAACAAGGGGTTAAGGGCAATAAGTCCTTAATCGAGTGAACAAAGCTCATAAAACTGTCAAAAAGGGGTTTATAAATGTGGACATTGGGGACTTATTTAGCTTGTCGGGGTGATTCAGCTTGGTTATGTTCAGGTATACATTTGTCACAGTTATGTTACTCTGACAATAAAGACTGCATTGAATCTCTTCCAGTCTGGAATGTTTGATTAGTTGGGAATGATGGCAAACAACGAAAGAGCAAGTCACTAAATCAGAATGTTAGTTTTGGTCCAAATTCATTCCTGACTTTTGTAACATATTTTGCAGTCTCACAATTATTCATAAGGATGAGTTTATGTTTCAGGGTCACTTTTCAGGGTCACTTTCACGAAAAGCCAGAAAACTAGCTCGCATTGCAAGTTCATAACATTTATACAAATGCTTAGATGCACAGTATTTTTCCACAAATGTCTGAGTTTATGCGGAGCTTGATAAAGATGAAGAAAATGGTTGGATCGATGTCTGAGTTTAAAATATTGACAAAAAGTTGTTGTACCACCACTAGAAAATCAGGTACGATGCATTTCAGCGTTTTGGGAACAATATGACAAGCAAGTTGTTAGGAAAACTACTTTCTGTTTACTGCCTTTTATATCGTATCATAATAATTTCTCCTCTTTGCCATACTACATTTTAACATCTCAACATACAATGTAATGGAATTAACTGTTCGGTGCTCTCTAAAAACTTTCCAAACAAAAGGAAACCAGAAAGAACCCTTGCTGATAGTTTTGTTTCGCTAAACATTTTAGCTCAGCATTAACTGTGATTCTCAACAACAAATACGACTGCTGATCACCAGGAAAGCGCTTGGTAAATATGACAAATCGATGTTTATATATGCATTTAAGCTTGTTGTCCCTTGTCCAATCAATGTGTGTGGCCCAACCCTGTAACAACAAGCCCAGTTCAGTTTAGGCAGTGGAATCATCCCCAAACGGCTCCGCCCCGTAGCAGCGCTGCAGTGGATCAGTACCAGCAAACGGAGCTGCTCTCAGAATTATTGTCTGAACGCACTGTTTGCAAAGGCTTGTGTCTGTGTTTTTGCGGAGTTTGCTGAAGAAAACAATAAGAATATCAGATTGAGAAAAGACATGTGTTTGGTAAGTCTAGCGTGTGCACAGTCTTATCTCACCATCTGCCTTCAGTATGAGTCCCTGTGGGGTGACAGGATATGATACTACACAGGTAGTTTTTATAGGGCTATAGCGTTAAATTAATCTTTAGAGGCAAATAAATGATTCAAATTTATCAAAACAACTTTAAATTAACTGTATTATTCTATTTTATGGCGAGTGTGGCTATATAGGTATCACTGCCTTCATTGATTCCTCCCCCTCCCTTCAGAAACATCCAGCGCTCAGCTCTGTGCACAGGAGTTCTGGTTATGAAGGCCGTGGTTACACCGTACTGCAGTCATTAGCACATTTTAAGGGCTGTCAAATCTGTTGTTGTGGAACATGTGAATTGTGAAAACTATGGACTCCTTGACTGCCTTATAATACTAAACTAAAGTATTTTTATAATCATGTCTCTGTCATTATCTGGCTGGACGAACCTGTGTTTGCCTTTTAATTAGTTGTCAAATCTGGGTCAATCATTCGCAAGCAATTGAATACGACATTTACCTTGTTGGATCCGCCTCTGGTCACACTATGTTTTACTGTGTCTTTAATTGCACGATCTTTACCAACATGTTATTCCGGCAACAGACCATATGACTTTTACAATTAAATGAGCCCTGCCATTCCCACACAAGAGACGCACGTGGGGGCGCAGAGGAACAGACAGGACGTGCTGGTAGCAGATCCAGGCCGCTGCCGTGACGGTCGCAGCATGGACTGTGAACGGATGGACTGTCTCAAAGGAGGCAACAACAATCCCAGTTGGACCACAGCTCAGTCCCTGCCTCCCGAGTGGTGGCGCATTCAGACTGAACGCGATGGAGGCGTCAGGGGCGAGTGATTTACATGTTACCCCTGGCCTGCCCCTCAGTCTGCGTGTTCTCACGGACCTGTCCCTTTTTAAATCCAGATTAAAGACTCATCTCTTCAAACTTGCTTTTAATACTTAGAGCACTGAATTGTGTCTAGGTTGTAATTATTTGGTGTTTTTAAATGTGTTTTATCTTTCTGTGAAGCACTTTGGTCCTCCTGGTGTTGCTGTAAAGTGCTATATAAATAAACTTTGATTGATTGATGCCGGGTGCGTTCAGGAGCGAATGAAAGCCTGCAGTGGGATGGATGTGAGAAGAGCGAGACGTTTAGGGCGATTTGAACGAATGGGGCGGCAGGGGCGTTTGACGCGCATCTGGAGCGAGGCGCGAACGCGATTCAGCAAATTCGCCTCCCCCGCCCTCCTTGCTCGAGTTGAAAAATCAGAACTTTTTGGTCAATTCGCGGCGCATTGACTTTTGTGTGGTGAGCACTACATGCCGGTCACAGAGCGGTCAGGGAGCGGGAGGATGAAGAGAGAAGACCCGAGACGGGAATTTGATCTCAGGGCTTCACTCTTCTGTCTGTGTGTGAACCACAGCACTCACATCCCCGACCTCTCCTACTTTATAAAAGACAGAAATATTTCCCCAAAATACCCAGGTTCTGATAGAGGAAACGCAACTGGTGACTTAAGCCACGCTTTGATAAATGTATGTAGACCAGATCAAACGATGTTGCCATGTTGAAAATACAGACATGATAAAGCTGCATTGGGCAGAGAGAGCTAATCAGAGGGCTGTCAGTGAGAGCTGCTTTTTACTATAGTCTCCCAGGGAGGCAGCGGTTAGCCATCCCGGGCCGACTTTAAGGCTCCGAGCCGGGGGGGAGACTGTAGAGTGGGGCAGTGTGTGACTGAATGTGTGGTGAAGGCAGGGAAGGCGGGGAGATACGAACGCCAAATGTAGGGAGTCGGAACAGTCAAAGTCAATCATACAGTGCCTCTCGAAAGTATTCATACACCTTGGACTTTTGCACATTTTGTCATGTTTACAATCCTAAACATGAAGATTTTATTTTTATTTTTTTACTGAACGTTCACACACAAGTAACCGACAACTGTGAAGTGAAAGCAAAATGATACACGATTCCGTTATTTTTCAAAAAATAGAAAAGTGAAAAGTGGGGCTTGCATAAGTATTCATACAGTATTTTCTGAGTGCATTAAATTGCCTTTAAAACATTCCTAATGACTCCAGAATGTTCACTCCTTGGCCTACTCTCAGTATAATTTCAGCTGTTCTTTTAGGCCCTCAGAGCTATGGTCGGAGTGTATTGGTCACTAAACAACATCATGAAGGTCAAGGAGCACCAGAGAGGTCAGGGATAAAGCTGTGGAGAAGTTTAAAGCAGCATTAAGTTATACAAAGATTTCCCAAGATTTAAACATCTCCCGGAGCACTGTTCAATCCATCATTCAGAAATGGAAAGAGTGTAGCACCACTATGAACTTACCAAGACACGGTCGCCCACCTAAAATATTAGATCGAACAAGGAGAACACTGGTCAGAAATACAACCAAGTGCCCCAAGATAACTCTGGAGGAGCTGTGAAGTCCTGCCGCTGAGCTGGGGGAATCTGTACATGGGACAACTATAAGTCGTATCTACACAAATCTGGCCTTCATGGACGAGTGGAAGAAGAAAGCCATTATTGAAAGGAGGCCATAAGAAATCCCATATGGAGGACACAGCTCCATGTGGAAGAAGGAGCTTTGGTCAGATGAGAGAAAAATGTAACTTTTTGGCCCAAATGCAAAACGTTATGTATGGAGCAAACCTAACACTGCTCATCGTCCTGAGTGCACCATCCCCAGTGTCAAATATACGGGGGGGAAACATCATGCTGTGGGGCTGCTTTTCCTCAGCGGGGACTGGGGAGATTGTAAGAATAGTTGTGAAGATGGATGGAGCCAAATACAGGGACATTTTGGAGGAAAACCTGCTGGAGTCACAAGAGAACTGAGGCTGGGGCGGAGATTCACCTTCCAGCAGGACAATGACCCGGAGCACAAAGATAAATCTTCAATGGAATGGTTCAATAAAAACATATGAATGTGTTAGAATGGCCCAGTCAAAGTCCTGACCTAAATCCTATTGAAAATCTGTGGAAAGATCTGAAAACTGCTGTTCACAAACGTTCTCCTTCTAATGTGACAGAGCTTGAGTTGTTTGTAAAGAAGAATGGGCTAAAATGTCAGTCTCTACATGTGCAAATCTTGTAGAGTCAGACCCCAAAAGACTTGTGCTGTTATTACAGCAAAAGGGGGTTCCACAAAGTATTCATTCATGCTGTATGAATACTTATGCACGCCCCACTTTTCACTTTTCTATTTTTTGAAAAATAACAGAACCATGTATCATTTTGCTTTCACTTCACTGTCTGTTACTTGTGTGTGAATGTTCAGTAAAAAAATAAAAATAAAATCTTTATGTTTAGGGTTGTAAACATGACAAAATGTGCAAAAGTTCAAGGTGTATGAATACTTTCGAGAGGCACTGTATATATCAGCTGCTTTTCTAGTGCTAGATCAAGCATTAAATAATAATCTGAGTGAAATAAGAAGCGAGAGCTGTCTGTTCACAACCTAGCCTCGAGTGTGGAAAAAAAAAGAAAGAAAGTTGGTCACTGAAGGGCGCAGGCGCAGTCGATCGCCCTGGAGCGATGGAGGCCAATTTACTCTGGCGACAGGGGCGAGTAATCCGCGCGATAGAAGCGAGTGACCCCCAAATAATAAAGCGATAAACGTTTGATGCGATTTTTTCACCTCCATCGTTCTATATGAATGTGCCATAAGTCTTTGACACGAACACAAGCGGTGCTCAATAATCAGGCCTGTGGCTTGGAGGGAGCCGCCTGTTGCGAGTGATTCTGGCCTTTGTGTGTGCGATGGCAGGTGGTCTCGAGGTGGCACATGACGGGGCACATGTGGGAAACAGATGAAGGGCACCGAGAAGTGTTGCACCAAACGCAGTGGACAGGAGTTGGCTGAGGCGCGGCCAACACACGGACCAAAGGCGCACGACAATAGGCTCTATGCACGCAAATGACACTTGTCTTCCTCTCTCACTATTTTCCCAATAAGGTTTAGCGATGTATTTCACAAATCAACAGATAGTTCAAGAAAACATCACTGACAGTGAGATACTGATGGAAGTCACTGGCTAGGTGTTAAAAACATTACGTTTGATGTAAATTCTTGACTGCAGGAAACGTCTGTGTTTCTTTTTTAAATCTCTGGCTAGAATAAAAAACACACCACAAAAATTAAACAACTATAAAGTATTTATACTAAAGACAGGCCAATCGTTCAAAATGTTGGTGCTATTTTAATTTGTATGTAGTGTTAGCCGTAAGCTTCAAGACAAAAACATTTACTGTGATGTGCGCGGAAGTTTCCTCTGGTGAATTCTTTGCTCCTGATGCAATGTTTTTAAGATGAGGCTGTGGCTGTCCACCAGTAACTCATTGCCTGCCATGTAATCTTTGGCTTTTTTTAGACAAGATTAGGGCTGAAAGATTTATCGTATCGATATCGAGGTATGAACATTCAAGATATTAATATCGACAAAGCAACGATATATCGTTATCGTATTGATATCGAGATATGAACATTCAAAATATTAAAATTGAAAAAGCAAGATATAAACAATATAGATTTTCATCAATAAAACTGCACTCTTTTGTATTATGATTTTATTTTTATGAAAACTGCTTGGTTTTCACCTAACCCATAGTTATATCGTATCGATATCGAGATATCTGGCATGAATATCGAGATATGAAATTGTGTCCATATCGTTCAGCCCCAGACAAGACCTCATAGGCAAATAACGGAGACAGGAAGAGCAGAAGTCACGCATAGCCTATAGAGCTGCAGCTTCTGTTTTGAATCCATTTTGTCATTGTTGGCGTGGTGTGTTTTAAATCTCCAGGTCAGCCCTGGAAAATGGGCTTTCACTCCTAACCTTCTGACTTTTAGTATCAGCTTATTCATCCTGATTAGCTTTGATCTAATTTCACTATATTCCTCATGTCTATTGTATGTCTTATATCCCACATCAATATCTTTAACATTAGGTCAAGTAGTTCTTACCCACCTAACAGTGAAAATCAAACCTGTTACTCTGGCTCCTGGGCACAGCACCTTCTCCAGAAGGTTCATTGCTAGTTGACACTCGCCCTTTTGGTTTTCTTTAAAGTAATCCCACACAGACATAGTACAGCCAATTCCTGAGCAGATCTCAGAGTAAAACATGCAGTAATTAAGACAAGAGTTTGAGCTTTGTTTTCTTTGAAGAAGAAATAAAACAATCTTTATGTTTGATATGATTTTTCTTGAGCCCAACCATGTTTCTACAGAGATAAGCAATTCTCCTCAACGCATCGACTTTGACTTGAAATCCAGGTCTTTGATCATAATCAGGCATACAGAGGTAATCCCTAGTTATTTGCATGTTCAGCCCAATATAGCAGAGAGTGAAACACGATTTGTTCTTTGTTTTGTTTGAAGTCAAGATCAACACATTGTATGCTTGTGTGGCATGAGGGGATTGATTTTAATATTGAAGGTTCAATTTTGGAAAGTAGTGATGGCTCCAGGACCAAACCAACCTGACCAATTCAGAAGAAGGGCACCGTGACATCGCAAATGAGAGGGCCAGTATGAATATATAAAGAGTTAATTTGCAAAAACATGTGCTTGCAAGTTTCTCTTTACAGTGTTTTTATTACCAGGTGTGTTTCAGTGTCATGAAAATATAAAGTAGCTAATTGATTGAATATAAGTACTCGTACTGAGGGTGAAAAATTAGTAAAGAATAACAATTTAAAAAACATAAATAAATAAACAATATACAAAACAAATATAAATTGGATGACAAAACAAATAAGCGTAGTGCTCAAAACCAAGGCAGTTTCAGATGTTAGGAAAAAGAGTTCCAATCATTCTTTATTTATGAATTGTTCAGTTCAGTCTGAGAGAGACAAACCTTAGTCTGTTTTGAGGCAAAATCCACTGACTCTCAAAGTTTCCTTCCAGCTCGCCATCATTGAGAAGTCCCAGGAGGACAAAAAAACCCGACCTGCAAAATTAGGTCAAAAACTTAATTATAGAGTTACCGGTAACATTTCATCACGTCATCATATACCCAGGGATGAGGATCAGCACCTCCAAATCTGAGGCCATGGTTCTCCACCGAAAAAGGTGCTTCCCCTCTTCAGGTCGGTGGGGAGTCCTTACCTCAAGTGGAGGAGTTCAAGTATCTCGGGGTCTTTTTCCTGAGTGAGGGACGGATGGAACGTGAGATCGATAGACGGATCGGTGCGGCGTCAGCAGTGATGCGGTCGCTGTATCAGACTGTCGTGGTGAAGAGGGAGCTGAGTCGGGGGGCAAAGCTCTCGATTTACCGATCGATCTACGTTCCCACTCTCACCTATGGTCATGAGATTTGGGTAATGACCGAAAGGACAAGATCGCGAATACAAGCGGCCGAAATGAGTTTCCTTCGCAGGGTGGCTGGGCGCACCCTTCGAGATCGGGAGTCGCTAGAGTCGCTGCTCCTTCACGTCGAAAGGAGCCAGCTGAGGTGGCTCGGGCATCTGTTCCGGATGCCTCCTGGTCGCCTCCCGCGGGAAGTGTTCCAGGCATGTCCTTATTGGGAGGAGGCCTCGTGGAAGGCCCAGGACACAGTGGTGGGACTATGTCTCCGAGCTGGCCAGGTGTCGCCTCGGGGTCCCCCCAGAACAGCTGGAGGAGGTGTGTGTGGATCGGGAAGTTTGGGCATCTCTGCTGAAACTGCTGCCCCCGCGACCCGGCCCCGGATAAAGCGGAAGAAAATGGATGGATGGATCATATAGCAAAATATTATATTCGATCAGGTGCAAGAAATACTTCTAATAATCATCACAAAAATACAATCAGTCCGTAAATACAACAACAACAGGTCAATCACAAAATGCAAAAACACAGTTTGGCTATAGCAGGCCTGCCCAACCCATATCAACCCAAGGTAGATCCCACACAAACCTCGCAGCTTGCAAAAGAGAAAACATTAATAACCAACCTTGAATTGATCATAGCGCTAACAAGAAGTGCCAGTACATCACAGCTAAACACACAAAAGTTTGCAAAGTAAGCAAATAAACAAAATTAGCAATAGCAGGAGCTCTGGTGAAGTTATTGCACATATAACCAAGCCGACCTTTTTAAGAATTTCAAATGTCTAATCTGAATTAATTTTGCAACAAATTCTTGCATTTAAAGCTCACAGGTAAGGATATTGATTTAAACAGTAGTCTAATGCACTCACTCTCAAACTCGCAGCAGAAGACCCACACTGTGACACAACTGAACTGGACCCCTGTGCTCAGACGTTGCAAGAGGGAAGCTTGGGATTTATATAGAAAACACCTGATGAAGGGCCACGCCCCATCCCCTCTCACTACGCTGGCCCAACAGTGCATTTTACCTGTTACACAAAACTCTCCACGAGATGTCACATTTAGTGATGTGATCTGAGCAAATCAGGGGCAAGATCACAAATTGGAAAGAAATTGTAAACACACAAACTTAAGCAAAATTCATGCACAAAGTGACTCGACGTGCTTCACAGCAGGCCGTTATCTACCTCTAACCTGCTGGAGACAAATGCATGGATTAGCCTCATAAGTCTATAATAAATATTTTTGCAATAACATCCAATAAAATCCCTTTGGTTCCTCTTTAAGTTAAGTGCAGTGCTCTACAGGCTATGTGATCTATATTCATAAAAACATCCGGAACAGGGACCAAAGTGCCAACAGTTAATGCAGCAGAAGAACAACTTCCGTGAAGTCCCAGTCACGACTGCTTCAGAAACACAGAAATCACTATTGGATTTCTAGTCGTTTATATTCAGCCAGAGTGCACAGAAACTAGCTGCTACAGTGCAACACACATGTATATAGGGCTGCCCGGGACCAATCCAGAATATCAATCCATGAGGGGATATCGTCCGTTGGTCTGCTTTGGCGCCTCTTATTTCTGAGTAAAAACCCTTTGATTGAATTCAAAACTTGATTGTCCTGCGAGGAAGATTTGGTTTGCAGAAAAGCGCTTCTGATGAAAAGACAATAAAAGCACAATAAACCGTTCTGCAGCAGATGCAAGACAGCGTGATGTGATGAGATGAAAAGAGGGGAGTGCAGCCTGCCCAGGGACAATCAACTTTAACGTGGTTACGGCGCGGGGAGGAAACCTGCTGAAATAACATTTAAAGAAGAAGATGTTGCGCGCTAAAGCCCCGCTGGATCCCTCTACTGGACCTTTGATGTAATTAAACTACAGGATGAGATGGGAAGATAAGGTGAATCGTGATGGTGGTTATTCGGACAAGAGTTGAGGTAAGGAAAACACGATATAAAAGACACCATTTTAGGATAATGCTTTTGTTTTGTTGTTGTTTTGACCCTTAAAGTAGCTGACAATGAAATAAACTCTATCTTTAAGGTCTTTAGGGATGTAGTGAGTGTGTGTGTGCGTGTTTGTGTACGTGTGTGTGTATACAGAGGCAATAATCCTGATGAAGCAGCACAGTTGTGTTCAGTCAGCTAAATGCTAATCATGCGTCCAAACCACACCAGCTCTCATCCATCCTGCTCTCTTTCTCTCTTTCTTCGTTTCTTTGTCACTGATTCTGCTCTTCCTTTGTTCAAAAAGTATTTCATCTTTACCTTTCCTTCTTGTCATTGCATTATTGCTTTTGTAGCGAGGCAACGTTTAACCACGCGTGAATAAATAAAGCGCTAGAGCAAACAGATCACTGAAAAACTCTGTAACGTCTTCGGGTCAAAATAGTTTAGTATTGAAATCCTCCTTGTAAGAGAGGTGTTGTGTTGTGTCCTTGCTTTGGCACTTTCTTTGCTTTCAAAACTGTCTTGTGAAGAAGTAATGTGAGGTAGACCGGAGCTCCTATGGCCTGCGTGGCTGGATATGCTGCTGTGAAGGTGAAACCCAGTAAAAGTCCGTTGTTGCAGCCAAGGCTCCAACAACTCTCGTCTTTGATCATGACAAAGCAAAATCTCCACAGCAGCAAGTGGAGGAGTGGATACACGACAGACTTTTTGGTGGAGCTGTCCTCATATAAACTGTAAACCACAATAACCCTAGTGATTTATTTTCCCATTTCCTGAGTCCCCTCTGGAATAATTTCTCTCTCTCCTGGTCTCTCCCTCTCTATCTCTGCACACATCCCCCTCACGAGGCACAAATTGATTTCATCACTAATTGTGCTGAAACAAACAGAAGTTGATTAATTCATGTTTGTGCTCACTTGAACTGATAAATGAATCAGCTCAGAGGGAAAAAATGTGTTAACATGAGGCATGGAACAAGAGCAAGAAACTCTTTTTGCACCGCTTGAACATTTCAGTATGGATGAGACGGAGCCCAAGTGACAAATAATATAGCACATTTTCCGACTTTCTATCAGACTTTATGAAAAAAACTAATAAATTACACACACACAAACAGTGTCCACCTGTCTCTTCTTATTTAAATAAAGCTGAGACAAAGGTTTGCGATTTGTTTACCTCGGTCAATCACAACATGCGGCACCGGCCGCTCAATTATTAGCGGCTCAGGATTACCTGAACACTATTTCATCGTACGCTTGTAGTGAATTTCTCCATTGTGAGATCAATGAAGGCTTTCTTATCTTATCTTGTACCATCTTCTACAATGACAAATAAAGCACTCACTTAATTATTGAGCAGTGGTTCTAAACGACACACAAGTGGGTTGTAGATTTTTGGTGTTTAATGGACATTTTGTATGACATTAAGCTTTTATAGCAGGTTTTCTACTTTAGTCACTCAAAGCGCTTTACAGCAAGGATCCACTCACCCATTCACACTCTCTCTCATTCATACACCAATGTACAGGCCCACCTTAAAGGAATAGTTCACCGTTTTTTCATACTGAGATATGTTCTTACCTGAGCTCAGACGAGTTGATACGTTCCTGTCTGGTCTTTGTGCGTGCCCGTGGAGGAGCGTGGTAGCTTCCAACTTCACCCCCATTTGGAGCTATAGGAATACATTGGGAGAGGCCAAATGCTAACAACAGCTTTGGTCTTTTTGCGTGACTGAGGGCACACACAAAGACCAGACAGATATGTATCAACTCGTCTAAGCTCAGGTAAGAACATATCTCAGTATGTAAAAAACTATTCCTTTAATGTACCAATAGGCCCCAGGGCTTCAACAGAATTGTAGGCCCCCACCCCCCCTCAGCACAAACCCTAACCCTAACGCTAACCAATAACTCTAACCCTAAATCTCACAAAAATCCTAACTGTGCTACTCCTACATGTATCCCTCTGGGCCAGGTAGGGCGGGCCTACTCCAGGCACACACATAGGACCGCAGCGCAATCATCGCATACGGTTAGTCATGCTGCAAAGTGAAGTGATTGACATGAAAATCAATGAATTACTTTTTTTTTTTCCTTAATTCTGACTGGTCGGCCCCTGACTGGTAAGTCCCTGGGCGCCAGCCCCTGCTAGCCCATTGGGTCAGGTGGCTCTGCCAGTGTACGCAGACACAGGTTAGGTTGCTTTATTTGAACCCGTAGGTTAATTTGTCTTGCAATTGGGAGAAATTAGTGAAATATTAAAACACATTATACAAAGATAAAACATCACATGTTTAAATATGAAGCTTGTAAGTGGTCCAGGCACTAACAGGATGTGCCTTTTCTAAAGAGGCAAAGGCTGAAGATACAACACTGCCACTGGACAGCAACAAAGATAAAAAGCAGTGTCAGGGGTGATTAGGTGCACACTGTTGTCTTGCTCAAGGACACAACAACAGTGTGCACCTTCAGGAAGCGTGATTCGAACCCCCGACATTCTGATCACGAGATGATCCGCTCTACCACCTGCTCCACTGTCTCAACTGGCACACACACACTGCTTAGTTTTTTCCCTGAACAGTCTCAACAGGATGTGACTGATATTTTAACCATTATGGATGTTAAGATATTGACAGGACCATACTCAAAGGCTTTTTCAAGAACCTTTTGAATTTTAATCTGGTCGCTCTTGTTTTCATTAGGGGTTTCCAACGGTATCAGTCTCATTGTAATTGATTAAACTTATTATGGCATGAGCATACCACTGCAGGCCAACAGTCATGGACCCGTCCGCACTCTTTCCAATCCGAGGAGTGAATGGATCTAATTACAGCACCGGAATTCAAACAAACCTTGAGCACAGCGATGTCTGAAGTTAAGCAGGCTACCACGCCACTTAGCCGGTGAGTTGCTAATTAGCATTCAGTACATGCTCATTGGTTACTATTCTCTCTGCTGTGTTTATTTTCACAGCGTGCGTAGTCATTGATCAGACTGACAGAGACTTATTATGGTGCCACCGTGCATGACCCCGCTTAACCTCGTTCAGTGGCAAAAATGTGTTTATGTGCGCTGCCTATGTGTGTCCTGCTAATGACTTGTCAGCTTCAACCACAAGTGCAAGAGGTGACAGTTCCCACCAAGAGACGCACACACACTCACACACTCACACACAAACACACTCACACACACACACTCACAAGTCTCAATGGAAGAGTAGACATTATTTATTCTGTCACGACTGTCGCTAACACAAACACAAATATCAACAAATGCCAGAGCTGCAGGCTGAATTCATATGAGAGCAAACATGATGCTGGGTTAGCTCCAATCAGAACTGTGACACTTTTTAATAATTTCTTGGGAGCCAGATTTGCCTTCTGGAGTGTTTTCATAAAATACAGTAAATAAAAAAAATCTTGAACGTGAAAACTCTGTGTAAGACTGGATAATAGGGATTGCGAGATAACTTTGGGGGGTAACACTTTATTTTACGCTACCCTTGATACATTGTACCGACTATATTCAGTACAATGTAATGTAACAATGTGATACACAGTGGAATAAAGTGTGTGTGAGGCGCAAAATGTAGGCCTTGATTGTCAGGTGCTCAAAAACAGACCCACAGGCTTGAGAAGTTCATCTGCCGATTGTATGACATGACAGAGGAATCCCTCGACCTTGTTCACGTGGAGTTCTTTGGTAAAGTTAGCAGCCCCAGAGGAGGAAATTACAAGAGAGCCAGCTAGTTCCGGTTCTGTCAACCCTTGATCCTGAACCTAAAGCGTGTTTGGAGATGGTGTCTTGTAAATGCACGATCAGAGGTGTTATGACAAATTTGGTTAAAGTTAAGCCAGGTAACTAAGTTAACGCCATGCGGGCCTGGCCCCCTGCTATGTGACCAGACCGGTTTCTTCCTGTGCCCCAGACGAGCACCTCACACTTCTAGATAATAGGGCCCACATGGCCCATCTCCCCAACATGACAAAGATCTCCTCCTGCCTCCAAACGCCACCATGATGCATTACCATGTAAAGCACCTTCTTGGTTGCCTGCAGTGACATCCCCAACTGTATTACCATTTCTATGTGCTTCTGTGCTTCCCTTTGTTGTGTATGACCCCTGTCCTGCTGCTATGTCTTTGGTGCTCAACTTTATAAGGTGATGCGAAAGCTAACTTGGGCAGAGCTTACCATGACCCCGTGTCATGCGTAACCCTCTCCGCAATGCATTGTGTAATAAAGTTCACATCTTGACTAGACAAACATCTCTTAAGCTTTATTAAGTAAGAAAATCCACAACAGAGGCACCACCCTCCACTTCAAATGTATAAAATCATAGATGGTACATACAGGGCTGTGTGGATGTAAGAAAACTGTTGGTGAGAACTGTTGTATCAACGTGAAATAAGAAGGCATCGCTGTGAACAGAAGTGTCAAGAAATGGTTAAATCGGAGGTATTAAAATCATCAGGCTCAGATTGAACCTTTAGCTGTATAGCTTTATCATCATTGACATTGACTTTATCATCCACATCTACAAAATAATGTATGAGCACAAAAAATGTGAGTGTAACATTGGCCTATGTATGGCACTACTTGCCTTTGATGACCGATTAGAACATGTTAACACAAGAATTTAGCTTGATGATGTTGATTTTTTAAATCAGCGTCCAATTAATTAGTAAAAGTAGCTATGTTGCCAAAAATCCGAAAGAAATGGCAGTAGGTGTCACATTTTTCAATTTCCTTGACTACTGTATGAGATAAACTCTTTCTTTCAGAGATCAACCAGCTCTCAGGACAAACAGCTGGCTCTGGACAATTACCTTTCCCCAGATTGTTTAATTTATCTCACAGCAACACATTCTCTCTCCGAGCCCGTCATAAACTGACGTATGGACAGTGCACTTCTCCAGCAGTACGTGACGGAGAAGTCTTTGTCTATCTCTGGCTGACAGGGTTTTCATACATTTGAATGAGACTCCAGGAGCAGTTGTAATTGACAGTACAAGACAACTCAAAATCTATGGCTGTGCAGCGGGATAGTGTAAAGCACCCCTAAACCAATCATATGTGACTGACTGCGCTATGTCTATAAATGGAGACATACCAATGGCCGCTGGCTGCTCTGCTCTGCTAGGGGCCACCATTGCTCCGCCATTGCTGTAGTACCTCCATATCGTCGCTAGTCTCCCATTGAAATGCATTGGACTTTAGACACATGAAAAACAACTTTAGAGCCTGGTCTCTAATTTTCTTAAACTTTCTACAGCTAGACATTCCTCCTGTGATAATGCTGGGGAGGGGGAGTCTGTAAACCTGCCATGATTTCCCCCTCAACGTAGTCATTGTGGCAAACGGGAAGGAATGAGCAGGAGACGTCTATTCTTTTTAACGGTCTATGAGACATACACACCGACCTGACCTCTTCCCCCTCTGACATCACTCCCGGACAGACCACACCTCTTTTAGCCTAGCTGTGTGCTGGGTCCAGAGGCAGCTTATGGTGTCAAGCATCTGGGGTCTAGGTCTGATTTGTTTGGCAAAAGTTACGCAGCGTTATCCTGTTTCTGTTGTCCACACTTGCCGCTCATCTGTGCCACTTAAATTATTTGTGTCGGAAATGTATTGTAATGTTTATAGGGGCCCTGTTGGCTTCTCCCGCCTCCCCTTCAAGACATTGTACCTTTGTGTGTTTGGCTGCTGCAGATGACTGAAATCTGATTCAAATCTGCTTCAAACTATGGTCACTGCAACCACATGCATATACTTTATATGGTATGGGATGTGCTGGTGAAATTCAGGAAGTGATTGTAATTAATTTATAGAGAAGTGAAAAGGTAAAATTGGTATTCATGGCATTGTTGGTAGTAAAAAGTAAAGTAACTGAATATTTGGGCCACAATTTGCTCTTGCCCGCTCTGCTCTGTGACACCTGTTTTTATCATAAAAAATATGACATATGACAACGCTGGGCTATTTTTCATATTTTTAACCACGCTGTTTTTTGTGTAGCAGCACAAACAAGTGGAAGCCTAAGTCTATGATTGACAGGATCTGGAGCTCTGTGGCTCATAGCCGGACCGCCCGCCCTGCGAGAGCGCAGCTTCCCACCTTTTTGCCCTTTTAAGGAACAGGCTTCGTAGGAGGAGATCAAGCAGCCATGTTAATTTAACAGGCCACACGGGATCATGATGAATGGGGCTGAATGGGACCCACTATTATTTAGATCTATGGTTCAGTTGATTGGTGCAACAGACCAAAACAGTAACTGGACCAATCCCATTAAACAGTAACTCATCTCAAATCTAAACCCGAAAAACCCCAAAAGAGTTAATAATACAATAAACTTACATGAGTTATGAGTTCTGTAGTGCGCAAACATTCAAACATGCAACCAAAGCGGAGATTAAAAAACAAAAGAACAATTAGCTCCTGATCCGGAAGCTTAGAGAGAGCCACACCTAAACTGAACTGGTTGTGATCCGCTTCGTGTCCGTCCTGCTGCTTTGAAGTCCAGACAATCAGTGCTGCAAAGAGACCTCTGACCTACTGACAGTGGACCGTCTCGTCGGCCTCTCGCTGTCTTTGACTCTCAGTCCTGTGGGGATAACCTTGTTAAATAAAGCTTCATCTGAAATAACTCCACCCTGCCTTTCTACTCACTCCTCTAAATCCTTCTACAAAAACACTGGTGCAGACGATCAATATCAAACTACCAAAAGCAGGAAAATCTACAAGCGTCTGCACCTGTGTGCCATCGGTCCTAGGACTGCTGTGATGACATTCGTAAGTATTTGTAAAACAAAGCTATGCCAAGGTGATCAACTAAGCATTTGTCATTGGCCCTCTCTCTTGGTACAGCTGCTCTCTTGCCTTTTTCTGTGAATTGCATTTGTGGTTTCTGTGTTCCACATTGTTTAACTGGATGCTTTTATATGTCTTTGCCATGTTTTTTGTGAGGTTCGGTGACATTTTTTACTGCAAAGAGTCAACAATGGTCCTGAAAAAGCAGCTTTTTAAAAGTAAACAAACAGCTAGCTTATGAGCTAAAGACATTTGAGACCTACACATTTCTTCTTATGAGACACTGAAGAGGCAGCAAGAGCCCCCCACACCTGACGCACAGTGGAGGCGTCACAAGAGGAGCTACAGGAAAGAAGAAAGGGTCAAAGGAGGAGGTATCCGGGCGAGACTTGCAGCTAAGCCACACATGCCTTCTGTCCCTACTATTGTTCCAGCTAATGGACATTCACTGAAGAATAAAACAGATTTACTGCTAAACTCTTCCCAGAAGATGGGGAAAGACTGTTGTGGGGCGGAGGGAGCTGCGCAGGAGGAAGGAGGTGGAGCTCCAAAAACATGCTGTCCGGTTGGCTCACAATGGGGGCGCGGCTCAGTGGCAGTGGTTCAGGACTAACACCTGAACACGAGTTTGTTGTTCGGTTGTACAATCACAAATAAAGCACTTACTTTACCTACTAACAGCTAACGGTTAAAATTAGTGTCTAAGTTAGTCTTCCTCTACATTGAAGGCTTCCTCTTATGCATTTTGACCGCTTGTTTCCAGGAAGTTGGCTCGTCACTTAAAGATCGTGGCCATACATGAGAATATAAGACTGACTTGGGATCTGGGTGAAGCTATTCCGGAGGTGGAAGGTGAAGACGCGTTTCTTTAATCTCAGTCCGCATATCCAACCAACCAGTCTTCCTCTTTCTTCAACCAAAGAAGGTGTAATTGTTGGACACCCTTGAGGTTTAACTCCTTAAATCTCCTTACAGCTGAGACCCAAAGGACCACTGGGATTGGCAGTAATTTTTACAAACCGTTTTTGGTCTAACCCTGTTCCCTGTGATCTGACTTGTCTTGAGAAACCCTGTGACATGAAGCCCAACAACAGCTGAGCTTTGGGCGTTCAAGGCCCTTCACAGTGTTGAGTTGTTAATTAAAGGAGAATGGTTTGTAATAGACACCCTACAGTAAATGGGATCATGGACTGCAAATAAAGACTTTGGGACTGATTTAGTAAGACACATGCTAAATTTCAAGTACAACTTTAAATTAGCACATGCGGGTTTTCAAATTGGCATTAGGGATTCTTATGGATTTTTCTTTTTTAATATGCGAAGCAAATGTTAGAAAGCTGAAAGTTGAAAGCTGAAAGTGAGGAGAACAGTGGGTTTAATAAATGGACGGCACACTGAGGAGAATTTGGCCTTATAGGAGCTCTGCAGGCAATGTCCTCAGTATTTTACAGCAAGCAGAGCAGCAATCACTCACGGGAGACCGGCAACTTCAATTGATTCATTGGGGGCATGTTTCAAAGGCCTCTTCACCTGGGACACGATTAGATGCTTGAAGGTGGGGCAAAGACGAACATGTATGTCATGGAGGTCCAATTACATGTTTGTGATGTAGAACTAATGATCAGGAGGTCGGGCCTGTGATTAGACCTGCTGACACATAATAAAATACAAGGTAACTAGAGTTCAACTAAAGACAGGTGTACGCTCTCTCACATTTTCTCATTCGATTATTCACAAGCATTAGAAATAAGAGCCTTTCTAAAGATGGTTTCAAAATTGTTTTAGACAATCTACCAACAACAGGATAAAACACACGTGTTTCTTTTTTCATCTGACTCATAACACACTGAAGGCTTGAGTAATATAGTCCAATGCCGTGGCCTTGCATATGGTCAAAACAGAGATCTTTTATTATATTTTTGGAGGCATGTGGGCTACCCGTTTTTAATATTCATTGTGTATACTTGTCAAAAGGCATTTCCTCAAGGTAGAGTCCTGAGAAAGAAAAGGGATATCCGTTTATTAGCTGGACCGCTCAGCTCAAAACAGAGGTTGACTGGTGTGGTTGTCTCAGCATATCTATACGAGGAAAACAGGGTTCACAGACAAAGAACACAGAACATAGTATTTAAGGTGGTCTGCACTGTTTCCCCGCTGAATTTGAGCATCCTGTGGAATGCTGGTCTTGAACAATGCATTGAAGGAGGGGATAGCGGGGTGGGTTGGGTCACATAACATCAACAACATCAACAACAACATTTTGTCACACTCTCCAGAACAATGTTTCCTCTAAATCAATGGGGCTTTAATATTTAGCAACAGAATAATGCACAGAAGTCGAAGTGCTCCTAAGGTGTTATTACGCCTTACAATATAGGAAGAGAGGCTAAATGCTAACAACATCTTCGGTCTTTTTGCATGACTGACCAGACAAGCACACATCCACTCGTCTAAGCTCAGGTAAGAGCACATCTCAGTATGGAAAAACGGTGGCCAGTTCTTTTAAGCATTATAGGCTCTCATAGGTCAAATGAAAAACTTGAATTACCCCTTTGTGAGGAATTTCGGATGCCTCCTGGTCGCCTCCCTCAGGAGGCGCTCCAGACATGTCCTATTGGGAGGAGGCCTCATGGAAGACCCAGGACACGCTGGCGGGACTATGTCTCTGAGCTGGCCTGGTGTCGCCTCGGAGTCCCCCAAGAACAGCTGGAGGAGGTGAGCGTGGATCGGGAAGTCTGCATCTCTGCTGCCTCTATGACCTGGCCCAGGATAAAGCGGCTCAATGGGTATGTTTTGCTTTATTTGCTCTGGTTTACTCATCTTTCAGGCAGCTGCCATCTAGGATAAATAAACAGTAAGTGACATTACACTGTGTGACAATGACCTCTCAGTTTAGTCTGGTCTCTCTTAACTCTAAAACACTGCGAGACCAACCCTCCCCATGACCCTACCCACCCTTCTCTCCTCTACACTTCTGGCATATTCATTTCATGCACTGTGGAGTAATAGTTAACTTTCATCACAGCAGGAAGAGTGGGGTTGAATCTTCTTAAATCAGAATCTAGTTTTTTTTCCACGTTAAAGGAGACATATGCTTTAAACCATGTAAGAGCAGGATGGCATGTTTACACATTAGCAAAGTTGCAGATGAGAAGTAGAGTTCCCACCCTGTTTGGTAAATGATACATTCGTGAGCATGAAGCAGACTCATCCATCTTATGGGATGTTCCAGTTTAAATGGACCTGGAGCAGATCTCTTCCGGCACAAGATGAGCTCAACCAACCTCCACTCATAATGGGATTTAATGCCAACTTTCACAAGTCTCTCAAGTTCACACAAACTAATAAAATAATGAGAGAGTTTAGAAAAGTTCGGATAATAGAAAATAACGTCGCTGTGGGTTAAAATCCTTTCATTTCTACATGTTGTTTAGTTAGTTTGATAATTATATACACCTAATATGCGTAAACAGAAAAAGGCAAAGAGTAAATGGAACCATGTGCAAAAATGACAATGCATTTGGATGAAAAACTCAGCTTTGAGGATATTTGCCCAAATAGTGCAGGGCAGGGCACCTTATTTGGTTGGTCTATTATAGGACAACAAGTTGTACGAAGATAGAAAGAAAAGGAAGAAGCACAACCAAAATAGAAAGACAAACAGTTTAACGGAGGAACTTGAGGGATGTACCCCGAGGAACTGAGTCAGCTCGCACACACACTGACAGTCCCGGATCACCACAGGAGGCTGACAAAATCTGCCATGACACACCCATTGACTCCAAATGGGCTTTGAAGCAGAACCACACTGCCTGGGCTCTCTCTCTCTCTCTCACACATGCACGTACACACACACACACGCACACAGTGAAAGCAGCGGCTGACAGTTGTGACTACCTCTCTGCTGCCACAAGTTTATCTGAAAAGAAACTTCACAGAGATAGCGGGGAAACCGGGAGGGGACTTAAAACACAAGGAGGAGCAGCGGGGGTCTGTACAGCAGGTCTATACAGTATACTGCGGTGGGGGATAGGGGGGAGGGGGGCGGGGGGGGTACCGTGATCTTGCCTTTGCTGCCAGAGGACATTATCCAAGACTTCTGCAGCTAGTCGCATTCGGTCCAGGTCAGTTCTCAAAAGTCATAGCAGTGTTGGGGTGTAACTTAATACATGTACTTAGAATACTGCTACACTTTCATTTCTGACTGAGCAGCATCAACGGAATACATCCCAGTACACAATCATTCATATTGCTCAACATTATTAAGAAAGACCTTTTAATGATGACCTGTTTTTCCTCCTAAAAGGACATTAAGATTTATAACTTCTTACAGTTCATACACACAATGCACATGTTCACATAATTACTATTAAATACATGAATATTATGCAAATCAACGTGAAAGTATTTAAAGTATTGAGATACAATACTCTGATTGGACAAAGTAACGGAATACTTTACAAAATATATTTTAAGGCAAGTATTCCGTGTTCTGTAACTAGATACAATCACGAAGACTTCTCCCCAACACTGGACAAAAGTAACAACACTTTCAAGTGAGGATCTGACAGTTCGGTTCTGGTTCGATCATGTGATAAAGACATAACAAGTGACTCAAATGACCTTTCCTCAAAATCCAAGCTGCATTTTTCTTGGCAATATCATAAACAACATTGTCATTCAATAGAAAAGTGATCCTGAAAATGTACCCCTATTCTATAACCATACACTATCAGTCAGTTGTATTGCTATTACATATAATCCACACAGTAGAAATGTCTTAAATACAAAATAATCCAAATCAACAAAATCATACCAAAAATAAATATATTTTGACATTTTTGTTATATGGGACACACCACAACTGAGAGCTTACAAAGACACATACTCTATCAATATATAATATGTACACTGGCAAAAACACAGCAGCAACATGTGTTAGGATGGTGTAGCAAAGATGAAAATATTAAGATGACACTCTCATGTGCTAGACTATAAATGACTTACAAGTGCTTTCAGCTTATTAATAAAACCTCATAATTACATCAGCACTTGGTAGTACTGTGTTAACAAGCAAAGGAAGAGCAGAGAGGAAGCCTTCAGGCACTGGTGCTTGGATATAATGACTACTTTAATATTTATGTGCAGTCGTATGTGGTACATGTAGGTGTCAGGAAAAGCACTCATGTCTGGAGAGCTTTTGTCAAAGCTTTTGTCCTGTGCCCTTCACTCAATGAGCACAATCTATAGTCACGTGTGTGTGTGTGTGTGTGTGTGTGTGTGTGTGTGTGTGTGTGTGTGTGTGTGTGTGTGTGTGTTCTTGTAAAGCATCACATGTGGGGACGTCCACCTGTATACACACCAGCCATGTGGGGACCTAAAACCTTATGAGGACCTCATTCGAGGTCCCCAGAGGCACAATGCTTTTAAACGGCTAGAAATGGCCTCAAGATGGGCCCCATGTACTTTTCCTGAGAAGTCCCCAGAATGTCCAAAACCTGAATTAGTGTGAGTGTATGCGACCCTAGTGGACACACTGAGGTACTGCAGTCCCCATATGACACCATGTTCTGGTTCTGTGTATCACAGGTCCCCACAAAACAGCGCCCCCACAAGGTGGCTGTTGGTACTGCATCAGTCCTCATATGACACCATGTTCTGGTAGTGTGTATCATCAAGTCCCCACAAAACACCACCACCATGTGTTTGCTGTTGCACTGCACTTATTACAACTTCAACCTTTGTAACCTTTTACATTATAAATACATGAAAATATTAGTTGTTTTCTTAATGTAACATGCGATTAAAAAAAAGCAAATAAGCAGGATATGAGAAATATTTAGGGCTTGACGGTAACTGGTTTTCTTAAGTTACTAGCTACCATTGCTAAAACTAAAATGGATATATTTTATTGGTAAATGGTAACTTATATTGCGCTTTTCCACCTACATACTGTAGGCACACAGCAAGGAACCATTCACTCTCTCATTCATACAACAGTGTACGCAGACACTTGAGGCATGGAGGGTGAAGTGTCTGGCCCAAGGACACAAGGTCAGTACGCAAATTTGAACCCCCCGACCTTCTGATCATGAGACGACCCGCTCTACCAACTGTGCCACAGTCACCACCATTATTGTTTAATGATTATTATTTCAACTTAATTCAATATAAACGTAATGTTAACATGATTTGTTAACACAGACAACCCAAAAGAAAATCCTAAAAAATAAAATAAATGTTCTCTTCAGCCTTCAGCCCTATCTGCAGAGGGACTTTTATCTGCCCTGAGTCTATCTATAGCCTGTCCTAGGAGCGATCACTGTTATTGTTTGCCTCCACGATTTTTACCAGATGAAGGTAGAAAAGTGCCATAAATGTGATTTTATGTAGACTTCACATGAACAGGATTTCACCAGTCTAGAGCTGTGGGCTGTGTGGAACATGCTGTAGGTGTCTCCAGAGCAGTAGCCTACCTAAGTGTTGGAAGTGAATATCCAACAACGTGAAACCATCTTGAATGTGCACCACATCATTTGCCTCCCATGAACTTTCATAGCGGCCTCTATCTTTTTATCTTCACTACAAGGGCGTTTATTAACAGCGCTGGCTGCTTTGAATCAAGTCTAAATCAGTCATTAAATCTATGTCATTAACCATTGCGTGAGTAATTGTAAAGCACTTTGAGTTATTTTGCATGAATGGTTCTCATCAAATACAGTTGATTGACTGACAAATAGAATTATAAATTGGCTTGTCTGAGTGTTGGGGAGGGACTTGTGTCCTGCTTCTGCTCCTCCCTCTCACCTCTTTGTATGCAGGGGCTCCACCCTCCCCCATTGCTACTGGGTGTGGCTTCTCAGCTGTCCCCTAAGATTGGCTGCATCTGGCCTGGTGGCTCAGCTCAGTCCCAGCCTGGTCTCCAGCCACCTTTGCCATTTTTGTAGTAAAACTTTGTAATAAAATTGGTATTTAACCGCCCTTCTGGTTGCTTTCCTCATTGAGCCGGTCGGGACAATTTGTGAAAAAGGAGCTATATTAAAGCTGTTAATATTGTTGTTTTGTTTACAATAGTGACGTTTAAAGAACAATTAAGACTGAGAGGTCCATTAAAACGAACTAGAAAACAAACATTTAGGGATGCACCGATAGTATCAGGTATCCAGGACCTAGGAAACACATGACAAATTAAGCCTTGGAAAAAATGATTAATAATAATGAAAATTATATTCAATAAAAAAAAAAAGAATAAAATAGCATATGTAAGATTCTCATATAACTAAATCTACGTTTCTCAGGTAAATGGGTAACTACTAACTAGTCTGCTATGATATAGTCTATAAACCATCTATACACAAGAATGTTTGAGAAAAACGCATGGTACTCGTTTTGGTATTCGGTGTTGGCAAGTAGGCTACTCAAGTCAAAGTACTCATAACAGTTTTAGAAAAAAGTAGTATCGGTGCATCCCTATCAACAATAACAACAGACTGGTGGTGATGCTCCATCATGACACAAACTGGGATTAACAGGTCCTCATAATGTTCATCTCTAAACTGTCTCATTATACAAAATGGTGGCTTGACTACATCGTGATACACAAACCAGGATTACCAGGTCCTCATAATGTCCATCTCTAAACTGTCTCATTATACAAAATGGTGGCTTGACTACATCATGATACACAAACCAGGATTACCAGGTCCTCATAATGTCCATCTCTAAACTGTCTCATTATACAAAATGGTGGCTTGACTACATCGTGATACACAAACCAGGATTAACGGGTCCTCATAATGCCCATCTCTAAACTGTCTCATTATACAAAATGGTGGCTTGACTACATCGTGATACACAAACCAGGATTAACGGGTCCTCATAATGTTCATCTCTAAACTGTCTCATTATACAAAATGGTGGCTTGACTACATCGTGATACACAAACCAGGATAAACAGGTCCTCATAATGCCCATCTCTAAACTGTCTCATTATACAAAATGGTGGCTTGACTACATCGTGATACACAAACCTGGGTTAACAGGTCCTCATAATGTTCATCTCTAAACTGTCTCATTATACAAAATGGTGGCTTGACTACGTCGTGATACACAAACCTGGGTTAACAGGTCCTCATAATGTTCATCTCTAAACTGTCTCATTATACAAAATGGTGGCTTGACTACGTCGTGATACACAAACCTGGGTTAATAGGTCCTCATAATGTTCATCTCTAAACTGTCCCATTATACAAAATGGTGGCTTGACTACGTCGTGATACACAAACCTGGGTTAACAGGTACTCATAATGTCCATCTCTAAACTGTCTCATTATACAAAATGGTGGCTTGACTACATCGTGACACACAGGTATCAGCTATGTTCTAACTACCGACCATTGCACAATATTTTACAAGAAAGAAAACATTCAATACTAAATTGAAAAACTTTTCAGTTTATAAAGTTTTAGACAAATCTTCAATTGAACATTTTTTATTCTGTGTCCAAAAGTTGGAGCATAGCTGATTAGCAGACATCATGCTTTAAAACTCTAAATATTTAATTCTTTTGAAATCAATGCTAAAAATAAATTGGATATTAAGGCTTTAAGTAGCCTGTGGACAAAGGCACAATTTTCACTGTAGGCATATGTGAAAATGCCATTCCTCCTTCGTCTAATTTATTTAACCCTTTGTCTTTTGATATTCTTTAAAAAATTAGCATTGGTTTGTTTTGGTTTGCAAAATCCCTGGCCGCCATTTTGTATTGCGGGGGAGGAGCTAGTGGTGCCACTACCCGTGCTCTGCATCTCTCTGCATCTGCGTCCACGACAGATGTCACGTAGCCTACAGTCAACAAACTGGTAAGTCTTTTTTGGAGAGTTAACTATGTTAGACATGACAAATTAGTTTGCAATGTTCATGTTCTAAGATATGTGCTCAAAAACGTTTCAAAAACAGTGCTAAGTACTGTGGCAATGTGCTAGCTTTTCTGTTCATTTCTACCACAATATAAAGAGACAGACTTATTTTTTGCTCAACTGTCTACTTGAAGGAAGGTATATGAGGCTCTTTTTTTTTTAGATTTGATTGTTGAAAAGTTAAGTGGATATTAGCTTGATTAGCTAGCTGCATGGTGGTTAGCTATCATGCTAGTTGTACATTAGCAAAACCAGACTCACGTGGCCTCACTTTTCTTTAACAAGAAATACATTATACAGTTAAAACGTTGGAGTAAAGTAATTAGACATTTATCTTGAGCTCCACAATACTGGAGGGCATTTTTTTTTGCATTGGGTCGTCCATAACTTTTCTGTCTGACCCAGTCTTAGCTTTGAGAATAACCATAACATTGAACATGTTTAGCATAGTGGTAAGAAGCTGCTGTAGCACCATGTGCTGTGGGAAGTGGAGCTGAGACTGCCACAGAGGCATTAAACATAAATAACTCATCTAACAATGGGACAATAGACTATGTCTGAGATGTCAGGACGTTAAGCAAAGATTGTTCACAGCTACCATAGTTAACTCAACTTTATTTTTTCAGCAACAATGAATGAGTCGAAGGATAAAGAGGGACATGGGAAATCTGAGGTGAGATGTTTTTTCTTCTTCTTGTGAACCACTGTACTGTATAGAAAAGGCTTTATTTATTCATTCATTTTTTAATACATGTATAAAAGGAATACCACTACAAGGCCATAATGTTTTATCCAACGTTTTAACCTTAAGTCTCATGCTGTTCATAGGGCAGATACATGTAAACACAGCGAGTGATTTTTTGTTTTGTTTTGTAGTCACAAGTAAGATATTTTTGTTGTCTGCAGACATTGAGAAATCACCACGATGCCTGTGTGACCCGACATGAAGAGTGGCTCACAAAGGAACCACACAAGAACTTTGAAATTACATCACTACCTCAAGTTGTAAGTCTGTGCATACAATATTGTTTAAGGCAAGACACTGCAGGGTAATGGGCTATATGCACAGTGACCCCACGTGATTTACGCCTGGACAGTCAGCCAGACGCTGTCCTTCCTGTCCGAATTAGCAGGTCCCACAGAAATTAAGCAATAGCTTAAGATTTGGTAAAGGACAGCGAGTAAAAGTTCAGATGTGACGGAGCAGGTTAGAAAATATTACATGAGACGTAACGACTTCACTGGAGGAAACTCCGTGTTCATAACGTGGATGTTTTTGTCTTGAGGCTAACGCGGCTAACACAAAATAAAAAATAAAACTAGCGAGGCGTTTGGAACGAGCCTGCGCAAAAAAGAATCGTCCTGTTAGTTTAAATTATATTTACTTGTTTACATGTTATATTATCATTTTTTAACACTAGCCTTTAGCTCTAAGATGAAAGCTCCGCCCCTTACGACAGCTGGCGTTTCCTTTGGGACAGATTCACAGTGAACATGATGTTTGTAACACGTTGCTGTGACTCCATCAGTAACTCGTTGTCCTTAACCAGATCCTGAGCTTCTCTATGTTTGTGTGGGAACCTGCTAATTGTGAATGTAAACGATCAGCGACAAGAAGTCCAGCGTCTGGCTGACTGTCCAGGAAGACGTCACGTGGGGAAACTTTGCATATAGCCTATAAGGAAAAAAATAACGCCCCATAGTTAACCGGATATTTTAATAAAGAGTTTTCTACAGCAATATAAACAAATATCTCTGTCCACATGACAGATTATGCGCAAAACAGATTACTCTATCCCACGAAAGTTATATATTTTCCCAACACTTTTTTTTTATATAGCAAATAAGTTTGACTTTACATTTTTTTTTATTTTGCTGAGGTTTAGCTCAGCCACTCAACTCATGGAGAAACTTTAGCAAGGTCAACCCGTCAAAAAAAGGTCTCTCTGTCTAATGAATAAGTTCTGAGAAAAAAGAAATAAAGAAATCTGCAGCCGCAGTGCATGTGACGTCGCGCAGCTCGGAGAAAGTAGTGGCTTCTGTCCAAATCGCCAACAGAATGAGTGGACTATACACTACTATATAATGCAGGCCTATGTAGTGAATGAGGGGTTGGGGACTTGGGTGGACATTCGGACACAAGCCAGGTCTGGTCTCCTGTCCAGACCTGTTCACGTCCAGGTCTAGTTGCGTCCAGGTTGTGTCCTGTTAAATAATTGAGTCTTGTCTTTTTCAGTCAAACCCCAGAAAGGATGACATGTCCACATCTGAAGGCAGCCAAGATGAGTATGTCCCAGATCACACAAAGAGCAGCACAGACAGTGAAGACGACGATTCATCTGCCCACCAGAAACAACCACATAGAAAGAATCTGGATCAAATAAATATAGATCCACAAGGTAAGATAAGTTTCACAATGCCATGTACTGTTACTTCCTGTTATCTATTAAGTGTCCTGGTAACCATTTCATTTTTGTTTTTAGAGGGGGTCATGGAAGACACAGAAGCATCAGATGATGAAACTGATCCAATCTCAGCCCCAGATTGGTCATCTTCAAAATCTCCAGGTATTTGAACAAGTAACACTTGACACCTGTGGGGGAGAGGGAGAGGAGGCGAAGGACACAAAGGGAGGAGACCAAGGACAAGAAAACAAGACAATAATTTCCTGTATTTTGCTTAGATTAATCTCATTATGTCCACAGGAACCAGGAAGAGGGGAGAGCCTGCACTCCAAAACTTTCAACCAGGAAGTGAAGATCATATCCCTGGGTTTTCTTCGAAGTCTCTAGGTATTTTAAACAATCAATGAAGGAGAGAGTTTGGCTGTTTGATTCGGGAAGAAGAGATTCAGGACAGAAGAGAGAGTGTGACCGGGGAGAGGAGACGGGTGAGAGAGATACAGGACAGACACAGGGGAGAGAGGAGGAGACTGATGAGAGAAATACAGGACAGACGGAGGGGAGAGAGGAGGAGACTAAGGAGAGAGATGCAGGACAGATGGAGGGGAGAGAGGCTAACGGATGAGAGGGAGGAGGGGAGTGAGAGGAGTAGAAATGGGAGAGGAAGGGGAGAGAAGACGAAGGAGAAACGGATACAAACAGGGATGGAGGAGTAAAAAGAGGGAGACTGGAGCGAGCAACACAAGAGCAACAGAAGTGGAAGGATTGGTACTGGTCAGAAATGTCTGATAGTGTTGCAGAATGAAGTGATGATACATTTTATGGGAGAAACATCCAGGAACTTGTGCTAAGTCCCCGCTCAGCATTGCGTCTCTATTATTCTTCAAACACGTGTTGACGTTGGCATTAGTTACTGTGTGAACCATGTATATATTGCTCTCACAATTCATACATTTAATTTAAAAGGGACAGAAATAAAGCTGAAGCTGTAATTACAAAAAAAAAAAAAAAAAACATAAAAAAAAACAATTTCATGTTGGTGAGTGAAATCAATGATTTCTTTATGCCCATAGAACCAAGGAAAAGAGAATTTTTAGCTATATACTAGTTTAGTTTACTAATAACTTGTCTTGAACACTCAGGACAGACGGGAGGAAAGGGCAGACACGGACGCCAACAGAAGAAATGTCTACTTCCACTGGTAAAGCTCATTCCAACTACTTGCAATACAATTGGTTATTGTCTATAAAGTCATAGTAAGTCATGTCTTTGTTGTCGTCTTGTTATATTTTACTTTTTTTTTTTTTCTGCATGCCCTTATGGCCTTGTAGATTTAAAGTTTGTATAGCTTATTTTTACCTGAATTCTATGTTTGTTGCACAATTGTACTGAGAAACATTGCTAGTTTGTGAACCTGTTCTCAAACAATGGCAATAAAAAGTGTTCTGATTCTAGTTTTTGCATATCTTCCAGGATCTAAAGGAAAAAAGAGACCGTGGACAGTGCAGGAAGTGAATGCAGTAGAGGAAACCCTCATGGACAACATTCAGTCTGGAAAGGTCCCTGGTAAGGCGCAGTGCATCCAATGTATTGAAGAGTCTGCTGGGGCACTTCAAACAAGGACATGGGAGGGTGTCAAATTTTACGTCAAAAACCGGATTGAGGCTGGGAGACGACAAAGTTGTAAAAGAAAGTAATAAGTAAGTAAGTAAGTGCTTATGACACATTAGGTACAATGACAGAAACCGTTTTTGTAAGAGTTGGCTAAAGAAAACGTTGTCCTGTTGTATATATTTTTTTTGGCTTTTATTGATCCTTAAAGGAACAGGCCACCGTGTTTCCATACTGAGATATGTTCTTATCTTAGCTTTGACGAGTTCTTTAGGACCTGTCTGATCTTCCCCCGTGGCTTCAGTCACGTAAACACAGCGCAGACGGCGTTAGCATTTAGCCTCTCCCTCTCTCCTCTATAGCTCCAAAACAGGTCAAGATAGAAGCTACCAAGCTCTTCCACGTTTCCCCTATTTAAATATGGTTACGTGAAGTGTTCCACTACAAAGTATAATTACACACAATTAAACAATGTGGATTTTCTAAGCGGATAAAAGGGGGGACTATATTGTAAGGCGTAATAATACCAGGAGTAATTTGGCATCCGCACAGTAAAGTGAAGATTACTGCACAGTAAAGTGAAGATTTCGAACTACTCCTGGTATTATTACGCCTTACAATATAGTTCCCCTTTTTATCCGCTTAGAAAATCCACATTGTTTAATTGTGTGTAATTATACTTTGTAGTGGAACACTTCACGTAACCATATTTAAATAGGGAAAACGTGGAAGAGCTTGGTAGCTTCTATCTTGACCTGTTTTGGAGCTATAGAGGAGAGAGGGAGAGGCTAAATGCTAACGCCGTCTGCGCTGTGTTTTTTCGTGACTGAAGATCAGACAGGTCCTAAAGAACTTGTCAAAGCTAAGGTAAGAAACATATCTCAGTATGTAAAAACACTGGCCTATTCCTTTAAAGGAACAGGCAACTGTTTTTTCAGTCTGAGATATGTTCTTGCCTGAGCCTGATTGTGATTTGATGTGTGAAACCATAGACATTAGCATTTAGCCTCTCCTCCTCTCCTCTATGTGGCCAAATGGGGGTGAAGTTAGAAGCGACCAAGCTCCTCCACGTTCCCCCTATATGGTTATGTGAGATCCAAGTATAGTTACACAAAATTAAACATGTCAATTTTCTAAGTGGATGAAAAGGGGAACTATATTGTAAGGCGTAATAACACTTAAGAAGCACTTTGGCGTCTTACTGCGCAGATGTCGAGGTGCAACTACTCATGTAACTGTATTTAAATATGGGAAACGTGGAAGAGCTTGGTGGCTTCTAACTTAACCCCATTTAGCCCCATAGAGGAGTGGAGATGAGGCTAAATGCTAACAACATCTTTGGTCTTTTTGACTGAGTGCACGCACAAAGACCAGACAGGTGCACATTAACTCGTCTAAGCTCAGGTAAGAACATATGTCAGTATGGAAAACCGGTGGCCTGTTCCTTTAAATACAGGAAGTAACAGCTAGAGGTAGAGTTTTCATACTGTTGTGCAATCGTAAAGTTGTGCAAGAGTCTAAAGTAGAGACCTGTACAGGAATGGATTTTGTGAAATGTTTTGGTCTGACCGCCCGTTCCCGCCTAAGGCTTTATGAATCCTGACCGATCCTACAAAATTAGTGTCGAGTCCTGCAAGTCTCGTGAGAATTCCCGCCCGTTGCAGGTCTCTAGTCAAGAATTCTATTAAACTTTCCCTCCAACTTACTCGTGTTGAAGAACATGCATGATAACTGGCAAACCGTTGGGCGACAGACCCATGTTCACTTTTTTGTAAATAAATATTTCATTGTTAATGAACATTTGTTGGGCATTGATTTTTTTGTTTTAAACCTCCTCCTTTTTCCTGTTAACCTATCTACCGACATTCAAAAATAACAAAAAATACAAGAAATACCATTTTCCCCACTATTGCCATCTGGTGGTTGTTTCAGGTACTACATAATAGACAGGTCCCCAAAAGTCACCAATTACCGGACAAAAAATAAAAAATAAAACTTAGGAGATTTTGGTTCAAAATTTGCATTTGGAGCCCAAGGCTCAAGAAAAAATTTTGAGAGTGGTTTTGGTGGCTCTATTCCCTTAAAAAAAATGGGGTCCCCATATGGAGCAGTTTGCCTTGAGGTCCCCATTTGTACTGATTTACAAGTATGTGTGTGTGTGTGTGTGTGTGTGTGTGTGTGTGTGTGTGTGTGTGTGTGTGTGTGTGTGTGTGTGTGTGTGTGTGTGTGTGTGTGTGTGTGTGTGTGTGTGTGTGTGTGTGTGTGTGTGTGTACACAGCGTACACTGCTGTGTGAATGGGAGAGCGGTTCCTTGATGTAAAGCGCTTTGAGTGCCTTGAGTAAGTAGAAAGACAACATTGCATTTGATCCTTATTCGAACAAATGACAAACAAAAAAAAGCAAATAAAGCCTTTTCTTTCCTTTTGTAATACATTAATAACATATTCATGCACAGTCCAAGGTCTGATGGGATGGGAAAGAGCAAAGGCGGTATGGCCACCAAATTAACGCCTCTGCCAATTTTATGAATCTGTGTGGCCTTTATTACTGCAGGTTAAATCTAGCTTTACATACATAACAACGTTATTGTTAATGATAAGTAAAATAATTGAGCAGTGGGCTTCACCCTGTGGCCTGCAAGTCTGCTCTGCTCCACATGATTGTGACAGAAGCGCAACTGCGTTCATTACGATGATTGTAACAGCGATTTTGTAAAAGATTTTTCATTTGTTCATGAGGCTGAAATGCACCAGAAGGCAGGAAATTGCATGCATTTAGTTTAAACTTTCCAACATCTAACCAAACGTTACGCCCAATGAACCATTCAAGAGAACAACTACTGTGTCACTTGACATGACAGAATCCCGAGCTGCTTTAGGCGACCTCCGTCTGGTTCACAAGAGAAGAGCTAATACAAAACAAAAGCTAATATTGACTTCAGCTGATGATGATAAGTTCTTTATGTAAACCAAGATTCTCAACAAGACTCTCATTGGTCTCCAATCGTTTTAAACTATCAGTCAAATACAAGCAGTGCTTTAGAATCAGTCTCATATTTTCAGTTTTGCAGCTGTACTTTTTAGAAAATGCTCTTTTTCTTGAGGTCGCGACCGCAGCTGTCACGCTACAGTGAGAAGCGGTGTGTGTGTGTGTGTGTGTGTGTGTGTGTGTGTGTGTGTGTGAGTGAAACTATGCTGACATGCATTTGTGAGCGTCAAAATAAAAAACTAAAAGGGAGTTTGGGGTCGGAAAGGTTGCTCAAATATTAAACTCCATTTACAGTCCTGTTGTACTGTCATGGAGAATAGAAAGGTAAACACCCACATGCACACCTTTTAGCTGCTGTTGCTGCGACACCAGATATTAGGGATGACAGCTTAAAAAGGTTTCCGTGTCACAGCCAATAGCGCACTAAGCTGCACCTCCAAACGCACACATACACACAGAGCGTTTCACAATAACACTGAGGACATAATCGCTTTACCTAACACTTTCAGCCAAGTTATACAGGGACACATGCACAGTCACAACTTTAGATTCAGCAACTTGACTTGGATCACCTTTTCACAGTTTAATTGCTTACAAATAAATAAAAATTAAAATAGTGTGTGACCGTGTCTGTATAGAAGCCCTCAGTTTGATTGAACTAATGCTTTGTATTTTAAGTGTAACCGAGTGGTAAGGTCCCGATAAGTCATTTACTTATTTAGTTTTACAATATTACGAGAAAATGATGGTAATGACATTGGAACATAATCATACGCAGCAAGTTGAAGTTTTGTCCTGTGTGTACGGCCTACAAAGAGTGAGGCATAAATAAATCTGCAATAGGTTTAAATGCTTTATACCACTTTGACTTTACCGGCTAACACAAAAGGCTACAGCTAAACGAAAGCCGAGTCGAAATACTCGTGCACAGACACATGCATGCCTATAATTAACTATAATTAATTCACATTTTGGCTTACACAGACACTTACTGAGAGAACACTTTAACCAACTTTAAGAGCACAATAGAAACAGCAGTGTCTGGCTGCTAAATTAAAATGCATATCATTAGCACATTGTTAACAGTTCTATTGCATAGAGCTTATGAAAAATACCTTAGTGTCACAACATTACAAGAAAAAATGTGGTGCTCCAGGCGTCTCCATGCAACTTTATCACGCACCGCCTTCAGCCCACATTACACAAACAATCAAATAGTGTACATGTACTTTGAATAAATCAAACCGCAAACAAACAAGTACCAAACATGACGCCAAGCTGGATCACAGCCTTGATAGAAACAAACCTACTCACACCCCTTCTCGTTGAGCTACTCAGTGAGGTCTAACAGGCCGAGTGCCGTGGGAGTTTACAATCACAAAGCAATACACAAAGCATTTCAAAATATCAGTGTATGTCCAAATGATGGAGTAAATTTTATATGTTCAGCATTTAGCAAGCCATAACTGTATTTTTTTTTAATTAAAGGGACTATACAGAGTTTAAAAATTAAAAAAAAATATTTTCCTCCCCCTACATGTTCCAACAATGTCCAAAGGTGTAGAATGAGCTCAGACCTGCTCACCACAACTGCCTCTAAAATCCTGCACTGTCACTCAAAAAGGTGTTCATTTGGTTCCGAAGTGCCGTCATGCACGAGCTTAATATAGAAGGTGCAGTTACATGTATGACCTGAGGTGGCAGTAGTGAGTATAAAATGGCCAACTTGTATGTTGCCCCTTTAAGATTGAATCGTCAGCTACAGCTCATTCATTTTGGGCAAACAATTGTGATATAGCGGGTCAGAGTTTACAAAATCATGATTTTGAGATACACCATTGTTTAAAGGGGCTAGATGCAAGTTGGTCATTTTTATACTCACTACTGCCACCTCTGGTCTTGTGCGTAGCTGCAGCCTGCATGACGACACTACGGACCCGAAGTAACACCGTTTTGAGTGACAGTGCAGGATGTTAGAGGCAGGTGTGGTGAACAGGTCTGGGCTCATTCTACACATTAGGACATTGTTGGAGCAAATAGGGGGAGGAAAACACATAATTTTAACATGTTTAAACCAATGGCCGCTGGCTGCCCTGCTTTTTGACCACAAACGTGGGGGCCGCCATTGCTCCGCCGTTGCTGCAGTACCTCCATATCGCCGCTAGGCCCCCATTGAAAAGCATTGGACTTTAGACACGTTAAAAACTACTTTAAAGAGGGGGTATTATGCTTTTTTCAGCCACATAGCACCAGTCTATAGCACACTACAATGATGACGAAACCTTCTGTTGGTCTGTCAATGCAGTAAATTAGAATAACTGCCTTGTATAAAATTGCTCTTTCAAAATGGCGTAGCAAATGGCTTGAAATAGGCCTCTGTCTCTTTAAGAACCTCTGACCCTTTCCGACACGCCCCCTCCACACGCTGTCTGTGGCATCACAACAACACTCCGCTTGTCTCAACAGTAATGAAACTACGATCGGTGCATTTTAATTTTTATTGTTGGAAAGGAGCTACTGTTTATCACTTTGTGAACAATGGCCACACAGGATATTATTTGGAGACGAACCTTCCACACCGGACGCTTGGAAGAGGCTCTTGCCTGAAAAATAACTGCTGTTTGGAGGCTATCTCTTTGCTCCTGCCATGCCCTATGGATCTCTAACTATACCCCCATGGACGACACCAGGATCTGCAGGAGCCCATACGATTCAAAGACGGACATTATCTGTGCAGGTGGACAATGGTTTTTCGAGGTTACCCGTTAGCTTGTTATAATCGACTACAGCTCATTGTTGATGAAAAGTCTGCAATAAACCACAAATGTGTAAAGCCAGGCTCATTGTGTGATCATCGTAAAGGCTGCTTCGAGTAGTTGCTGCTTTATTGACGTTATTTGTGCATAATATGCTGCCTGTTTTCAATGAATGTTGTGAAGGTGAAGGTTGTTAGCTTGTCGCGGCTAATAGTGCCTTAGCTCCGGGAGAAAACCACTCGGCTACGACTCACTGTAGATGAAATGTGAGCAATAAACTACACAATCAACAAGCCAGGCTCCGTGTGTGATCATCATAAAGACTGCTTCAAGCAGTTGCCTGTTTTAGTGACGTTTTCAATGCATAATATGCTGCTTGTATTCAGTGAATTTTCCCGTTAGCTTATCGCGGCTAGCTTGTTAGCTCCGGGAGAAAACCACTCGGCTACGACTCACTGTAGATGAAATGTGAGCAATAAACTACGAAATCAACAAGCCCGGCTCAGTGTGTGATCATCATAAAGGCTGCTTCAAGCAGTTGCCTGTTTTAGTGACGTTTTCAATGCATAATATGCTTGTATTCAGTGAATTTTCCCGTTAGCTTATCGCGGCTAGCTTGTAGCTCCGGGAGAAAACCACTCGGCTATGACCCATTGTAGATGAAATGTGAGCAATAAACTTCCAAATCAACAAGCCTGGCTCCGTGTGTGATCATTGTTAAACGGTTCTTTATGTGTGTGGTGGTTTTATTGACTTTATTTGTGCATATTTCTCGTTTCCACGTGATGACTCGAGGTTTAGCTTAGCATTAGCTTTCTCCGGAGGCTCTGTGCATCATCAAGGCCCAGCGCAGAACCAGACACTGAAATAAGTGTTCTTGTCACCGGTTTTAATCCTGGGTGTTTCGGTAAAAGAAACACTGATGTGTGTCTTTGTAAAAGTCTGCTGTGGCTCCGGTTCACAACACATGAAGCTAAACCTCCATGATGACTCTGTTTACATCTTAGGGCTAGACACTGCGGGGAGGGGGTTCTGCTGAGGAGCAGTGGTTGGTTACTCGGCTGGTGACGAAAGGTCGGAGGCGTATCCTGGAGGTCGAGGGCGTTTCCTGAAGGAATCAGGCGTTTTATCCCTAAAATGGCCGCCATCAGAGTTTCTACAGATTACTCGAAAATACGTGAATGTGCCAAGGCAACACTTCAGGCATGTTTTTAATGAGGGAATGACTTAATAACATGATGTAAAGCTTGAAAAAGTCGATTTTGCATAATAGGCCCCCTTTAAAGCCTGGTTTCAATTGTTTCAACACTAGACTAGGCTAGATATTCCTCCTGAGATAACGCTGGGTTAATAACAATATATGAAACCAGGCTGGTTTTCGTAATATGATTTTTTGAAATCTCGTACTTAATGAGGCTCGGACTGTTAGCATTGGAGCAGCGCGAGCTACACGTCACGCAAGGGCCGAGTCTACGGTGAAAATCCCGCCCGTATGTCCTTTTTAGGAACATGTTTCGTCAGAGCTGGGGAGGGGGAGCCTGTAAATCCGCCATGAATTGCCCCGCGGCCGTGGTCATTCTGGTAAACGGGGAGGAGTGAGCATAAGACGTCCATTATTTTTTACAGTCTATGGTTTAAACTCTGTATAGTCCCTTTAAAGAATTATTTCATAAACTACAACCCACAATGACAATGACTATCTACAACTAGGTGTCATGAAAATAATCAATTCTGCAATATATACGATATTATGATATGTGATTCTTGTATCGAGCATTTTTCCTCGATACAAGAATCACATATCATAATATCGTGATATATTGCAGAATTGATTATTTTCATGACACCTAGTTGTAGATAGTCCGGATCGATTTTTAAACACATAGGTTTGGGGGAAATATTCATTGCAGTCTCTCTTTGGTCCTGAACTTTTACTCCCGCCCACCAGATGGCAGCGTACCCCACAGCCTACCTATCTAGGGGTGGCTTTTTTTCACAATGGGGTCTCCCGGAGTTTACAGAACACAGCAAAAGTTCCATCATGGAAGAGAGGGATTTATCAGACGCTCCAAATCTAATTAATCGTTTTTACTAAGACGGTCCTCTCCCCTTTCTCCACTGTGTTTTGGCAGATTGTTTTTACTACATAAGATAATGAAGAAATGAGTGCTTTACTTCTTAATCACTGTGAAATACACGCTCATGTTATCACCATGTCCCTGATCTAATGCACACATGAACCAACCAGTGATGCCCAAATTGTGGAGTGCAATGATCAAATGAGCGATCGTATATTATTCTACCAAAGGGTTTTGTGCGGGGATAAAACTTGTCATTATTGACCACTAGGGCTCCAACTAAAGGTTAAAGAATTATGAGGAAAAAGTAGTAGTCCCCCCTGGAAATTTGTTTTGGAACAGACAAGCCAATCCAAGTTCCACTATCACAACACCACAGCTACAAGTGCATGTGAGTGCAAAATATTAAACACAGTCTTGAGCAACTCATTCTGACAAGGTAAACTGAAACCGCTTGCACCACGCCCTTAAACTGATTGCTAACCAGGTTAAACGCATGTAAATTCTCTTTTGTTATGCATATGTATTATGCAAATGTGTTACTGTGTAAATATAAGTCTTGCTACCAGTATTTAGCTGCTATATTCTGCAGGATGAATACAGGGAAAGCATTCTGTTAATCGCCTTAATATCTGGGGGAAGTGTTTTGCTAGTAAGTCTAGTAAGACTAGTAAGTAGTAAGTACTTACACGCTTTAAAATTCGGCCGTTGAGTTTAGTTAATTATAATTAAGTCTTGGGACGTATCCACTTTGTCCCACTTTAAAATACGGTTGTGAGTTCTTTTAATGACCTGCAAGTTAACAGGTAACCACTGTCATTATGTGTAAGTTCATGAGTGTAGTACTTTGAGTATTTTGTCTGTACTGGAAACCTGTTTGGGAAATAATATGGATGTATTGAAGTGATATTGCTGCAGTGCTCTCTGTGCTACATTTTTATACAAAGACACTTGTGCTCTTAAAATGCTTTATTTATTTATTTGTCCATCGTAACTGTGGCACTGCCACTTGTAGTGTTGCTGGTGCGCGCCGGTTTGACCACTGACTCCTGTATTGGTTGTTGTTGCTTCTTGTCGCTCTCCAGGTAGTAAAGATCACTGTGACAAGTTCAGTAACAAAAGTCGGGGCTAACTAGTCATGGTGCAGCCATGGGCCTGCATTATCCCTGTAAACGGCAATGCTAGTTGCTGACGTCAATATTTCCGAACGCGTGTCATTTGATGCCACGAGTGTCAGTCATACTGTAATGTTATTGTATATTCACACATTTTAGTGAGACCAGGCTGAAAAGTATAACAAAATGACACTCCCTCATCATTAAAACATACTTAATGCTCCCAAAATCGAAGCCCTTTTATCCACTTGAATCATTTACAGTGAAACATAATCAAATCCCACAATTGATGTAAATGTGTGTATGTAAAATGAGCAGCTTCCTTTGTCCATTGTTTTTCATTGCAGAGGCGGTTTGGCTTGTGGCAAAACCCGAGCTTTGAAACAAGTGAATTCAGCTGTTTCTGCCTGACTGGACTCAATAATCAATATGCCTGGATGTTTTAAAAGATTTTCTTCATTGTTTGGAGGGGTGAAAGTACAATGGCTCATCGTGAAGAATAGAATTCAAACTGAAAATGAGAGCATTTTGGTTTGTGAAGAAACAATTTAAAATGTAAAAAATCTGTGGCAGCACACTGGTTGGAGACTTGTTCTGCTTTTTGAGATGACATTGTGACTGAACACGCATCAGGAGGGAGGTGCCACTGTTACTTCGTGTTACGTCGTGTGTGTTCACACTGTTTTGTCCTTGTGCACAAAAGTTTTTGACATCAGATTTGGTGTTTAGACAAACAAGTTTATTGATAGAAAAAACACCAAGCGTCTTTGGCGCAGTATGTTGCACAAATGGGAAAACTTTATTCGCAGAGCTTGCTTTCTTTACAGAAATAGTCAAAATGTACTCTAGTGAATGATTGAATAGATTTCATGGTTGAAAGGCAGAGAGATGAATGGAGAAAAGCAATGGGAGGTGAAGGAGAGGAAGAAGAGTGTGTGTAGGTGTGTGTGTAATGAGGCCTGACTTGGTTAATACCTCAAGGCGACGTTTGCTTTCTGAAGGAAAATACAACACACACCCATCCAAGGAAACATGATTTTTAAAAACGACTTCGCTGAAATACAATTACTGAGATGAATGAGCAGTGTCAGTCAAGCTCTGGCAGCTTTTGTTTACCATCTTGGGAGCCAGTAATAACTGTAATGGTTGTAATGACCTGGTTGGGCCATAAAGATTTCTTAAGATGTCATTAAGTGAGTGTATTCATCATGATGCAAAAGCTCCTGGACTGAAGACCGGTGTGTGCAAATGAGTGTGATTTATGGAGCTCACCCAGACCACCAGCCCCGGCTCATCTTGGTGTATTCATGAGAGCGTGAATGGGTGAGTGGATACTTGCTGTAAAGCGCTTCAAGTACCTATAGGTGGAAAAGCGCTATATACGTTGAAACTATTTTTACTAGAACTGACCACGAAGCGCCCATCATTGTCAAAAAACACCTCTGCACTTTGACAGGTACCGAGAGCGCTCAAAGGAAGTAGCAATAAATACAGCAATCTACAGATGATTATGGGAATTTTAGAAATGTGGGTGATATGCGTGTTGAAGTGGACAAGCAGTCATGGTCACACATCTGACAATGAGTTCTGACAATTTATGAAAACTGTTGCCATTGACTCAAAAAGCCAATGCATTTGGTTTAAACTAAACCTGGAGCAGAGCAAAATCAAAAGCGGAAGAAACCAACTGCAAAGGTTTACAGCAGAGTGGCCCTTCACATATTATACTACTACACAAAATATTAACCATAGAAGTCAAGTTTGTTTTTGTCTGTTTAAGAGAGAGATAGACATGGGAACTGTGACCGGGTCACTGTGGGTAAAGGTATGGGGCAGTCGTTTGTCCAACTGGGGTGCTGCAGTGAACGCACCATCCAAGGTGCGTGTTTACTTCCGCTTGCCCTGATTAGTAATGCATTAAAGCTGTGGACGCCATGCAGCATTCAGTCTTGGGGCCGTGGGTTCGAATGGCGCATGTAAGTAGCTCGCTTTTGGTGCGTTTTAGGCCTATTAATGCACATCAATACTGTCGCTAACACAATGTACTTCTGGCCCGGGGGTTTTAGGAGGTTACGAGTACTGGCCTCTCCTGTAAAGGCGCCAGAAGCCCCGATTTGGCCATAGTCTGGTGTGTGCAAGGTAAATGCGGTTCAGATTTGTTTTGGTTTTGCTTCCTAACGCACGGTGGAACTAACATACATATGGTTGATTCAACAGTTGGCCTCTGTTGCTCAATGTATGCTTTCAATTTATGCTCTCAATTTACGCTCTCAAATTTGTGCTCTCGAGTTTTTTTTAGAGTAAGCGAAGTTTGACGGTTACGGGGTGGGTTACTGATCGGGTCGCCGAAACAAAGTTGCCTCAGAGATTAACCATAGCCCTGCCCCTTAACATAGCAATGCACTTTCCCACGTAAACATTAGCACTTAGAAACCAAGCACTTTAGGCTGTGAATGTGGATTTAGCTTATCATTAGTGTTGCTTTGATTTTGGTTTGGGTTTATTTGCATTTTTGTTGATTATTCTATTCTTATTTCTGTTAAACTAGTCCATGTTTACTTTCTTGAGTGTGGGTGCTTGAAAATACCTTTTAAAGAAATAACCTATTTTTAATAATTGTAAAATAAAGAGATATAAATTTTGTACTACTTCTGACTTTGCTCATTTTTGTGCCAGACCTACCTGCCTATTTTCATAGGGAAACCCTCTGCTAACTTAACATACAAGCATAGTGCAGACCAGGGGGCTCGTTGCCCCGCCCTTGTCCACAGCACGTTAGAGAGGTTACACAAGTGTTTTATATCTATTCGATTTACAGCTGTGGACTCTGTATCACTGATCTGACGGCATTATCTCAAACTCTTTATCAGGGTCGACCATTATGGGTTTTTCTCAGGCCGATTATTTGGGATTTGAATTGGCCGATGCCGATATGCACAGCTGATATTTTTGACCGATTTTTCCAAATGTCTTTTCTATAATCCTGTAGCATGAAGCTTCTAAACTGTAAAATGTGTTGAACTGTGACAGCGGGGGCCTTTTATTAGGGGCACAGGGCTGATTTATTAAAAACATTCCTGCCCTGGCTTTCTCTGAGTGAAAAAGTGAATGGTCCTCTTTTCTCCAATGTGACATCAGTACAGTCTTCATCTTCTCTTGCAAACGAGATGTTGCAGATCATTTATCAATAGAGATCGGGAAAATCCACTGTTACCATGGAGCTCCGCCATGTTTGTTGGTGCTAGCATACATTTTCCATAGACTAACATTGGCTAAAAACTGTATAAAAGGTGGAGAACTCCGTTAGCTGCTGAGTCACTACTGGTAAATACATCTAGCACACTGTAGTGCCTTATATTAAATATCTGACCGAGCACTTTCCGGTGCAAAAAAACGGGGTTCAGGAGGTATCGGCTTTGATCGACCTCTACTCTTTATGCAGGAACTGAGTGGGGCTGCTGTTTTCTACCTCAGTATTTCAGCTGTAAAGCACATGCCAAGACATTCTCAGTGTTTGTTGTGCTTTTCTGAGGCCTGTGTTGATAGACTAAAAGCCAACATGGTTTCATTTGATCGATTATGAACACCTGATTTTGACACTGACTGACAGGAAACTTAAGCTCAACGAACACCTTAAAGCAAATGCCTAAGCTTCGAAAAGTGAATATTAGTGCCTGAAGTGTGTGTGTGTGGGAGAACAGAAACTTCCTGATTAAGTCTTTCATTAAAGTGTTCCTAGACAGTGTGTGAATTAATGAGAATGCCCCAGCAGCACAATAAAGGAATCTCCAGTGAGCTAGAAGTTGCTGTAAATTACTCTGAGGGTCTGCGTGGCTGGTCAAAGAAGGTACACGGGTCTTGGAAGGCATCTTTAATTAGCTGGGACAAAGTTAAAGCTCCTTTGTCCAAGTCTCCTTAAACTAAGCTTGATTAATTTCCTGTTTGGGGATAAACTGGGTTCAATCAGCAATCCAATCTGATCTTATCAATGCTGATTCATTAAAGGGCTCTAATGAAACAAGCCTCAATTTAAAGAAACACTATATTTTTTTTCTCTTCTTTGATTAATGTGGGCGGTTTCTCAGGGTTTCAGCTCAATGTGATTATTACATTACTATTACAAGTGGGAATGCTTTATTGTTATCCAATAGCACTTCAAGGCCGTTACATGTTTATGTTTGCTTGGTTTTAAGAGGCATTACAGGCACATATTAGCGGTGGGCAATAACACATTTTTTAACATTGATATAACAGCAACTACCACTTAATCAATACTGGCCAGTTGGGTGAATGTATTTCAATCATTACACATTTTTAAAACTGGTTATTTATTATATATCGTTAATATGTAAATTACTATAATGTGAATTTAACCTGTTATTTAGCAAAATCAATGTTTACACACATTAATGACATAAACGCAGTATAAAATGGCAAACAAAACATAAGCTTCCTATCCCTGGATGGCTTAGCAGGTGAATATCATGCTGCTGTGGGGCTGTTTTGACACAAAACAATGAAGTAAGTTGCTATGTTTTGTCTTTAATTGCTGCCACACCTTCTATTTTATGTTTGCTAAAATACTAGTATTGATACTTAAAAAGTAGTACGGTAATTGATATATCGCTATTATAATATCGATCTGCCCAGCACAAATAAAACTTAGCAATCTAAATAATCTAAGATATGTGCATCAGAAGGGCACCCTAAGTCAAACAAAACTGAATGCAAAGATTTGTGACGTTGACTGCAGAAAGTTTTTCCATGACTATGGTTGAAAACTAGCTTTCGAGCTAAAACTGTCACACAGGCTATAGTTAGGTACTTAAAGGGATATTTCAGGATTTTTGACTTAGGCCTCTTTCCTAGTTATCCACAGTGTTGCTAATTTCTGGAGACATATTTTTTTTGAGTGGCGCTAGGCTAGTGCTAGGCTAGCGCATTTCTACGGTATCAGCGGCCTGCATTAAAAACAGTCTGACACGCTCCACAGGGCACCTGAGGCAAATCACTTATGACACCAGACTACAGATATAAATGTCTGTGTCGATAGAATAATCTTTGGAATATAACTGACCTTACATCACATGAAGGATCGCATTTTGAGGGACTATTTTCTAGCAGATCACTCCGCCGCTGCGTAGCTTATACAACCACGAAGCTGATGCTGCTCAAATATAAGTTATTTTAAAGACAAAGTGGTTAAAATTATTCTATCGACACAGACATTTATATGGTTAGTCTGGCGTTATTAGTGATTTGTCTCAGGTGCACTGTGGAGCGGGTCAGACTCTTTTTAATGCAGGCTGGCTGTTACTGTAGAAATGTGCTAGCCTTGCATTAGCCTAGCGCCACGAAACTCTTCAAATACAAGAACTGCATGAATTACAAAAAAAAATATCTCCAGAAATCAGCAACACTCTGGATAACTAGGAGGCCCTACATCAAAAATCCTGAAAAATCCCTTTAAGTAGTTGTGCTGATCAGTTAGGGCGTGGACGTACAGGACACAAGTGGTGCGTTAACAGGCCTATGCAATGCAATTTTAAAGTGTAGGCTATAACCAGGGCTGACAGACCTGCAACAAGATTTCCATCCCTCGCCCCCAACCCTTTTTCAATTATTTTTTATCATTATTTTTTTTAATAGAAAATGCCCTTCTTTATGCCCTCAATAGGCTATATGCACGTGAGCGTCAGTCGTCGCTTGCTCATCCTGTCTCCGTTATTTCCCTATGAGGTCTTGTCAAAAAACAAATAGCTCCGGATTACATGGCAGGCAGTGAGTTACTGTGGACAGTCACAGCGTCATGTTAGAAACGTCAGCGCTCATCACGGTAAGTGTTTTTTTGTCTTGAAGCTAACGGCTAACACTAATTCAAAATTAAAATAGCACCAAGATATTGAACGAGCCGCTCAAAAAATAATTGGCCCGTCTTTAGTATAAATACTTTTTAGTTGTTGTTTATTCTTGCCGTGAGCTCTGAGATAAAAGTCCTACCTCAAAAACACAGACGTTTCCTGCAGTCAAGAATTAACATCCAACATAATGTTTTTAACACAGAGTGAGTCAGTGATGCTTTCTTGAACTATTCGTTGATTTGTGCAAGGCATCTCTAATCCTTAATGGGAACCCAACCACCCCTCACCCTTACCCCACTACCCACCCCCTGACCCCCACCACATCCATGTTGATGGCCCACAACGGTCTACAACAGTGAAAGTACAGTTCTGATTGTTATCAGATATGGCATACAGCACGGGAGGAAAAATGATGGGAATGAACGCTAGATATAAACTTCAAACAGTTGTCCCATGTTTGTTTGGACAACATTAACCTTGATGTAGGACACAGACTAGTGCAGGGTTGTTTATTCTGCTAACACCTGTAGCCTAACCTTGCTCATGCAGCAAGGGACATATGTGCTCTGATTTTCATTCTCTCATTAATATAGTTGGAGTAGGGACACTTTTAGTGCTCCAGAGTTGAGATACTTGAAGCTATAAATAAATGGGGTTGATGAGATGCAGAAACAAGAATCTCTGTCCGATGTTCACAGCCAAACAGACAATGTAATGAAAACAAATGAAAAAGAAAGTTTTAATTTCAGCATCGTACTAAATGAAATTTCAGTGAGATATTGAAGTAGTATCTCATATGCCTCTCTTTCTGTGGCTCTTTCTCCCTAATGTTGCTCATGACACGCCGGTCTCCATCTCGTTCCCTCCGCCGAATGCTAGCACAAATGAATATGTTAATTTAGAGCGCCGCCGGCTTGTGGCTCACTGATCAATCAGGCTGCTGGCTGTTGGCCTACTGGCAACACTCGATCTATAAAGACTGAATCTTTAAAACAACGGGGAACCTGCCGGACATGAAAAATGATGTCTTTCATTATGCTTTGCAATGGGAATATTATTTGTCTGCATCTAAATCACATTGCCATCCAGCCACCCAAAACAAGGATCAGTCGTTTTCCTGTTGGCATCAAACCAAAGCCTGTCAACAAGATGAAAAAGTTGAGAAGTAAGGAGGTAGCAAGGGAGACACAAGAAACGTGGAATCAATATTTGATGTTGCTCATGTCATTTCTGTTGAGGACCAGTCAGAAGTGTGTAGAAAATACTTAAAAACCAAGACACTTTCTAACAGACTGAGCAGAACTCCAGAAACCCCAGTGTAAACATAAAATTAAATCAAACTATAATTATTATTATTATTATTTTTAAATAACCCCATATTACAACACGGCTGCAGCACACATCAAAACAGTGAAACACAAAATACATGTAGAGAAAATGTAATGCTCAAACATGTGTTATGTCCAAATTAACAGTCAGCAGCAGATGGAAACGTACCTCGTTTGTCCCCGTCTCAGACTCTCCTTCGAGACAAAGGAAAAACTCAGTGGGAGAAAGGCAAAACCTCAGAGAGATCCACAAGAAGCAGAGATCGACTCCCATGGACAAATAGGCTACAGATAAATCCAGGGCTGATGGGAGTCCCTCTTATCTGAAGATATAGGCTGAAGACTGTGGAGCCAACGTCCAGTCCTTGTTGGAGCTTCAGTCCCTGTTGGATGGGAGTTCATCTGCAGATGATCAATTAACACTCACTCATGAACACATAATAACCTGTTCCAGCCATTTGCACGGCTCTATTGCATAATGTGGTATGTCTGCATTCTGCTGCTCTTACTTAATGCATCTGTACATCCATTCACGTTGTTTATCTTATAGTTTACTATTTATCTCAAACCAGGTGTTAATGTTATATGTTTCATGTTGCACGTTTGCGCCAAAGAAAATTCCTAGTTTGTGAACTTGACAGTGGCAAAAAATCTATTCTGATTCTGGAGCCTCGAGCAGCCGGCTGCAGGGCATCTGAAACAGAAACCATTCCACAGAAGAGAGTGGGACATGGTTGTTTGTTCTAACCCTGATTTACCACATAATAATATGACATTTTCTAATATTGAACCAATCCAGAAACTACTTTATTACATGTAGTGTAACTGGACAAATACAATGATGATTCCAAAATGCAACAAAAATCCATCAGGAAAATGCTAAATCAGCCTCCCACAAAAATAATGCATGATATTATCGCCTGATCCGTGAGCCATCCAGTCCGGAGAGATGCCTCGGGAGTTCTACAGTCGCCTCAGAGATTTGTACCAACAATGGATGCAGCCAGAGAAGAAGTCAAAGGAGCAAGTGGGTGAAGTCCTCATTCGATTTTTGTAAGATAATGTAAGGAGATGGAAATTTAATGTTACATTAAAATGAAGTTGTTGCCACTGGTCTATAATAAAAACTTTAACATAAGGGATACAGGTTCGACTCATTGAGAAGAGGCATGATCAGTTAAGTAATAATTTAATCAATGTTTCTTTGTTTTCATTTCTCAAGTTCATTTGTTTTATGAACATATTTATATTTTAAAAGGGCAGATGTCATGAGCACTTTGAACAGTTCAAGTCCACATGTTGACATGGTGCAGGAAACAGACATAGCCAAGGAGCAAGAAGGAAAGTAAGATGGCAGCGTACTGCTAGGTCACGGCGTCTGTGAGGTTCCACCAATGGGACTTTAGAAGATGGGAGATCAAGCAGTTGGAACGAGCAACCGTGCACCATCGGGCTCAAACGATACACTTGCGACCCAATGCAGGAAACAAAACCAGCCAATGGAGCAACTGGAAGGCATTATCAGTGCGTCACGAGACTCAGCCACACCACAGCGATGCTGGCAGCAAGACAGATGACCATGAATAAGCACATTATTCATGGCTATGTTGGCCGACTAATAATGGCCTACTGATTATTAATGCCTGTTAATACCTTGTTAATACTTTATGAGCAAACCTTAACTCATAAAGCGTTACCGAATGTCCGAAGAATTGTGTTCTCTGGCCAGGCATGAGCTACAGCACCTGGGCCACATCCAAATGGAGTGATTCGTCCCATGAAGGATAAGGTGGAGAAAACACAGCAGGACGCTATACAATATTAATTTTACCGTATATTTTCAAACCATCCAGGCTATACATGCAGTATCCATGGTCTTTGCCATACTAATACCTCATAAATTATTGAGTTTTATTCAGAATATTTCCCCCCGGCAACCTGTCGTGTAGGAAGCAAGTACAGCACTGCACAAACAATGAAGTGTTTAAAAAGAGACAAATGAATGCATGAAGGCATTTACTGTGGAGCGAGTGTGTTGTTTTCGCTGTACTGGCTGCATCCAGACTCATGTTCTATTCATGTATGAACTGTGTGCGCTGCTACAGATGGGCTTTTAATGATCTGATGGTGTTTTAGACAAATGTCAGCACATGCCAGTGAATGATGGAGGTTAATGAGAAGCCAAACCAAGAAGCAGCCATGGCTCAGTTTAGTGACCATGACTCCGATGAAATGACTTAAGGATGTTGCACTGTATTCGTATTAACCATGACTTCAAATATTTTAATCTCCCAATTAGAACCATATCAATAATACAGGAAATGGGCTTAACTATTGAGAAGAAGAAGCTTTTTGATCCACAGAATTAATTGGTGTTGGAAAAATAATACATTTCAGACTAGATTAAAACTAGATTAAAGTTGAAGGTGTACACGTCAAACACCTTACCTTGTGAAATTTTTGTGCTCAAAACACAAGCAGAGGGTGGCAAAAAAAAGCTATTGTTAAAGGGGGGGTATTATGCAAAATCGACTTTTTCAAGCTTTACATCATGTTATTATGTCATTCCCTCATTAAAAACATGCCTGAAGTGTTGCCTTGGCACATTCACTTATTTTTGAGTAATCTGTAAAAACTCTGATGGCAGCCATTTTAGGGATAGGTTTGCCTGAGTCCTCCTAGGAACGCCCCCACCTCCTGGAGACGCCTCCGAGCTTTCGTCACCAGCCGAGTAACCAACCACTGCTCCTCAGCAGAACCCCCTCCCCACTGATGCCACAGACAGCGTGTGGAGGGGGCGTGTCAGAAAGGGTCAGAGGTTCTTAAAGAGACAGAGGCCCATTTCAAGACATTCACTACAGCCATTTTGAGAGAGCAATTTTATACAAGGCAGTTATTTTAATTTACTAGATAGACTGGTGCTATGTGATTGAAAAAAGCATAATACCCCCTCTTTAACACGCTAGTAATAATGCGGAAGTTTCTTGCGGTGTTGTGAAGGTAATTTGAGAGCTGAAAATAAGATCCTATAGCAAGTCTGGTGAAGGTGTGTGGACCAACACGAACTGTAGCGTGATGATGTAAACCAGCGAAGGGCACATGCTTCACTGTAAGAGCAGAAGAGCGAGACAGATTATTCAAATTAGGATTATTCAAACTTATGCAAATAAGAAAAATACCAGTCCTTGTTGTGTTTCGATAACATATAAAAATTATAACGTGGTTAAAAGCTCTAAAAGTCATAATGCCTGTGAGGGGAAAACAGCCCAGTGGTGTTCAGTGGTTTTCCATGTAATTTATTCTTCTGCATTTGCAGCTGATGTTTTCATTTTTTATAATCCTTACGCTTCCGTGCTTTGCAAAAGAAAGTAAGGAGAGAAGTTACAGGCCCGACAGAAGCTAAGCAGGGAAGGGCCTGGTTGGTACTCGGATGGGTTGACGGTTTAATAGTGTTTGAATATAGTGAATGAATGAGTGGTTGGTGGTGGTGGTCGGAAGGGCCGATGGCGCTGACTGGTTGCCCCACTTCCATCAGTTTACCCCAGGGCATCTGTGGCTTACCATTGTAAAGCAACTTTGAGCATCTGGTAAAGCGCTACTTATATCATTATTATTATTAAAATGTATTTTTATTATCATCATCATCATCATCGCAGCATTTGAGCGGGTTCGTTCACCAGGGGCCAACCAGGTCCCTCAGGTTTGGCTCAGGTGTTCAGACAAGGACTCTTCCCTAACAGCACCGTCTTTTGTATTTTTGCAGTGCTTATGCTGATCTGATTACTCTGTTGTTTTCAATGATGGACCTCAGCTCCCAACTTGACCAATCAATCCACACCGTACATGTCAGCTGACCAGAGAGGCATGACATACATAATCAATGGAGCAATCATCAATGAGGTGGACAGCTAACCAATGAGCACACTCACTACTGTGGAAAGAGCCAATCACAGGGATAGATCCACTCATTATCTGCTTAAGAATTGAACACATGAACTCCAGCGTGAACACTCCTTTTGTCTTCTGACTAACTTGCTGCATATCTTAACATCAATTGTTCCTCCGCCTGATTTACATTGCTCAACTTTTTCCTAACTTTTTCACATTCCCTGGGGCTTCTTTTGAGACAAAAGCTCAGATGGTAGAGCGGGTTGTCTTATAACTGGCAGATTGGTGGTTTGAGTCTTGGCTCTCCCAAATGTGGACTGTCATTGTGTCCTTGGGCAAGACACTTCACCCAACTTGCCTGTATGAATCTTGCGTGTGTGATCAGTGATGGCGCAGTCAGTGGCACAGATTGGCAGCCCCGCTTCCATCTGTCTCACCCTGGACAGCGGTGTCCACAGTAGTAGCACAGAGTACGGAGTGAATATGGATACATGGATTCATGGATACAACACAGCTTTGAAAAGGCTATGAGCACAGAAGAGATGGCATCACTGTGATATCGTTCATAGAATCTTTTTACTTTCGAAAACTTTATAAATGTTCGTACTCTGAGATTGTTTGGGACAGTGTTCTCCTAAAATATACAGAATCTTTTGGACAGTCCAGTTTCTCCTTTACTGGATCCAGACTGTGGAACTCTCTGCCCACTGATTTAAAACTGCAGACTGACATGAACAGCTTTAACAGAGGCTGAGTGGTTGAATATATATGAATGTATATGATAACGTATATGTAAACTTTTGAAACATTGTTGCAGTATGAATGTTTCATCGTCGGGACGCTCATGCAGTTTGGGGGGGGGGGGGGGGTAGATGCAACATCAGGGTGTGCGTTGTGTTTGATGTTTCCAGGTATTATATTTCTCCATTCTTTCGTTCTTAGATTTTGGTGTAACAACTAACATTGGTTCTATCTTAGCACTGCGGGTGGATGAAATGAAATGAGAATGATAATAATCATCCCCTCCTGAAACCGTCACCTTAACTTGGTGAAGGGGTTTGAGCAGCCAAATGATCCTGGGGGCTCTGTTGTCAGGGGCCTCTTACCCCTGGTAGGGTCTCCAATAGCAAACAGGTCCTAGGTGACGGGTCAGACAAAGAGCGGTTCAGAAACCCCAACAGGCCCAGTTCGTGGGGCCGTCCTTCTGTGGACCCACCACCTGCAGGAGGAGCCGTAGGGGCTGGTGCAATGTGATTTGGGCAACTCCAACAGCTGCCCCCACGACCCGGCAACGGACAAGTGGAAGAAGATGGATGGATGGATGGATGGATGGATGGATGGATGGATGGATGGATGGATGGATGGATGGATGGATGGATGGATGGATGGATGGATGATAAAAATATTATTGTATTTTGTATGAATTTAAGGCTGCGATAAATCTTAAATTACTGTTGAGCGGATGTTAATAATGTGACCAACGCTACTTAGTTATTTGTAATGTGTGTTTTGACAACCTAGAAAATAGCAAATGGTGATCTGTGGGGTCCGTGTACTTTTGCGTTCATTGTATTTTTGCTTTTAAAAGGAAAATGCAAAATAAAAAAAATCCTTACATACATTTGCACTGATGATGTCACAGAGTGGAATTGGCCTCTCCTCCTCTCCAGCAAAGAGAGATTTTCGCTTTGTGCCGCTTTGAAACGCAAATGACAGATTAGCAATAGTAGTGCGGGAAATGCCAGTGCGCCTTAAGCTTTGGAAGGACTGTTACTGCCGCATTTGCATTTATTAGAGGTGTAAATAACTTTAGAACTATAGAACAGTCAATTATTATTATAAAACGTGCGTGAGATCAGGCAGATGGAAGCGACCTCAATGGAGCGTGTCAGGGGAGTGTCCTGGCGCTCGAGCGAGGCCGGAGCTGTGTTGTCTCCGCTGCGTGTCCAGGGAGTCAGAGCTGTTACACTGTGAATGGATTCTGGCTGATTTTGGTCAATTTAACAGATGCATCGCTTTGCCCAACAGTAATATAGTAAAATAGTAATATTTAAGTGTTGACAAAAAAATAACGCATGTTTCTGCACATGGGCTACTATAATTACGCAGAGCACAGCAGCATCACGATGACTGAACTCAGGGAAAAAACGGATAGGCTTCTCTGTTTGAACAAATGTAGAATTTGTAAAACATGCAAACTTATGAGCAGCACAATGTTTTTGCAATTTTAAAATATTACATCTTGTATGACCTGCATGCTTTAGTGAGGACTGTCCTCTGACCTGCTGTTTGTTCACGTCATGTTAGTATCAATAGATGGATTTCAGTTGCGCCGCTACACAATTCACACACTTTTGTTTTCTTATAAAAACAACACAATGCCATTGTATCGCATTGTTGATTGCACAAATAGAAGTACCAACAATCCAGGCCATAAATTTATTCTATAACATTTTCACAGGTAAGTGAGCACCCTTTTCAGAAGAATAGACGTCAAACAATGGTCCGAAGTTGAGATCAAGAATGCACTGGCGCCACGATTGGGATCTGCAGACTCGCGGCAAGGCCTTTTATGCCTGACCAAAGACACCTCAGTAAACTTTGTTTGGAGGGTCGGTTACACCCCGCCATTCCGACACCCCCGCACTCCAACATTGAGGTCTAATTGTCTAATTGTCGTTGTCGGAATGGTGACACTTTTATCTTTTGTGCAACGTCCCGCCATTCCGGCATACGTTAGTTGTTAGTTAACGAACCGTAACCTTACCGTAGCCCTAAACTTAAGGATAGTGGAGATACAAACTAACCCTAACCTTACCTTAGCCTTAAACTTAAGGATAGTGGAGTTACAAACTAACCCTAACCTTACCTTAGCCCTAAACTTAAGGATAGTGGAGTTACAAACTAACCCTAACCTTACCTTAGCCCTAAACTTAAGGATAGTGGAGTTACAAACTAACCCTAACCTTACCTTAGCCCTAAACTTAAGGATAGTGGAGTTACAAACTAACCGTAACCTTACCTTAGCCTTAAACTAGAGGATAGTGGAGTTACAAACTAACCCTAACCTTACCTTAGCCCTTACCTTAAGGATCAATTGTCGGAATAGCGGTGTCAAAAGAGTCGGATTGATGGGATGCCAGAATGGAGGGGTGTCGGAATGACGGTTCAACCCCTGGAGGGTCAAGAGGAGCAACTGATAAAGAGAAACTCTCGTCAGGATCCTGCTTCTGTGAGTAGGGAAACTCTGTCTGTCGCCAACACACTATTAACACACAAAAAAATGAGACACCTTTTCCCTCTCTCTTGCATCATTGACCTGTCTTATTTTATTCATGATAAATGGATAACTCACATGTTTAAAGCGCTGCATGGTTTGAGCGAAGTGCCGTGACGCACCGCGCTCCAGTGTGTGAGTAGATATGGCACATACAGTACATGCATTGGTCCTCAGATTTACCTTGTAACTAGTGATGCAGGTCCTACATGCAGTGCTTGATTTGTAAATGAGTAGTTTTAGGAACACTTTTGGTGTGATGTGATGGATTCGGGGAACAGGCCAAAACATTTGCCGGAACACTCTCATTACATCATATTATATCCATTATATCAGAGCAAATCTATTCCAGATCTTCCCAAACATTTCCCGGATCCTTTACTGAACTGAAACCCCTCCAAACTAATGTTAATTGCAGTATTTAAGAAGTACATTTACATAGTTAACATTGGCCTGCAGACCTAAATGCTAACTTTAAAGTGAGTTTACTGAAATAAGCGCTGTGTCCTCAAGTGACAAGCTTTCTACATGAAATCCATCTATTCAATTTGCTTTGTCCCAGGACTGAGCTCGGCCCTGGCTGACCCTATGACCCTGGTCTGAACGGTGGAGACATTAGACCTGGCCCTGGGTTATAGGTAGGAATTGCCGGTGGGAAAGGCCTATATGCGAACCCCTCTTTACTATCAGCCCGTCTCTCTCTCTCTCTCTCTATTTCAACCCCCCCTTCCTCCCCGTTTCCTCTCCGTTTCCTCCCACTGACAGTGATGAAGAGCGCTGTTTCTACCTCAGACAGACGTTTGTCCTCGAGACACGCACTCCTTCGACTCCTTTTAATTACTTTTTCACAGCTGTTTGTTTTGCCGATCACAGAAACAATATGGACTCTCACATTTACTTAAAGTGCTCGTATACCTCGGTAGCTCTGGGGCGGAAACCCAATATATCCACAGTCTGTTCCCATTCTTGTCACAGTCCATCAGCCAATGAAAGTGGAGCAATGGAGGCTCACGTCTCATCAATAACAGTTAGTTCATGAGCAGCCTTGGATGGAACACTGCCTCTATTCTGTACGTAATGACAAACTTTAAGAGAGTACCAAGTTTTTATTTAAGATTTAATACACAATCCTTCCAGTCATATAGTTTAGTCTTCCACAAATTATTTACACTAATGTTTTTTAGGGCAGTTGAAAAGGTTGGGTGTGCTGTTTTAATTGGTCCAGTTTTGGAAAAGGTTTTGCTGTTTGTTTTTGCAACACACTCTGGGAAGTCTTGTTGTTGCTGTTGAAATGTACCCAAAGGGGGTTTTGTTCAGATTATTAAAGTGTCCCACTTTGTAATAGCTCAACACTTTGAAGGAGCCAATTTAAATGATTGACAAATGGGGAACACAGTGATCAGCCGTAACCATGACCACCACAACAGAGCCTTCTGTAAGGCTTGACTTGGTCTATCCAGTCTTTGCTTCCAAAATGCATCCCCTTTCTCCCGCCCCCATCCAGTCCCTCTTGTATCACTTGCCATATGGTCGCTAACAATAAGTGGAAGAGGATTAAACAAATTGAATTTAAAAAATGAATAAAAATACGGTAGGCCTAATTGGACATGTCAACCAAAGTTTCCATGCTGAACTTTTGTTGTTGCGACATTGCACATCAGTGGTTTTGACCACAGACTGTAAAAATAATTCCTCCCCGCTTGCGTTATAGAGCTCTACAGTCCCACCCACTCCAGGTCACATGTCCGGGTCCGACACAAAAAATCCCATGTGTTATTAGCATTGACTTTTCGAAAAAGTCAACTATTAAGAGTTTAACATCACGGCGCCGGCTAATCAGCTATGTGCTAACTCACGGACATGAAACACACAAGGTAAAATTGAAGATTTGATGTCATAAAAACATTATAAACTTCAAATGATAAAAGTAATTTTGTCGTATTTTCAAGTATTGTTTGTTTCTTTCTTGTAAAATACTTGCGCAGGTGTCTGTAGTTAGCATATAGCTGATTAGCCGGCGCCGCAATGTTAAACTCTTAATAATTGACTTTCTCGAAAAGTCAATGCTAAAAACACATGGGATTTTTTGTGTCGGACCCGACACGTGACCGGGAGTGGGTGGGACTGTGCAGCTCTATGTTCGAGAGGGAATCTAAGCTGGATTTACAAACTCCTCCTCCTACCCTGCTCCTGCCGAGCATGTTCCTAAAAAGGATAAAAAGTCGGGATCTCCACTGTGGACTCGGCCCACAAGCCTTCACAGCTCCGTGAGGCTAACGTGGCTAACTATCTGAAAGCTTCAGCTCCTTCTACTCACAGGACTTGTAAAGTAAATATACTAGATCTAATCAAAGATCACATCAACCTCTTACCCCCTGCCTTAACCCGGGCGCATTGTCTCCAGTTTTACTTTTTTGTTGCGTTGTTGTCGCGGTTTTGTCACATTTTTCAAGTGTTTTTGTCTCTTTTCACAGTTTTTTTGTTGCTTTTTTGTGTTTTCGCCATGTTTTCGTTTTGTCGCTCTTTTGTCATTTTTTTGTTGGTATTGTTGTTTTTCTGACACGTTTTTGTCCTTGTTTAGTTGCTACTTTGTTTATGTCACTTTTTTGTTGCGTTTTCATTCCTGTTTTCGTTGCTACTTCAAAGCTTTTTTCATGATGCTTTCAGATTTGGGTAAGGCCAAATTGGTGAAAGTGCGCTCGGTTCAGGTGGGGGTTAAGAGGTTAACAAATAGTATCGACGACTTTCATTAATATTTAGTATTTGTGTGAACACTGCCATGTATTGCCTTTTATATTCTGTTTTAGTCACTGACACAGGCATTTGTAGACAAAGACAACAGACAATGTTCAATATTGAAGCTGAAATTTAATTATAGTATTTCTCTGATTTTACGACAGTAACTTAATTCTAAATACTCTCAAATGAAAGAACAACTGTCCTGAAATACTAAATGTATTCGCTACTCCCGAAAACTATTTATTTGCTTCATAATTTGGCAGAAAGAGTTCTTGAATTATTGTTACTGCCGGCCCTACAGTAATCATTGTTTGTGCTCCTCTCTCTGCAGTTTTCATGGCTGACTGCGATGTTTCCTTCTGTTGAAAAACCCTGGAGTAACAACAAACAGCAGGATATACCTGAGGTTTCTGAAAAATAAATATAATTTTGACCAAAGCAGTGTCTGTTTACCACATCATCATTCATCTCCAAAGTTTACTGTCAACAGCCAGCCATAGATATTACATACACAGCACGTATTGCACAATAATGATTTTTCTAACTGCTAAAATCAGATTAAGAGATAATTTCAACAATGTAAGGTGGGACAACCAAAGTAATGTGCATAAAGCAAGTTTTAATGTATCAAACAAATTGCAGATTTTGTAAAAGTCAAAATGAGCAGTCATGAAGTGGCTGGATGGTTGTGACACAAATGAAGAGGTCAGGCAGGTTTTTGTTCTTCACAGGTTTGGTTTGTCCAGGACACCTGGGACAACAGAACAAAAAGTGAAGTCGCTGATCACGACCAGAAAAGATTATAAAAGCAGATGGATTACAATTGAAATCGCTTTTTTGCTAATACGCACCCACTTGTTACAATCTAGTGTTTCAGTAATGTTTCATTGAATAACCCAAGGCTCGTGTTATATTTTATGATCTAACACTGGACTCACGGAAGAGAAAATAATACAAAATACTTAGACATAGTGTAATGTATACTTTTTTTTAGAAATGTGATCTTGGTTAACAACCCGGTTTATGTTTTATTGAAATTTTTCAAACATCTAACATTAGTACTTTACTACACCATTTCAATAGTATCCAGGAATAGCTGACAAAAACATTAATTCCATGAATTTACACACAAAATGATGATCTACTTCTTGGGAGCCGTGTTTCTGAAGGTGCAGACTGAACTACATATGCCAAACTACAGTTAAATCTCTCTATGCAGCCAAAAAATACCACCAAAGCTCCTACGAACTGGCGCTAGCTGCATTAGCCTGAAGCTACTAGCCGCTATTAGCCGCGATGTTCCCGAGTGGGCCTGCCCGCCCTCATTACTATGCAGACTGAACACAATATTGTTATAGCTTTAGGCACATTCTTGGAAACCAGGCATTAAGGTTGTTTAAAACCTGTGTAAAGCTTTCAATGCTTTCTAGTGCAAAACTAGCCTTTTCTGCTGCCCCTAGATGGAGGTACTACAGCAATGGCTAATGACAGCCCCTTGCATGATGGTCACGAAACAGTGCTACCCGCGACCATTGGTTTTGACATTGTAGATCGGTGGTTTTCAAACTGTGGTACAGTGGACTCATTGTAATTGGAGCCTACTTCTTCTGGAAGCCCGACAGATGAAGGGGCAGGCACCATAAGTTCCTTGCTCAAAATGTGATGGACACAGGCTTGGCATTCCTACCTACACGTGTCCGTTTTAACATGCGCTCTATCTTTGTTTCACCATTTTCACTTATGGCTGAATGAGCTTCCGTTAGCCTGCTTTATATGAGAAGTGATGCCTCCCTCAGTCCACTGATAATCACGGTCTATGGATGGTAGCCTTCTTGGGCTTCATCAGTAATTTGCAATTTCAGCCTTTATTTATTTTGCATTGGATATATCTATTTAACACAGTTAAAACAGAATTTAGTCAAATTCAGGGCTATCTCAGACTCTTTTTAGATCTTGTTTAGTCCCGATTTGAATTTGATCTTGGTGGTAGTTGAAAGGAAAATAGCTGATGCATATAACAATAACAATGTGCCATGAACAGCAGTCTCGCGTTAAGACAAGCTCAGGTGTAAACATTGTACAGATTTGTAATTATGTTTGTTGTTTTTCCTGTTTTCTGGGGCAAATAAAAAAAGGAAGATGCCTGCTCAGAGCCCAACAACTCAATCTTAAATTAGACCTAGATAGTCCCATCTTCTACCCTGCTACAAACTCCTTAGAGGAAGCGTTAAAAGTGTGATCAAACTGGAATGTAGAGCACGAACAACAGACAATAGAGACGTGACACTGTCAGACACCCACTGTGCTTTCTTCTGCTGTATCTGCTTGGGTTTGGTGCAGTATGCTCTCTGTGTGATCCTGACAAGTTTGTGTGAGTTGTTGTAGTTATTAAGGAGGACGGTTTCTCTATGTTCCTGGACCATTGTCTCAAAGTAGTCACTTGATTTTGATGTCTTAACTTTATAAAGGAAGCAGATTAAATTGTACATTTAACAGATTCTGGTATTTTCGTGCATTTGCCTTTTTTGTACCCCAATGAAGAGTTTTGTTTTATTCTACTTTCCAAACTGCAACTTTACTTTGCAGTTCTCTGTGAATCTGGTCTTGTTGCAACTACAACACAAACATATGCCTTTTTCTCTAAGGCTATGGATGTTCTGACACGATTTGTTTTTTTCTTTTGCATAGGGTTACATTTATTCTTCAAGCAATGTATTAAATCCTATTGGCATTTTCAACCCTAAAGGCACAGACTTTAGACAATATTTGGTGGTGAATCTGCCGGCAACAGTCTAAATATGAGAGCAAACCGTAAAGTCTGAGCAATAACATGTAACCATGGAGGTTGTGGCAGAGCAGTGGATGACCTTTGCGTTGACCTTTGCATTGACCTTTGCGTTGCGTTCAGGTTGCATGATGGGAGGGTTTGTTCATGTAATCATTTATTTTGCTTCGATACTGTAAACATGATCTTTCAGTGGGGGTCTGTTCTCATTAGTTTCAATAAATCTCACTCAGAGATAATCCTGTCTCAGGTAATCCTGCCAAATCATTCCCATTTCCTGTGCAGATCCGTCAATTGTCATTTTCACAATCGTCTTTGTGATATCACGTCAAAACTGATGAGAGAAAATACAGTAGCTACATCAAAAGAAAGAGTGGTTGAGTAAAAACTGCCAACGCATTTGGGCTCTGAAAAAGTGTATGTCCAAAAGTGTTTCACTGCTTTATGCTGTGGATTTGTGAAAATGTCAAGTCTTTTAATGTATAAATCCTTCTCGACAGGCTAGAGTGAACGTTTTGCATAATAGCTGGGTGTCTCTTAATTAATGTTTAAACTCTGCCTCTGTCAAAAACCGTGCTCAACTTTTCCCTCCAACTTTCTTCAGTGTACAGAGACAGACCACCATCACACAACATGGCACATTAAGATCTACAATTCATATTTGAGAAAATGTACATGACAGGATGATCAAGGCTGAGTTTTAGGACAAGAAAAGTGAGTGTCTCAACAGAGTAGAACTGACACCAATCTGTCAGACAAACTCCTTCCCTTACAGACACCGACAAATGCAGAGTAATGAAGATGAGAAAGAGAAAGAGACAGTCTGCCACTCATCCCCACTATCCTACAGGCAAATGAGTCTTTAGCCGCTCAGTTTGTTGGTTGTATATTGTTATATAAACCTGCCAAGCCAATTAAACAACACATCTGAGTGTCACCTCTGTATTCCAAAGAAGCAATTTAAGATTAAGCACAAAAATAAAATCACATTTGTGATACAGGCGCCTAATTCGCTTGGGTCCAATCATTAAAAATAATAATAATACAAATCCCCACTAGCTCGCTAAATGGATGAATTAATATGCTTTTTGATACAACATACTTGCCAAATTTGGCATTTGCATTATAAAGCTCTACGAATATGCAGCAATTCTATTTTTTGAAAGATACCGGAGCATCATCAATTGCTTTTTTCTACAGCGTAGTTTGTTTATCCTGCATAATGAGCCGTGTGCCCAACAAAAGGGAAAAACAGAGGATAATGTCCTACTTTTAACATTAATGTAAACCTCTCTCCAACAAGTCCTCCAAATCCATACGATACAAGTGGTCGTTTGCCTTATCCATGAATTACGACCATATAAGACGTCTACTAAAACAGCGCCCCCAAGCTCCCATTGAGGGTATGTACATTACATTTAACCTAATTCAGAAATGAAAACAAATCACAAACTTGCAAAATGAGCCCCAATTGCAATATATGTTAGGGCAAATAGCAGTCCCAGGTCTTCAGCCCTGCCACACCTGTGGAGGAACTGAACGCCCAGCTGTGCCAAAGGCTCTCCAAGCGCGCTCTGCGCCAATGCTCATCACACCTCCCCAACCGCAGCAGCAGCCACAATTTACCGCTCTCATATTATATTATATGAGTAAGCTATAGGTTATCGCCATTTTACTCACAACAACAGCAACACCAAAGCATTACTTACCATTGATGTCTTCGTAAGATATGCGTCACTGCCAACTCCATATCTCTCCTGTTCACTTCCATCTCTGTCCTCAAACGTCCTAGTGTTGTCAGACTCCCGTACATCCGGTTGTCCGGTGACCGCTGCGAGCCTCAGATCCGCGCCGGGTTCCAGTGCATATGATGCGGGTAAACTCTTCTCGTCATCCCGGCAAAGTCGGGACTCGGCTCCACTGCTGTTCTCCACAAAGTCCTGCGTCTCTTTCAGAGTTCCTCTGGAGAACATGGTGCCAAATGTCCGTGGTGAAACCGATATCGTTTATTTCTCCGCAGTTTCGTCATTTAAGGATAAAAAATATAAAACATTACAGCTGTGTTTAGCTCGCGGGTTTTTGAACTAGATTTGACGAACACTCGCTCCGTCCAATGAAAACACGTGAATCAGCTCGAGGGCGTTTGGGCAGGTGAGCCTGCGCTCTGATTGGCTGTAGGGTCAGCTACGTCATAATGTCACATCCAGTAGTTTGTCTTAATAATTATCATTATATTATAAACAATTTGAAATAAACTGCTGTAGAGCATTTCTTCTGATGCCTGTGATTTATATCTACTAAAGCAGACTTTTTTTGTAGAAAAAAATAATAAAATATAGCGAAAGGTGTATATGGTATAGAGTTTAATGATGGAAAGAAAAAAGAAGGAAAAAAGAAAAAGGTTTATGTATTTGATTCTATGTATTTATTTATAAATGCTTTATTATCTACTAGCCTATTTATTTATTTATGTATTTACTGCAGCAATAATTATTCTTCCTGGGATCCATTTATTTGTATTTTTATTGTTACTCGAGATGAGTAGTGATATTATTTTGAAGTATCTGTACTCTTGAGTGTAGTTCTGTTTTTACTGAGTAAATCTGCAAGCGGAAAACTTAATTAAAAAATCGTGAACCCTCACGTTTCATCTGGACCGTGAGGGTTCGGACATACATGTGGGGGTCGGTTTATCGTGTAAATGTGATGTCAATGGAGCTTAGTCAATGTAACATAAAGTTAGTGTGTACATTTGACCATTACAATAGACCATCTCAGTGTAGACTGGCTCATAAAGGAACCCGAAGAACAGGACACGATTGGACTGTCCAGAACTCCATGAAGCAAATCTGTCAGCTGTTCATAAGATGTTTACATCATGAATAATGATGATGTTCTTCTGCACAAAACAGATCAGACATAATGCAACCTCCTCATATGTTTCTATTTGATAAAGTCATATTTACATTTCTATATTTTATTAAAACACACTTGACAGAAGCCTGTATGATTTACATGATGGGCGGCACATGTGGCTGAGTGGTTAGTGCTCTGGCCTTACAGCAAGAGGGTCCTGGGTTAAATTCCCTTTAAGTGTGGAGTTTGCCTGTACCCCAACAAAAGATAAGATAAACATTATTAGCCCCAGAGGGGATTAGTCTTGTGCTACAGTGCCGCTCATCTACACACACAGTACATACAATCAGACATGACAAAACAATCACACTGAACATAAAGTGTCACTTGTGCAGTGTCTCTATTACATTTGTTTAAATCATAAACAATATCCCAGAGCACATGTGCATCCTCCAGCAGGTGATTCTGACCATCAGCCTGGCTCCACATCTGGAGATGGTCCCCAGATGCTAAACGCTCCTGCCCACTGCTCCTGACGGGTCGCCTCAGTCGAAAGAGGGGCCACATGCAGAGACACATTTTGTGTCATTTTTGACACATAGGGCTCATGTGTTTAGCCCATTATGTCATGCGCATAGAAACACATATAAGTAGAATTATTATTATGACCAAGACATTTATTTTGAATAGAAAAATATTAAAATGTGTAACATTGTCCATATAAATCACAGGCATCAGAGGAAATGCTTTACAGCAGTTTATTTCAGTTTATTTATGATCTAATGATGATTAGAAAGACTACTGGATATGACATTATGACGTAGCTGACCCTTCAGCCAATCAGAGGGCAGGCTCACCTGCCCAAACGCCCCCGAGCTGATTCACGTGTTTTCATTGGACGGAGCGAGTTTCCGTCAAATCTAGTCCAAAAACCCGCGAGCCAAACACAGCTGTAATGTTTTATATGTTTTATCCTTAAATGACGAAACTGCGGAGAAATGAACGACATCGGTTTCACCAGGACATTTGGCACCACGTTCTCCAGAGGAACTCTGAAAGAGACGCAGGACTTTGTGGAGAACAGCAGCGGAGCCGAGGCCCGACTTTGCCGGGATGACGAGAAGAGTTTACCCGCATCATATGCACTGGAACCCGGCGCGGATCCGAGGCTCGCAGCGGTCACCGGACAACGGGACGTACGGGTGACACCGAGTCTGACAACACTAGGACGTTTGAGGACAGAGATGGAAGTGGACAGGAGAGCTTATGGAGTTGGCAGTGACGCATATGGAGGAGAAGATCTCACGAAGACATCCATGGTAAGTAATGCTTTGGTATCGCTGTTGTTGTGAGTAAAATGGCGATAACCTATAGCTTACTCATATAATATAATATGAGAGCGGTAAATTGTGGCTGCTGCTGCGGTTGGGGAGGTGTGATGCGCAATGGCGCAGAGCGCGCTTGGAGAGCCTTTGGCACAGCTGGACTTTGAGTACCTCCACGGGTGTGGCAGGGCTGAAGACCTGGGACTGCTATTTGCCCTCACTTATTGCATGTGCAAGTTTGTGATTCATTTCTTTGCGTTTGACTTTTGGAATCGTCGTCAAAGTTGGATACACTACGTAAAATAAAGTAGTTTCTGAATTGGGTTAAATTTAATGTAGAGCTTGGGGGGCGCTGTTTTAGTAGACGTCGTATATGGGCGTTATTCAGGGATAAGACAAACGACCACGTGTGTGGTTTTCTATTGGAGGACAGTCTCATGTAAAGGCGGAATTGCTTTTCCGTGTTTCGGTGGGGCCGAAATGAACGAGATAAAGCCGGGTCTCTATCCCGTCACTGTGAGGGATAGACAGAGAGGAGAACAGAGACAAGCTGAGGAGAAGAGAGGAGTATAGAGACAAGTGGAGGAGACAGAGGAGAACAGAGACTAGTGGAGGAGAGAGGAGAACAGAGACAAGTGGAGGAGAGAGGAGAACAGAGACAAGCTGGAGAGGAGAGAGGCGTATACACTGTAATAAATAATATAGCAGTTCAACTTAGTTAGAGGATAACATTAAATCGCTATTTATCATACTGGGTCAGGCTGTACAGTCCTACTATCTCTGTCATAGCCTTGACTGTGAGGCTCAGGCGCCCACTCTCAGCCACTGAATGCTTGCGTATCAGTATGACGCTCTGAGAGAGTATTTATCCCTCTTCTGTGGAAGCACAGACAGACTTGAATGGTAGGACTAGCGCAATGTCTCGAGTTCATGTCTCCGGGTCCCGCACCGATGGTAAATAAACATCTCCTGCATAAGACATCCAGACTGCTGCCTGTTTTTCATCTATCCTCTCGAACACCATTGTTATTTCTCTAACATTAAAATTCTATGATAAATTTCTGCCATAAAGATTTGAGCTCATTGAAGGTACCAATATTGTTTCAATCAAGTAAAACCAGTAAGTTATAAATGGTCCATAAAGCATTGCTATGAATTTCAACTTAACAGTTTCAGTTTTAACTAACCAACATGTTTTGTTGTGCCAACCATAAACTTGTATTGCTTCTTCATAATAACGCAAGTGTGTGTGTTTTTTAAACTCACGAGGCTAAGTTGAAAACATCTTTGACTTAATTGAATGTCAAAAGAAAACAATGTTTTTTAGCTCTATGAACATATCCGGTTAAGTTATGAACAGATTTCAACTCATTCACTGCAGTTGAATGAAACCAAATATATTTGCTACTATAACACAAAATACTACGTTTTTAAACAATGGTACCACTTACAATCTAATGTTAAAAGAACTCACAAACACTAGTAAGTTAACAGAACATCAACTTGTAATTCCTGTTAACACAGATACAAGTGACAAGAGGCAATTATAGTCAAGGCATTTTAATTTTCCAGTAAAAAATATATACAAGTGCTTATAAAGTTACAAATGTTAAAATCTGATGAAACTTACAAATTTAGTTCACACATTTAAGCAAATACATGTATATTTTTTGTATGCTCTTGTGTAGGCCTGTCACAAAAGTTCATGTATATCAACTTATTGTTTAGAATAATTTTGCATTTTACCTAAGTAAATGTTAATTGCAACTCGTGTTGTTGAAGATCTCTTAACACGTACTTTTAGAACAACTGCTTTCTGAGATGTTGTTTTAGTCGCATCAAGTGGTCCACAATATCATTCATGGCAATATTTGTTTTCAATATAATGAATTTAATTGTGTGATTGTGACAGGCCTACACTTGTGTTGTAGACAAACGTGGAGGCATGGCAGTGCCTCTGATGCCGCTCTGACAAAAACTGTAATGTTGGTGTTAACAAAAATACCTCATTTTAAAATTACTTCTAAAAGGGGACAATTAAACAGGCCTGTTACATATAATGTCTCAGAACAGTGAGCGAGGATGAAAAAAAATACAACAGCATTTGCCTATAATAATGGTTTGTATCTTGTACCTGCGCAGTCCATGTACTCCAGCGGAGCCTGTTCTAGTTTGATTTTCATGATGACCTTTAGCAGAAACGTGACGTTGATTTTCTCACGGTGAAGCACGAGGCTTTCTGTGACCACAACTGCTACAAAGTCCTGATGTGCAACAGCATCCTGCTCATCTTCATAGATATTAAGCAGTCCGAGTTCCATTCGCTTCATCCAGATGTTTTGAATGGTCCTTAAGAAAGAAAACTCATACTGTAAGTGTCAAAACATCAAAGCGTCTTTACTTTTCATAATGATGTGAATTATGTATGTCTGGGATTGATATAGTGTAATTTAAAGTGTTTGCCATTAACCTTTGCAATACATTATTCTACATTACTTTTTTACTTGACCATTCAACATCTTTCAGAGCTAGTTGGGTTGACTTACTCAGTATTTAAATACGCTCCAAAACTAGAAGAAACACCCTGTAAGTCCTACCTATAGACAATAAATCAATAACCAGAAGGATACGTGTGAAAATAAAAATAGCGACTGGAAAAACAGGACGATATAGTGTGTGTTGGGACAAACGCATGGACACATGAATGACAGCACAACACTGTACGATACCACGCATTTGATAACACCGCAGCAGAATGTAATTGGGGGGAAATGTGTCCATGAAATTGTTAGTGTGTACCTTTAACGAACATGTTTCATGATGAAAGCCAGGAACGAACAAATATGCATGTAATTATTTTTGTTGTTGATATTTTAATTTTAGATCAAATTTATTGTACTCACCGCACACATTCAAAAAACACTGGATGGATCTTCTCGGAGGCAGTGCTGATCCCACCACCAGAGCAGCAGTCCTGTTCCTCTTGTGTTCTGCAAAAAGTGACAAATGTTGTTTATGAGCAACTTTCCTTCATTATGTGGAGGAGAGACGAGACACTGAGGAATAAAATGGCATCTACTGCATTTAGAAGTTCCAGAGTCTTAAGGATTGATAAGATTATTTTTATTTTATTTTAAAATGTATAACTGATGAGTCATTTATTATGCAGCGGGTCGTCCTTCAAATGCAGAGAACAAATTACTCTTCTGAGATTAATAAAGGATAACTTAACTTCCCACTATATTTACATTTTTACATGGCACAAGGAGAAACACCTTCCAGGAATTGCTAGAACATTAGTGAAGCTCTAGCAGTCGGGGAAACATTTCCTCAAAGCCATCCAGAAATGAAGCCAGCAGTTCAGTTACAGCCACTTATTGAAATTCAGCTTTTATCAGAGAACAAAATACAAATAATGTATATTAGCAAGCGCGCAAAAAAACAAAACAAAAAACAGTAAACCGTTACACCACCTCATCACCGACAAGCTCTCTCTTCCACTGGGCCCACCATCGGTTTTGTCATGAATGGAGCTGTTTTTACGAATTTCTCTCCATATTCTTCCAGTTTTCCTTTCCTTTCATTTCTTCTTCACAGTCACCTTCTTGAGGCTCCTTTTGAAATATGTTAAGATTAGACCTACTTAATCTCAAACATACTGCATAAATAAGCACACAATCGAAACACGTTTGCTACATATCCAGGTTGACCCAAGTAGTGGAATTTTATAATCCAAGTTTATATGCTAACACATTTAAAGTAATTACTTTTTGTCATGTGCCAATAAATAAAACCAAGAGTTACTCCCTCAATTTAATTCCCATTCTTTATTAGGCATTTTGAAGCACACCAGATGTATTTAAAAGAAGTAAGAATGTATGCAATGTATTAGTATAATAATATTAAAACACATTTCATCTTTCTGCCTTTACTGCACTAGTGCCCCCTCTCTCATCCTCCCCTGACAATGCAAGTGAACGTGTGTTGTCTCCACGTTATGTTCACGGAGAATGACAACAGAATAATCATTTCATTTTAACAGTGACACAGACGTTTGACGAGCATTTAATGTAAAACTGGGCCAAAACGCAGACTATACTGACAGTGAAAGAATCACTAGCAGGGCTGCCAACTTTTCCCCAAACTTTGGAGTGAGACATTGGTCGGTCCGGAGCTGGGGGGCTTTTTCATGGCGATAGTGTCTCGTAATCGTACTAAATTCTAAGCCAAAAGCAAGTCTACGATCTACATGACTGAGCACATCAGGAGCTGCATATGGATCAGAGGGGGTTTGGCACCACCCCACATGGCCATCAGAACCTATTGAAAGTGTGGGAGGGTACTCTGAAGGGGGGTTTGGGGGTCCTACCCCAAGAAATGTGTTATTTATAGCCCGGCCTACCACAACTACTAGATGCACTCATGCAGTGTTCATTTTAATTTAGTTTTAGCGCTTTGAGATGGAGCACATTTTGAGAGAAATCATTATTATAGGGGCGACAGAGGTGCAGCTGGTAGAGCGGGTCGTCTCATGATCGGAAGGTCGGGAGATCGAATCCCACCTCCTGAAAGGAGGAGAATCTACCTTGTAACCTAGCAACAGGTCATATTCCAAAGTGTGTCATGACACATTCCTTCCTGCTTCATATGGAATGCTGTGTCTGTTGCTATGGTGAGTCCAGGTCATTTCTGCCAAACTGCTGGTTTAGTTCACATTGCGACACCGTCTTCGCAAACGCAACAGCACTTTCTCACAGTTTTGATCGACTTTTACAAACATTTGTGACATTAGCAAAATGGAAAACGCCCAAGACACTTCTGACAGTGTTACAGAAGGAGCTGAAGCGTTTTCTGAAAAAGACAAACTCAAACAAAAGATCCAGGAGCTCCAGGACAGAGAGCGTCAGTGGAGAGAGGAGAGATCAGGTCTTCAGAGAAAAAGATGGTGTGAAAGTCACAGTTACAAGACTTTGAAAGCGCCGCACGAGAGTCTGCAGTACGTGAGGAGCTTCTTCTCTTAAACATGTTAAAAGAGGATGAAAGGCATCTCATCATCGAAATTGAAAGAACATCAGAAATATTAATCCCTCAGACGACGAACACACAGGGTTCAGGAGCAGAAAACGCCCAGCAAACATTTGAGCCAGCGAACAGTGCCAACATGAGCGAAGGCCACAATAACAACGCTTTGCTCACATCTGGGGATTTTCCTCCATAGCGAGAACGATTTCTGAACGATCCTTCAGTGACAGTTGTAGAAATGGTGCCACTAAGACCAAAGCATCGACAAATTAATATGTAAATAGGTCAAAATTACTTAAACTTTAAACTTTACTATAACTTTTACTATTAAGTCAAATGAAAACTGTGTCTTCTAAAATATGAAGATATTCTTCTCAGCTCCCGTTGGTTTCCTCCGCAGGCCGGAGCACTGAGGGACCAGGCGGCCGTCCCAGGAGGAGAGCACCCCCTACAGGAGACCAGGGCCCAGACAACGTTGAGCTGAGGAAACAGCTTAATGCAGGTGCAAGGACGATGCTGCTCGAACGACAGCGGGCCACAGAGGGAGGACCTGCAGCTGCGTCTGGAAGCCTCTGACCCCGGGGTCCTGCACGGTGGGGTGGGAGGGGCCTCTGCGGCGAGCGGACCCTACGAAAAGCTGATTCCTCGTCAGGGAGGTAAATTTGCTGCCATTGGTGTGACAGGGCCAGTGTTAGGACAGGTCGGTGGTTGTAGGACTTGAGGGCGGGGGGAGGATTAGGACAGGATGGTGGTCACAGGAGTAGGGGGAGGTTTAGGACAGGACGGTGGTTACAGGAGTAGGGGGAGGTTTAGGACAGGACGGTGATTACAGGAGTAGGGGGAGGTTTAGGACAGGACGGTGGTTACAGGAGTAGGGGGAGGATTAGGACAGGATGGTGGTCACAGGAGTATGGGGAGGTTTAGGACAGGATGGTGGTCACAGGAGTAGGGGGGGCGGTTCTCTCACATCAATGGCATAAAATTTGCTTTTACTGTGCTCAGTTTGGTAGAGATTTGATAGTCCAGGATGGGACGGCATGGGGTAAATTAGCGAGGGCTAGGACGCCGCGCGAGGGCTAGGACGTCACGCGAGGCATTAGCGAGGGCTAGGACATCGCGCGAGGGCTAGGACATCGCGCGAGGGCTAGGACATCGCGCGAGGGCTAGGACATCGCGCGAGGGCTAGGACATCGCGCGAGGGCTAGGACATCGCGCGAGGGCTAGGACATCGCGCGAGGGCTAGGACATCGCGCGAGGGCTAGGACATCGCGCGAGGGCTAGGACATCGCGCGAGGGCTAGGACATCGCGCGAGGGCTAGGACATCGCGCGAGGGCTAGGACATCGCGCGAGGGCTAGGACATCGCGCGAGGGCTAGGACATCGCGCGAGGGCTAGGACATCGCGCGGGGCACTACCGAGGGGTAGGACATCGCGCGGGGCACTACCGAGGGGTAGGACATTGCGCGGGGCACTACCGAGGGGTAGGACATTGCGCGGCCTTTAGCGAGGGCTAGGACATCGCGAGAGAGGATAGGGCGTGACATTATGGGGCGTGAGGGTACAGTGTGTAACCGGACTGAGCAGCGACAAGATAGCTTTTCTGAGTTCAGCTCTGGGACAGATGAGTCACCAAACCCCCCCATGTGCAGGACCCGGGGCAGGGCTCCACGCAGCTGCAGTGGACCTCATTCTGTGTCTGCTGTCGCGGGCAGCATCGCTTTGTACCTGCATTTAGGTTGTTTCTTCAGCTCAACGTTGTCTGGGCCCTGGTCTCCTGTAGGGGGCGCTCTCCTCCTGAGACGCCACTTGTTGCCTCAGAGCTCAGGCCTGCAGAGCAAAATAAGGGGAACAGCTGGTGTGAGTTTAATCCCTCCTTCCCTCTTAAACTCTGTACAGTTTGGGTAAGAGAGTAAGAATGTATGACAAATGTTTAGAGTTGATCAGGAACTGTCTGTTTTTGAAGTTACAAAAATGCTTTTACTCAAGTAAAGTGCTTGAACTTATTTTAATAGTAAAAGTTGTTCGGTCAAATGAAAACTGTGTCTTCTATAATATGAAGATATTCCTGTCAGGGTTAAACACACATCTCAGCTCCCGTTGGTTTCCTCTGCAGGCCGGAGCACTGAGGCACCAGGCGGCCATCCCAGGAGGAGAGCGCCCCCTACAGGAGACCAGGGCCCAGACAACGTTGAGCTGAGGAAACAGCTTAATGCAGGTGCAAGGACGATGCTGCTCGAACGACAGCGGGCCACAGAGCGAGGACCTGCAGCTGCGTCTGGAAGCCTCTGACCCCGGGGTCCCGCACGGTGGGGTGGGAGGGGCCTCTGCGGCGAGCGGACCCTACGAAAAGCTGATTCCTCGTCAGGGAGGTAAATTTGCTGCCATTGGTGTGACAGGGCCGGTGTTAGGACAGGTCGGTGGTTGTAGGACTTGAGGGCGGGGGGAGGATTAGGACAGGATGGTGGTCACAGGAGTAGGGGGAGGGGGGAGGTTTAGGACAGGATGGTGGTTACAGGAGTAGGGGGGAGGGGATTAGGACAGGACAGTGGTTACAGGAGTAGGGGTGGCGGTTCTCTCACATCAATGGCATAAAATTTGCTTTTACTGAGCTCAGTTTGGTAGAGATCTGACAGTCCAGGGTGGGACGGCATGGGGTAAATTAGCGAGGGGTAGGAAAACGCGCGGGGCATTAGCGAGGGCTAGGACATCGCGTGGCCTTTGGCGAGGGCTAGGACATCGCGCGGGGCACTACCGAGGGCTAGGACATCGCGCGGCCTTTAGCGAGGGCTAGGACATCGCGCGGCCTTTAGCGAGGGCTAGGACATCGCGTGGCCTTTAGCGAGGGGTAGGAAAACGCGCAGGGCATTAGCGAGGGCTAGGACATCGCGTGGCCTTTGGCGAGGGCTAGGACATCGCGCGGGGCACTACCGAGGGCTAGGACATCGCGCGGCCTTTAGCGAGGGCTAGGACATCGCGTGGCCTTTAGCGAGGGCTAGGACATCGCGTGGCCTTTAGCGAGGGCTAGGACATCGCGTGGCCTTTAGCGAGGGGTAGGACATCGCGTGGCCTTTAGCGAGGGCTAGGACATCGCATGGCCTTTAGCGAGGGGTAGGACATCGCGCGGCCTTTAGCGAGGGGTAGGACATTGCGCGGTCTTTAGCGAGGGCTAGGACATCGTGCGGCCTTTAGCGAGGGCTAGGACATCGCGTGGCCTTTAGCGAGGGCTAGGACATCGCGCGGCCTTTAGCGAGGGGTAGGAAAACGCGCGGGGCATTAGCGAGGGCTAGGACATCGCGCGGCCTTTAGCGAGGGCTAGGACATCGCGCAGCCTTTAGCGAGGGGTAGGACATTGCGCGGTCTTTAGCGAGGGCTAGGACATCGTGCGGCCTTTAGCGAGGGCTAGGACATCGCGTGGCCTTTAGCGAGGGCTAGGACATCGCGCGGCCTTTAGCGAGGGGTAGGACATCGCGCGGCCTTTAGCGAGGGCTAGGACATCGCGTGGCCTTTAGCGAGGGGTAGGACATCGCGCGGCCTTTAGCGAGGGGTAGGACATCGCGCGGCCTTTAGCGAGGGCTAGGACATCGCGTGGCCTTTAGCGAGGGGTAGGAAAACGCGCGGGGCATTAGCGAGGGCTAGGACATCGCGTGGCCTTTAGCGAGGGCTAGGACATCGCGTGGCCTTTAGCGAGGGGTAGGACATCGCGTGGCCTTTAGCGAGGGCTAGGACATCGCATGGCCTTTAGCGAGGGGTAGGACATCGCGCGGCCTTTAGCGAGGGGTAGGACATTGCGCGGTCTTTAGCGAGGGCTAGGACATCGTGCGGCCTTTAGCGAGGGCTAGGACATCGCGTGGCCTTTAGCGAGGGCTAGGACATCGCGTGGCCTTTAGCGAGGGGTAGGAAAACGCGCGGGGCATTAGCGAGGGCTAGGACATCGCGCGGCCTTTAGCGAGGGCTAGGACATCGCGCAGCCTTTAGCGAGGGGTAGGACATTGCGCGGTCTTTAGCGAGGGCTAGGACATCGTGCGGCCTTTAGCGAGGGCTAGGACATCGCGTGGCCTTTAGCGAGGGCTAGGACATCGCGCGGCCTTTAGCGAGGGGTAGGACATCGCGCGGCCTTTAGCGAGGGCTAGGACATCGCGTGGCCTTTAGCGAGGGGTAGGACATCGCGCGGCCTTTAGCGAGGGGTAGGACATCGCGCGGCCTTTAGCGAGGGCTAGGACATTGCGTGGCCTTTAGCGAGGGGTAGGAAAACGCGCGGGGCATTAGCGAGGGCTAGGACATCGCGTGGCCTTTAGCGAGGGCTAGGACATCGCGTGGCCTTTAGCGAGGGGTAGGAAAACGCGCGGGGCATTAGCGAGGGCTAGGACATCGCGCGGCCTTTAGCGAGGGCTAGGACATCGCGTGGCCTTTAGCGAGGGGTAGGAAAACGCGCGGGGCATTAGCGAGGGCTAGGACATCGCGCGGCCTTTAGCGAGGGCTAGGACATCGCGTGGCCTTTAGCGAGGGGTAGGAAAACGCGCGGGGCATTAGCGAGGGCTAGGACATCGCGTGGCCTTTGGCGAGGGCTAGGACATCGCGCGGGGCACTACCGAGGGCTAGGACATCGCGCGGCCTTTAGCGAGGGCTAGGACATCGCGTGGCCTTTAGCGAGGGCTAGGACATCGCGTGGCCTTTAGCGAGGGCTAGGACATCGCGCGGCCTTTAGCGAGGGCTAGGACATCGCGCAGCCTTTAGCGAGGGGTAGGACATCGCGCGGTCTTTAGCGAGGGCTAGGACATCGTGCGGCCTTTAGCGAGGGCTAGGACATCGCGTGGCCTTTAGCGAGGGCTAGGACATCGCGCGGCCTTTAGCGAGGGGTAGGACATCGCGCGGCCTTTAGCGAGGGCTAGGACATCGCGTGGCCTTTAGCGAGGGGTAGGACATCGCGCGGCCTTTACCGAGGGGTAGGACATCGCGCGGCCTTTAGCGAGGGCTAGGACATCGCGTGGCCTTTAGCGAGGGGTAGGACATCGCGCGGCCTTTAGCGAGGGCTAGGACATCGCGTGGCCTTTAGCGAGGGGTAGGAAAATGCGCGGGGCATTAGCGAGGGCTAGGACATCGCGTGGCCTTTAGCGAGGGCTAGGACATCGCGCGGCCTTTAGCGAGGGCTAGGACATCGCGTGGCCTTTAGCGAGGGGTAGGAAAACGCGCGGGGCATTAGCGAGGGCTAGGACATCGCGTGGCCTTTGGCGAGGGCTAGGACATCGCGCGGGGCACTACCGAGGGCTAGGACATCGCGCGGCCTTTAGCGAGGGCTAGGACATCGCGCGGTCTTTAGCGAGGGCTAGGACATCGCGCGGCCTTTAGCGAGGGCTAGGACATCGCGTGGCCTTTAGCGAGGGGTAGGACATCGTGCGGCCTTTAGCGAGGGCTAGGACATCGCGTGGCCTTTAGCGAGGGCTAGGACATCGCGTGGCCTTTAGCGAGGGCTAGGACATCGCGTGGCCTTTAGCGAGGGGTAGGACATCGCGTGGCCTTTAGCGAGGGCTAGGACATCGCGCGGCCTTTAGCGAGGGCTAGGACATCGCGCAGCCTTTAGCGAGGGGTAGGACATCGCGCGGCCTTTAGCGAGGGCTAGGACATCGTGCGGCCTTTAGCGAGGGCTAGGACATCGCGTGGCCTTTAGCGAGGGCTAGGACATCGCGCGGCCTTTAGCGAGGGGTAGGACATCGCGCGGCCTTTAGCGAGGGCTAGGACATCGCGTGGCCTTTAGCGAGGGGTAGGACATCGCGCGGCCTTTAGCGAGGGCTAGGACATCGCGCGGCCTTTAGCGAGGGCTAGGACATCGCGCGGCCTTTAGCGAGGGCTAGGACATCGCGAGAGAGGATAGGGCGTGACAGTATGGGGCGTGAGGGTACTGCGTGTAACCGGACTGAGCAGCGACAAGATAGCTTTTCTGAGTTCAGCTCTGGGACAGATGAGTCACCAAACCCCCCCATGTGCAGGACCCGGGGCAGGGCTCCACGCAGCTGCAGTGGACCTCGTTCTGTGGCTGCTGTCGCGGGCAGCATCGCTTTGTACCTGCATTTAGGTTGTTTCTTCAGCTCAACGGTCTCGGCTCAAGTCTCATGTGTTGGGACACTCTCCTCCTGGGACGGCCACGTGTTGCCTCAGAGCTCAGGCCTGCAGAGGGAAATAAGGGGAACAGCTGGTGTGAGTTTAATCACTCCTTCCCTCTTACCCAAACTGTACAGAGTTTAAGAACGTATGACAAATGTTTAGAGGTGATCAGGAACCGGGTCGTCTTCAGAAGTTTACCGTCATATTTGAAGTTACAAAGATGCTTTTACTCAAGTAATGACATAGCATAATGAATTCTTTGGGACTGAACTTAGAATTAAACTCCTAGGATCTAATCAACAAGATGGATGACTTCCATCCTCTCCAGATTGGCTCTCCTTTGTTTCTCCTTTTGCCAGAAGCAAGACCCCCACTGGGATGGCAAGGAACCCGCTAAAAGTAAAAACAGGAACTGACACTAATGTTAAAACTCATTCACAAAGATGAAACTTCCTTGAGCTTTTAACATCCTGCTGAAAGCCACACTCCTCTGGATTCAGGATTGAAACCAACATCTTGGCTTTGTGTTTAAGGTCAGACAAAGTTCCCCCCACAGACAGTGGATTTCCATGCAAAGACTGTCATATCACAAAGAAAGAAACAGATTTCAACTATTTGTTTCTTTTATGACACTCATGAAACTGGTCTGAAGCTGCTGCTGGCCATGGACCCTCAGGACGAGACCAAAGACTCTTTACTGACAATGGGACTAATGTACATATTAACTGCCTCACTATGTGTGTCACACAAATGTTTTACTCTTTGTTGAATATTTATCAGTAATTGATGGAGTATTAATGTTGCCTTCAAAATTAGAGGTACGGCCTGATCTCGCTCTCTTATAAAACTTCTCTTTGTTGTGGTGACCATCCTCGTGGTCACGCTCGTCTTCCCTCCATTTCAAACCTCGTGTTTCTCATTTATTTTTCTTTAAAAATATATACATTTTTGAGCTCAGTATAATCGTATACGCTCCTTTTAAGTCGACAATTTACCATTTGGAGCAAATCCTGGTAAAAAAAAATAGCTTTACAAATTTAATTTTGTCTTTAATTTTGTAATTAATTAATTAATTGGTTTATTTGGTCGGGACAGTGCGTGTTAATTAACATACATGGGTCTCGTGCATGTAAACATGCCACACTGGATTGCAGCCTTGGGCTAATTCCATCCGTTTTTAGTGGTAGGGGAAACTGTTTTTTGATCACAATTGTTAAAAGCACTTTTTGCAATATAATGAAGCCCTGGACGGGCTCGACCAAGCGCCGGCCGCAGTAGCTTTAAAGAGCAGCTCAGCGCGGCTCCACGAGAGTACCCGCGCTGGGCCTGAGCGAGTATACTGGAGAGCCTCTGGGGACCCACACAAGGAGAGAAGTGGTCAAACCAGGCGCACCTGGCTCCTCTCGGGCGCCACCAGGCTGACCACCACGGTGCCAAACCCGTCCTCCAAAACAAGTGCTGTCCACCTCCATGGCCTCCAGGTAAAAGATCGCCTCCATCCTGCGGTGTCTGTCGGCTTGGTGTTGAGCGCAGGCTACTCCAGCTCTGACCAATGTCCCCTTTGACCTCGCCATTGCCATCCGTAACTCCGGCCAATGATTATCTACATCTACATGTTTCGTGTGGGTCTGATCTCAGTGGCCGCGTTACGTCGGTTGATTTTCAACCTACCAATCAGCGAGCAGGGGAGGCGGGGCTTGTAGGTGTAGCATTTGATCGCTCGCTTCACTCACTCGGGCGCATTACATCGCCTACGTGAAATCAGATCCAATCGTCTCAAACTATAAAAGGAGTTCACCCCTACCACCTGAAAACGGAGCTCAATTGTGAAGATCCAGACCCTCTGTATGAAATGAGCATGAGGTAAGACCAAGCTACCTTTGACAATTTTTATTACATTACTTTTAAAAACCCTTTGTAAATCGATCAGGCCAAACCGTATTAAAGATAATTAGACCAATGTAACAAAGATACTCCATCCACTACTGTAATTGTCATTCACCCCATTTAAGACCTGTTATACATTAAACTTTAATAATGTTGATGCTTAAGTGTGTGTGTGACCTCAAATTTTGAATAAATATTCACATTTGCATTTAAAGTTTGGATTTCTACGTGTTATTGTGCTTTGATTTCGTCAGTATAGTTAAAAGATTCAAGATTTCATTCCTTCAGATATGTGTTAATAGATTTATATAAGACTTTCTTCCTGAATATCCATATTACTCTGTCAAAGAACAGAGTTTGAGCGATAGTGTTCTAGGGTTTGTTAGGATCTGGTTCTTTTGTATCACGCGAGAACTGTTATTTGGATATGGCCAAAGCAGACACTGGAGATATAAGTTGTCTCAAAGAAAAGGCTTTTACTGCCATTGTTCCAGTTACAAAGAAGTAAAACCAGCTGGTGACTTCAGAGAAAGAGAAGAAGTCTAGACCTTTTATCTCCTTTTATCCCAGTCTTGCTCCTCTGTGCTGAGGGTGACTGTATATCTGTGAGTCAGTTGTTTGTGTCTATGTGTTTGCAGATTATCTGTACTTTACGTTATGTTCAGAATGGTCACGTTCAAACCTCCGTACGGAGCACGGGGCTTTACCAGCCCAGTGACCGAGACGGGTCTGCGGCCAGATACACTTGACCGCAGAGCGTGGCCTGTTCTTGGGCTTGAACTGCGCTAGCTTAGCTTAGCACTGCTGCTCCACTAAGCAGAGAAAAGTGGCGCGCAGCGTTGTACAACACAAATAATAACGTAATGCGGAAATGATCGGCAGCAAAGTATTGCTTGAGTGGTTAAAGTACTTGCTAAACAGTTAAATGACAGCCTTAGTACTAGTTTACCTTTGCACAGACACAAACTCAGATGAAACCTGTGGCATGAGTAGCTCAGTAGCTCCCCCCTCTTCCTTGTCTCTCTCCTTTCTGGGCCTGGACTTCGCCTGCTGTGTTACACGAGAAAATATTACCACGATGAAGCTTTTAGAGCAAATTAAAAACCCCACTCTAAGACAACTTTCTTCAAATAGCCCACCCCTTTTGAAGCTAGCTTTAGCACCGCATGGCTTACTTTACAAAAAAATATATCCATATATCTATACATGGGCAGGACATGGCTTAGGGTGATATTGAACATATATTTTATTTGGCTAAAACACAAGTGAAAGATTGTTTCCTTACTTTCCTCAGTGAAGAAACGTTCACTCCATTTGAAAACAAAACTGTTGAAATGTACCTTAGGACGGACTGATGTGGATCGTATTCTTACGCCAGTACGCCAGTTTTGTCCAGATTGATTTTTACCAACAACATTTCTTAAGCTGTTACAGTAAGAGTTATTATTAAAAATAAGTATTCACTCTCAAAAAAGCTGAATATTATTTTATATTATTTTCTAGCACTATATGTGTGGCGCAGTAATATGGTTGTGGGGTTACAAGATCCGGTCTCTTTCTAAAACTTACCAAACTAAGTCAAGTTCATGTATTCATGTGTGTTACCCCAACACACCTCAAAGAGTTTTTCACCTTTGAACTTACTGACATAAGTTAAACATTTAAAACAATCATTGTCATGTGAAGACAAACTACACTTGTACGTTACAATAACAAAATGGGCATACGACTTTTAACAGTGAGGAGTATAGAGACAAGTGGAGGAGGAGAGAGGAGTATAGAGACAAGTGGAGGAGGAGAGAGGAGTATAGAGACAAGTGGAGGAGACAAAGGAGAAGAGAGACTAGTGGAGGAGAGAGGAGAACAGAGACAAGTGGAGAGAGAGGAGAACAGAGACAAGTGGAGGGGGAGAGAGGAGTATAGAGACAAGTGGAGGAGGAGAGAGGAGTATAGAGACAAGTGGAGGAGACAGAGGAGAACAGAGACTAGTGGAGGAGAGAGGAGAGCAGAGACAAGTGGAGAGAGAGAGGAGTATAGCGACAAAAGGAGGGGGAGAGAGGAGTATAGAGACAAGTGGAGGAGGAGAGAGGAGTATAGCGACAAAAGGAGGGGGAGAGAGGAGTATAGAGACAAGTGGAGGAGACAGAGGAGAACAGAGACTAGTGGAGGAGAGAGGAGAACAGAGACAAGTGGAGAGAGAGAGGAGAACAGACACAAGTGGAGGAGAGAGGAGAACAGAGACAAGTGGAGAGAGAGGAGAGCAGAGACAAGTGGAGGGGGAGAGAGGAGCATAAAGACAAGTGGAGAGAGATGATAGCAGAGACAAGTGGAGAGAGAGGAGAGCAGAGACAAGTGGAGGAGAAGAGAGGAGCATAAAGACAAGTGGAGAGAGAGGAGAACAGAGACAAGTGGAGGAGAGAGGATTATAAAGACAAATGGAGGAGGAGAGAGGAGTATAGAGACTAGTGGAGGAGGAGAGAGGAGAACAGAGACAAGTGGAAGCGAAAGGACACAGACCAACGGCTCCATGTGATGTTTCTTGAGGCGCAGGTTGACGCATAAACACTGAGCATTGCCTAAAAAATGTAGTTAAAATCTAGGAAATGGATATAAGCTGTAGCTAACATGTAATTAAAAGCCAACATTATTACATGTATTAAAGACGTACGGACGAAATCTGTATAAATATAATTACAAAGAAAAGAAAATAACATCTGTGATCTCACCAAGAACCTCATTTTGAACAGAAGGGGCATTAGAGGACACCTTAAATGTATTGGTTGCTCGAGATCAGATCAGGCGATTAGTCATTATGGAAAAGAAAAACATCGCCCTTTACTTTGTATAGTTAAAAGTATAACAAAGTTGAACATGTGAAGTTCAGACAGCCACATATCAGAGATGCAGGATCCACTTTGCTGCTCCTCACTGCCTCAAAAGTGCTTTAGTGCTGCGGGGATTTTAATATCAACTCTGAGACATCCATCTAATCTAATAGTCCTTCTTAATAAAAGACTTCCACAGCACTTCAGGAAACATGGATGCGTCCAGACACCCCATATTTCTGATGCAGCGGCTTTTATTTAGATTAAAATGAGCCGCTGTAATGTGGTGCGGAAACTGAGACGCGCTCTCAAAGTGACGAATTCTTTGAGCACCATTAGGCCCAACAATCCTTTGGCACTTCATGTGAAAAGTACGGCATTTCTCTTACTGCACTAATGGACTGGGGGCGTCTTTGCAGAGTTGCTTGAATTCATTTGTCAGTTGTTCAGTGTTTTTTCAGAATTATTAAAAACAACTGAACAAAAGAAGAGTTCCTTCTCCATCTTAAGTTCCTCCTCAGGCCACTCCAGGAAAAACTGCTTGGATACGTCCCTGGTTGTGCTGTATTTGTGGCTATAGCTGAACAATTAAAGGTCCAAAAAATCACTCACACAAACTCCCAACACTCTATCCACAAGGAAAACTGCATTCCTGGCACAAATCAGTAGATAATGTTTTTTTTCTGACTCAAAAAGCAACACACGTGAAATAGACTATTTAATATTTCAGATGAGTGCCGCGAACTACGGACTATAAAAACTTTAACTAAAAGTCAGTGGCTTTATTTGCTCCCAAATGTCTGACACAAACAACCTTTGGATTGTTTCTACCTGCTGTGTTGTTCCTGAAGGTGCAATATGGCCAAGTACAAGACGAACGGGCCGGATGCTAAAGTATTGACCTTGCCTGCACTGTGATCTGTTTAATGACCATATCTCCGTGAGTATTTTCCAATCTTCACCAAATAAACACCAATTTAAAGCCTGCGAGCAGCAGCACAGCAATGTGGATCTCGTAACAGTTAAATGTAGTCAGTTAATGTGCATTATTTACCCTAAACTACAATGGATCCCCTCTACTTTGAGAGGCGCAGGCTGCAGCTGGCACTGATGTTGGCGATATTCGGCACATTTTCATTGAAAGAACTCAAGCGGCTTATCAGCGTGTTGTAATGGCTTTAAGTGACACCTTCATTTTAGTAGCTTCATGCTGTCCGTGTCTGCCCCACTATTTGAGAAGGACTGGCATAGATACAGACGGCATCTCTGGAATCGCCCATATACAGTATGGTCATGTTTTGAAGCAGTTAAGGGGAAAAAACAAAGAGGAGACAATCTAAATTTTCTCTAACTATTCAAAAATGACTTTAAAGGGAGTTTAAAAATGGTAAAATTATCTAATTTCCTCCCCCTAAATGTTCCAAAAATGTCCTAATGTGTAGAATGAGCCCAGACCTGTTGACCTCAATGCCTCTAAAATCCTGCCCTGTCTTTTAAAAAGGTGTTACTTCAGGTCCAAATTGCCGTCATGCACGTGCTTAATATAAAAGGTGCAGTTACACGTATGACCTGAGGTGGCAGTAGTAAGTTATAAAATGGCTAACTTGCATCTAGCCCCTTAAACAAATGCTGAATTATGAATATAGTTTTCTACTAAATAAAGATACAAAGACATGGAGAGGAGCAAAGTGGTTCGACAGCCCATAATTACATAAATAACGGAAAATGCTAACATGATACGTTGTGTTTGCATTGCGCTACATGCTAGCGCTAGCTACGACTGCCGCTTTTTTGCTTCTACAATCTGCTGTGAAAAAGCATCCATATGGACCCGATTTAGACTTGACGTTATTCCTGTGTGATAAATATGTTCATATTCCACCAGAAAATGGCTAAAAAGAGTGGAAAATTGTGTTTCCCAAAAGATTCTGTTTTCCCCCTCGGCGAAGCTACGCCCCCTTCTATGACGAGAGGCCGACTGTTATGTGTTGTCATGGCAACAAGTAGGGTGACAAAATAAACAAACCAAACATGTGGGTCAAACGCGGCAAAAATAGTCTGGTCATAAGCAGGAGAAACCTTTACAAAGCCAAGCAGACTTCATGCGTTCGGGCTAGGGCCAGAACTTTTAAAAAATGGATTCCGATAAATTAATTATACAAGGTTTAATACGATTCACAATATTACTCGATATTAATCACACTTTAGCGGCACAGACACTTTTTCCTTTTTCCTGCAGACGTTGCTTAGGGACAAACACCGCGTATAGCCAAAGATAATTGCACTGTCAAACTCGTTCACAGTTAAGCCGATATAAACTTATTTTAAAAAAAACATTCTCCAAAATAAATCAAACTGCTATTGTCTTTGAAGTGTCTGAAATGATCACACAGCCCTCACATCTCCACTTCAAATCAGTTCAAACGCAGGAATATACAAAGAAGCATCTAAAATGTATATTGTACGCTAAATAAATGGTATGAAATAAGGTGAAAAGGCAAGACAAGATTGGGTTTTTGCCGTCTCTTGCGGCTTTCAATCAAACCTTATTGCCGTGGAGATGCTGGGTCCTATGCTTTGCAACTTTGTGATGCGCAAGGAGGCTATGGTTATAAACAGACTGAAATCCAAAGGTACGTTCTGGTGCATTTAAATCGTACAAACATAACAGTGCAGTCAAATGGATATGATTAAACTGAAGAAAACCAGATGAATAAATGGACAAAATATGATGGATGGAACAATGGCTGCAGTCAACAAAATATTGTGGCTTTCCAGGCCTGACCTCTCTCGTCTGTGCCACCGGTGAGTGCGCGCCTATGCCCATGCTTATTACAATAATTAACTTATTGTAAATACATTGTTCCAAAAATAAAGCATGCAGACTGAAAGCCAACCTAGAAATAGAATAGTAACCATGCGAGCATTGAAAACTTAGCTGAATGACTTTTTCTGACATTTCCGGAAGCAAGACAAAGACTAGTGTTGGCATTGAACTCTTAAATGTTTGTTTTGAAGGGAAAAACTCAAACCAACCAATAATAAAAAGATTTCTTTCTAAACAAAAGTACAAGTTATGCATTGGCAACCTGGCCAGGAATCAAGTCCTGAGCATCTGAGAACTCAAGAATTCAATACAAAACATGACTTTCTTCTGCACAGGTGTATGTGTTTTACACACTGGAGAGAGGGGGAGGGGGAGGGGAAAGAGGGGTCTTTTTGTCTTCCAGCTTCATCGTGCACTGCAACAACATCATAAATGTGTTGTTTCATGTGTAGGGCGGCGAGAAACCAATGATGCTCTGTATGTTATTAAAACATCACTGAATAGGATTAATTCAACCAATCAGCAATCTAATTTAACAAGCTTTATTACCAAACAATATGAAAGTCACATTTAGAAAACCAAGAAATGTAATATAAAACACACTCACACAAAATCCTGAGCAAACAACAGTCATAAAAGTAAAAAAACAAGTTATGAGGATAACTCGGACTATCTGGTCAGTTCCCAAGTGAAATGTAGTATTAGCGCCATTTTTTTATTTTCTCATGCAATATATCTCATACAAATAGTTACACTCATGGTCCACATTTTGTTTCTCTATATTTCACTCTTAAAATAGAATTCTAAAATAAATGTGTCTTTAGTTTCTTATTTTTTATATTTTTATTGTTTTTCTTTTTGGTGGTTGGGCAATGTTTATGTAAAAACAAAACAAAAAAGTACAATTTTGAGTCAATAAATTGCCCTATAACACTGAAATTATTCTAAGAGTGGGTGCTGTTTTTGATAAAAAATATTATTTTTGAGGGAGAGAAAAAAGTTACACTCGTGGTCCTTTGGGATCCCATTTATTTCAATGGACTTGAGCCAATCCTGCTGGTTTTTGTGTCTTTGACCTTTTGTACCTATTTCATCTGTGCTTCAGATATGAAACCATTATTATGTATCCATCCCAGAAGACCTGCATGCACATTTACTAGATTTTTAATTCCAGTCTTTAAATACAGTCTTTAAATATTGTTCACCAGTTCCATCTTGTTTTAGGGAAATCCTCTATTTTCATAAAATAGAATCAGCTCAAAGCAGTTTACATCTTCATTCCTGAACTTCCCTGGCTGGTGCCTGACTTCCTGTTTGGTTCATGTGATTCCCTGGGCTTGATCAGAAAGTGCTGCGACCCTCTATGGCATCTGCCAAAAACAGACTTATTGCGGATTCTTTCCGTTGCGCCGTACGGCCTCGGTAACCGGAGCTGCTCTGTACGGGTTCTAATGTGAGTCACCAACATTCATTTCAATGACTTTGGATTCCTTGCGGGGGCTGCAATGTAAGAGTCAATGTGAGCCAGGGGTAACAACCCTGAATTTACCCCACTAACCCTAAACCCTCAACTCATCTGCATTGACTCTGGAGTTTCCATGTTACAATCCCATCCGAGTGGGATCTGTCAGTGCCCCTCGATGTGCTCCCTAAGTGGGTCTGCTGTCTGCCTCTTGCCGCTCTGTGTGCGCCATAAAAGCAGCGGCAGTAGAGTATAGCGAGGCAACACAATGACAGGGGTAGAGAATGTGACCGCGGGACGAAGCAGAGATCAATAAAAATGTCAGATTTGGGTTAGCACCATTCGCTAACAGAATATGTCACAAGTTACTGGTGAACTACTTAAAGGGATATTTCAGGATTTTTGACATAGGGCCTCATTTCCTTGTTATCCAGAGTATTGCTGGTACCTGGAGATATTTTTTGGGGGTAATTCATGCAGTTCTTATGTTTGAAGAGTTTCGTGGCGCTAGGCTAGTGCAAGGCTAGCGCATTTCTACGATGTCAGCTAGCCTGCATTAAAAACAGTCTTACGCACTCCACAGTGCCCCGGAGGCAAATCATTTATAACGCCAGACTAAGCATATAAATGTCTGTGTCGATAGAATAATTTTTGAAATATAACTGACTTTGCATCACATCAATGATCGCATTTTGAGGGACTATTTTCTAGCAGATCACTCCGCCACCGCGTAGCTTATACAAACACGAAGCAGATCCTGCTCAAGTATAAGGTATTTTAAATGCAAAATGGTTAAAATTATTCTATCGACACAGACATTTATATAGTTAGTCTGGTGTGGTGTTGTAAGTGATTTCCCTCAGGTGCACTGTGGAGCGGGTTAGACTGTTTTTAATGCAGGCTAGCTGACATCTTAGAAATGCGCTAGCCTTGCATTAGCCTAGCGCCACGAAACTCTTCAAACATAAGAACTGCATGAATTACAAAAAAAAATATCTCCAGGTACCAGCAACACTCTGGATAACTAGGAACTGAGGCCCTATGTTAAAAATCCTGAAATATCCCTTTGTACATGTTTAGGAGAGGCTTGAATAACAAACAATATTTTATGATGGCGAGAGCTAAAGGGAAGTGGTAAAAGAGAAACTGGTATTGGCCTTCAGTACAGCTGGTATATTTTTACTGTAGTGTAACGAATACACCAGTAACTATAGTAACTTTAGAAGGTCAGGTTTTTATGTTTTTTCTTCAAAACTTCAACGCTATGATTTTTAAGGCAGCTAAAGTGACACAATCCAGTGTTTCTGGTGAAAGTGTCGTTTGTCAGTAACCCAGGAGATAGCGCCTGTTGGTGCTTGCGGTGTGATGATGAAGTGCTCTCATCGCTGTGTTGTAATCAGACGTAACACGGAGCCAAAAGTGAGTTCAGATGGAGAGAGGGACTCGACGTGTTCAGACTCCCTGCCGCTGTGGAGCAGTCGCACTGATGTGACACGACGACTGCACTGTATTTCAGCAAGAAATAACTGCAACAAAAGCTTCTGAAATAACACCCAGCCGTGCTCTGACTGACAGCGACAACAGCACGGCTCACGATCAAACGAAAACGAATCAACAAGAAGCAGAAAAAGACAAATACTAGCCCGAAACTTTGGATGAGTCACACAAGATTTTGGATCTCTGTTCTGTGCTTTTGATTTCCCCGGCCCCGGACTGTTTTACTTCTTTTCTGCAACCATTGAAAATGCCATTTGAAGTTTTTAGTAAGTTTTGGTGAAGACATGGCAAAGAAAATGATTCTTATACCCCAGAAGAAGAAGAAAAACCTCTCCATTTGTGAAAGCTGGAGGAAGATCCCAGCTCATCTCACAGCCTCACAGAGAACAGAGTCTTGACCAGTGACAGGTCCAACTGAATGACAGCTTCACCCACCAGGCTGTCAGGAAGCTGAACTCTCCCCTGTCTCTACACTGTCTAAAGCAGGACTCCGGACTCGGGTCCTCGAGGTTATTTCGTCTAGAACCCGGTGGTGCCTCTGTGCTGTGAATTTTATTGCCATAGCCGTTAGCAGAGCTTGTTGTATTCCTGTAAGTGCAGTTGCAGTTTTGGCCTCTAGGGGTAGTGTATAAAGAGGCGCTCAGTCTGCTGGGATGGTGCTATCCCATCAATATTATTGACTTGTATCAAAATTGTTGAATAAAGATCGTATTATAAATTATATTCTTTCAACACCCTTAACTGATGATAGAGCTGTAACTATTTATATACATTTTTTCTGAGTTAGAGAGACACAACACCTCACTGTTGCCCAAGAAAAATAAAGAATGAAACAAAGGAGAGGGGGTGAAAGAAAGAAAGAGTAAGACAAGTGAAGAGCTCTGCCCCTCTCAGACCTCGTGAGAGAGAACGTTTTTCCTCTGACCCTGCTCCGTCTCCTGTTTTTGGCATCAATCCTCTTATGGCCTTGAATCTTGAGCATCTTAAAGTCGGCTTCGATTTTCTGGTCCTTCTCTCTCTGCTTCCTGTAGTGTTTCCAGACGTTGCTTTTGCCCTGTGCATTCTGCAGCGCTCCGCTCCTCTCTGGCTCCTCGGTTTTCAGCTGATCTGGTAGTTTGTTCACCACATGCTGTGCGCCTGTCTTTTTATATTGAATGAGTTTCCTCTCTGAAGAGCCCATTTTGTCTCCTCCAAATCCACAATTACCCAAACACTTTCACTCACATTCTCGTGCAGTTCCTCAACCTGTCCATGGAGAACGCTTGTGTCCTCCCTCCACTTGTCCACCTCTTCTATAGCCTTGTCATGGGCCGCCTTCATCTCTAATTTCTCCTCTTAAAGTCTCTTAAGAAAAAGGTCTGTGTCCGTTTTCAGCTGTAGCTGCTCTTGGAGTTTCTGAGCAGATCTTTCCAGCTCCGTCTTGGCCTCCTGGAGCTGCATTTCCAGGCGTAATATGGTCTCTGATGTATGTGTTCTCGACGTCTTGAACTCTTCTGTGAGAGAACAGTTCATGTCTTCCATGTGGTTGATAATTTCCGCTTCTTGGGGGAGATTTAGATGCAGAGTCTGGTTTGCGCTCTGTTGTGAGTCCAGATCTTTATTGAAGACTTAAATCTCTTTCCTCAATGCCAAAATGGTCTCCTTAGCGTCTTCTGCAGCAGTTTCATTGACCGCCTTCATGGACAGCTGCTCCTCTAGAAGAGTCTTGATTTTCCCCCCACCTGGTGGACGTCCTCTGTCAGGGCGGCATGGCTTCTGTAAGTTAGCTGCGCCATGCTAAGGGTGTAGCCGACCCGATGCGCCTCGTGCCGTTTCGCTCTGACCTGTCCTGCTTTCCAAGGTGCTTCCTTCTGATCTTCTGACAGAGAGACAGCTGCCTCCGAAAGTTAAAAAGGATCAGATGGAGTAAAAAGTGACGCTGCGATGCTAACGTCGCTAACAGTGTTCTCTGTTTACGAACAATTAGACTGAAATAGACTGTTTTGCGGCTGATCAAAAGTTTTGGACCAAACCTCCAAAAAATCCCCTGAAACTCAGTAATGAGTAGCTCTCGTTACTGTTGATCACAAAAAAATTTGTTACGGCATGCTTGATGCAGGCGTTTCAAGGAGGTCAGTGGGAACATTTCTCCAAGTGGTGGTAACGGCCTCATGAACAGCATCTACTATCTGAAACTGTGAACTTCCCTTGCCATCCATCCCCAAAGGTTCTCAATTGGATTTAGATCAGGGGAACATGCAAGATGGTCCAAAAGCATGATGTTATTATAGTCCTTTGTCCTGCGGGCTTTGTGGACTGTAGCACAGTCCTGTTGAAAAACCTAGTCATTACCACACAGACGAGGGCCACCAAGGTTAAATTTTTTCTCATCTGAGAATAAAACTCTCTTCCACCTTTCAATGTTCCATGTTTGGCGCTCTCTTGGAATTCAAACAGACGAGGCTATTGAAGACGTCTTTTGTGTGAAGCCCTTCAGTAGCAAATGCCGTCAGATGGTTATTCGGCCTTTTTTGAGGTCATCCACCTGACAAAATTGTTGTTTTCCATAAAAGCTTTTTTGTCTCACTACCATCTCCTTGTTGCATATTTAAGTTGTTTGAGTTTAAGTTAAGTATTTAAGTCTACTTGGAGCCATGATAAGACTCCGACTTTTGATCGGGACTGTAGTGTTGACCATAGTCTTTTTGCACCAAGGACCATTTTTATTCTTTGCATTTGCTTTACGTGGGATAGAACAGACAATAAACCCATATTTATTTCCAATTCACTATACATTTAAGTTGTTTTCCCCTGTGGCGCGGCACTTTGCAATCTCGGCAGCAGTTTGCAATCTCGCCTCAAAGCAAGAAGGTCTTGGGTTCACGTAGCATTAATGTTTGGGGTACCCTGGAGGAAAAACATTCCAAAAAAGTCATGATCAATGTTCCTGTAAATATTATTTTTGCATTATTTTTTGGTCTCTATGAATTCCTCTTACGTATTACACTGGATGTCTCTTTCACATGTTTTATGTAATTACTGCCCTGTTTGACAAGGGAGCACAAAGGCCAGCCACAGAAAGCCAGTGTCTTCAGAACTGTGGAGGTGTAGACGCACGCTGACATGCTGCACTGTCATGGTCAGATTTGACAGACAGACACATCCAGCCTTCGTGTAAGACCTGAAGTGATGCAACCAAACGAAATCCCATCAAGCACACTCTTATTTCCATATACGTGTCTGAATATACCAAAGACAAGAAGAAGTGAGGGGGTTAACACATCACCATAGTAACACAGCATTAAAGGCAGTCACCGTTAATAGGCACCACAATGGAGAGAGACATAGGTCATGTGCGAGTTGTGTAAGGTCCCATCGTGGTTTGATATGCAGATGTCTGACAGGGAAAACTGAGGAATCAAACAGCACAGTGTGAGCACATTGGCTAATTTAGTCGCATCAATATAAAAGGATTTTTTGACAGAGGGCTGTGTTACTTTGGAACTCAGGCTTCTCTACAATTTTAGACTTGTTTTAATAAAGATACTATATTGGGCTGGGTAATACATTAAAGGGATATTTCAGGATTTTTGTCATTTCCTAGTTATCCAGAGTGTTGATTTCTGGAGATATATATATATGTTTTTTTTAATTCATGCAGTCCTTATATTTTAAGTGGTGCTAGGCTAGTGCTAGGCTAGTGCATGTCTATGGTAACTAGTAGCCTGCAATAAAAACAGTCTGACTCAAGCACAGTGCACCTGAGGCAAATCACTTATAACACCAGACTACTGATTTAAATGACTGTGTTGACTGAATAACCATTTGCATCTAAAAGAACTTATATTTGAGCAGCATCAGCTTCCTGGTTGTACGCTACGCAGCGGCGGAGGGATCTGCAAGGTTACTGGATCTACAGTAGTTTGTTTACCTGCGGCCGCATTATTACACGTGGGATTCACAAAGGAGCTTTCTACAAATCAGATATGGCAACGTTTGGAGGACTACCCCATGATTTTGAAGAGGTTTTTAATGCAGGCTACTAGTTATCATAGACATGCACTAGCCTGGCACTAGCCTAGCACTAGCCTAGCACCACTAAACTCTTCACATATAAGGACTGCGTGAATAAAAAAAAATCTATGTATCTCCAGAAATCAACAACACTCTGGATAACTAGGAAATGAGGCCCTATGTCAAAAATCCTGAAATATCCCTTTAAAGTTTGCCCATTGCAAGTTTAAAGAGCAGGTATTTAGCAGTGGATATGTATAGGATCGGAGGAGAAGCTTTTTGTGAACAGGAGAAAGATGTGCTTGCGGCTCAAAGCACAGCTACTGGTATGTTTTAAAGCCAGGTTACTTTCCTGCTCAAACGTAGGATGGTGTTGTGGCACAAATAGATTAATTTAGGTAACAGTACTTATTTGAATCCTGCACCAGGCGCTCTGTTACACTAGTCTCCCCCTGGTGGTACTTGGAAAGCCAAATATATTTATGATATTTGGCATATTAAAAATTATAAAGAACTGACTGGTTGAAGACAGGTCAGGCTGATATTATGACTTTTTATATTTTGTATTTCTTTTATTTATCTATATCTAAATCTAATTATTTTCACTTTGTAACTTTCACTCATTGTATGCTTTGTCTTTCCCTCAGACGTTTGCTAATGTGAAAGAGTGTGTCCGTGCGTGAGTGTGACAGACAGGAAATGTTCCAGTGTGTTTTCCCTGCAGGCTGTTGCTACATTTAATAGTTTTCAGCCCACAACATTCATATGGTATAAATTATTCATTTCATCCACACTTTGTTCAGATGTCTGTGCTGCCTCTGAGTGCTGCCTTCATCATAACACATCCTTAACCCGTTCAGTAGAGTCATAACACATATATACGCTTAATGTCATCACTGTATGTGGTGATAAAATGTTGGTAATGATCTTTCCAATTATGTTATCATCTTATGAGGTTTGTCAAAGATTTGTATTTATAGATTTACATGAAATACTCCAGTCGAGAGAGAATCCATTATAGTAGCTCAGTCTCCTACTACAGAGCATGTTCCAAAAACGCGGGGATCTCCGCCCCAATGAGACGGGCTGATCAGCAACAAGCAGCAGAGCTCCAGGGCCTGTCAATCAAAGTCCAAAGCTAACACTTCAACAATAAACATAACAAAAACCAGCATGGTTAAAATATTTCACTCTCCTCAGCGTTGTCACGGGAATAAACAGTATTTTTAGAAACTCTTTGGAGATAGGCTTTTAAGTTGTTTTTGACACATGTCATGTCTCCATTGGTTTCCATATTTGTTTTTTGTTTTTTATTTTGCGAACAGTCTGTACATATTTATTTATTTGTTTTATTTTTAACTTTGAGGAATCTCATTTCCTCGGCTCATGAGCAAATGGACCAAATCTTAGTTGAGTTTGACAGTCAGTGTTTGGACAGATTAAAGCAGGGCTGCCCAAATTTTTGTCTCAGGCCAAAATAAAAATGTGCCTGTGGGACGTGGGCCAAACACAGTGATTTCAAGCCTGAAACACATATAACTGCAAATAATAATAGTGTTCTTTTTTTGTGTATATATTTGCATTTTATTCTATCTGCAAATAACATGCTAATGTAGCAGAGCGAGGTTTTTAACCTTAGCTTTAGGACACACAGGTAAGTTCCATTAAAAAAAAGGCGTCCATTTGTTAAACAGAATTTATTTGTTACAAAATGTTTTTCTTTCATTTCATAAGTGTGCTTAAATTTAAAACCTTTAGCACAGATGTATGTTTAGTCCATGAGATACAGATTTCATATTTGGGGCAAGAGTCCTCCAACAATCCCCGCCGAGCGCTGGACAGACCCAAATCACACACAGACATGTTTTTGAGGGAAGACAGCGATGGGCAGCGCTGGTGCTACTGCCGTGCGCCTATAAAAAGGAAAAGTTACAGTTACAGATATGCTTAAGTGGCCTAAGCTACCCGGCGTCACAGCTGGAAAACAGACTGGTTAGCGCCACCTCTCGTGCGCTGTACTAGGAAGATGCTCATCCACAGGACCATCGGGGGACCGCAAACTCAATCTACTGCGATGCTACAGCGTTGCTCCCGTGAAGGGACCCGCAGCAACACTAATACTAGGGAACATTGATCAGGGCGAGGATAAAGGATGAATTTAAAATAAATGTTGCAGAGATATCTACCTGTCGGACAGAGCACACCAGCACCAGCACCGGGTACAACTGGCAGTGGGAGATACACAAGGTCAGAGGGCAAGCAACACTAAAACCGGGGCCTTTTATCGTGCGCCCCACAAATTACTCACATCACCACACTACATTAAAACAAATGTTCACTATGGCATCCTTGCATCTTCAACAGTACAAACTGCTTATACTATATATTACACGGGCAGAACTACAGAGGAAACACTATCCAGGTGGGCTGATGTTATGATTTTGGTGGTCTCCTTAGACTTCTAGAATGAAATCAAGTAAAACATAAAATATGAAAAATGATTTGACCAGTGTTACCAGTACTTAGTGGTGTGTTCGAGTGCTCAGATTATGCTTTCAGAGTTTTGCATTTGCAGGTAATCTAGTACTAGTTTCTTTTTCAATTCAGTAACATCGTTAGTTTGGGTCCATGTCTCCCTCGTCTCACCCCGAGAGCTGCTGCAGAGCTACTTAGACTGACAGCGCTAGTGTGCAGGCACAAACTGTGTCCTCAAACTGTACAGCAACATGACAGAGTTTTCAGCGAGCGCGTTCACATTGTGGAAGGAGTACTCACACCATTTGGAACTTACTAGCGAAAAGGGCAATATAGGGCTGGTTGCGAAGCTGAAGTGGAAAGCCACGATGGAGCTCGCCCTCCCAAACAACAACACTTTCGTCAGTATTGTTCCTTCCAATGTAATCAACAAACTCGTAGCTGGTTATGACGTTGCGGAAAGCTGTACAATTAATCTATATTGTATGTTTATTATTACCAATTCAATGCACTTTTTAATGCTTAAGAGCACCCTTTGCAGACGTTCCTGTTGTTGAAAAACTGGCGCAGTTTCTGACGGGTTCAAAATATTTACATAAAGCGAAAGAAGCTACGTTTTTGATAAGTAACAGACTATAGGCCCGTAGCTTGTTCAGTGCTCATTATTGTTGCCTATTGCTGTAATTTGTCCGCATACAAAATAAAGCAAGCTTAGTGAAGTGGATTGAGCTATTTTTTAATACATTTACTGGTATCGGCCTGTTTGCGTGTGACAGTGTGAATGTTGCGTGCACCCCGCGGACTATAAAAGGGGTTCAGTTTCCTTTCTCCGCCCCACCCACCTCTGACCCCTGACGTCATGCGCTATCAGAGCCGGTGTCATGGCGGCACAGCTGTCCACTCTACGACTAGGCGCACTGTCGCTGTTTGTAAAAGCGTCAAACTCAGCGATGTCATAGTGTTGCGAGTATCGGGTGAGTAGGGCGAGTATCCTGTGAACATTCACTGATTTGCGTGTGGCTAATGCGGGTTTGTTTATTGCTTCCGGGTGGCTTGGCATGAGGGCTTGTGTTGGTGCGGGGAACACAAGGGGCGCGCCATGACCTCGGTATGTCGCTAAATCTACCTGGTTTCGATTACTATTAACATGTACAAAATGCAGTTGTATACAATTAGTCTGTTTATTTCGGCTCCTGCTGGCAGTGGGCCTCCTCTTTGTTTTTATGTCATCCTCCATGTGTACCTGAGATTCTACTCTCTCCCGTGTCTTCGCCGTGTGGCTCAGGACGCAACACCGCTCACATGGCTGGAGTAACTAAATGTCCGAGTAAAATACTGTTCGGCTTCAAAGGGAAAAACTATGGAGCTTCGCTTCTGGGAGCATGGACGTGGACGAACTAAACGGAAATGAACTGTGTGCGTGTCTGCGATTCGATGTGCACAGCATGGACGCATTTGTTGTTTTTGGAAAGCCTGAAATTAACTCAAAAGCAACTTTAAATTATTATAGATAAATTACTGAAATATGATTGGTCTCTGTTGTTTCAGTCTACGGATCTGTGAGCCTTATGTATACATATGTGCTACAGCTAAATGAGTAACTTCAAAATCACAATGCAACACCCCATAGCTCCCACTCGGCTACATATATATCGATGTTCATTATTGGTAACGCATGTGTCTAACATGTTATTTTCATTATGAAGTAGCGCAGTAACATAACAAGCTAATTTTCTAGAGGAGAAACGAGCTAACTCAACGAGTTACTTTTAAACGTAACATAACCCAACACTGAATATGACCTACATTCTGACTCTTCTTGTCCCCAACGTAATCTTGAATTGTTCATTAATTCATACAAGACACTGCTAATCCTTCATCAGAAATAACAGATGAGGAAGAGCGGCAGAAGTTGTGTGTCACTACATGCATGTGAATATGGCCCATCTCATCTTTCTCACTCCGGTCTTTGTGCAGTGCTGCCCACGTTCACTGCGTTCACTGTGCATCTATTGTCAAGAAATGGCCTTGTCAGTTTCTGCTCTTTAAACCTTTGACCTTTCTGCCCTGTGTCTGAATGCTTGTCATACTGTAAAGCTGTGTGTGTCAGAGCGGTCCAAAGAAAAAGAGTACGCGTTTATCAGAGCTGTGGGCACACTGCTGCACAGCTTTGTGTTGGGGAAATGTCAGGTGTGTTGGTTCTGGCCTGTTTTTTATTCTCTGTCTTTGCTGAGCCCTCGGGCGTCTGCATGTCCTCCTGCTGCCACACTCTGATCTGACACCACACTCTGATGGCCTCTTTCTGGAGCTGGTGTACACATATTGTATTTCAGATTTAGTGGAGTCATCTATTCCGTCATTCATTTAAAGCTTCTGAAATTTGATGTGGGATAACTAGAATATACAGTAATCTGTGAAACAGGGGTTTATTTGATATCAAAACTAATTGCCTTTTACTTCTTTATTTATGTGTATAATCATTGTAATCACAACCACTAAAACCAGAGGCTAAAGAAATAAAATGCAATTTACTGAACATAAAAATGTGGCTAAAATGCCAGTCCTTGGTCCACAGTACATCCAGCCCTCCCTTTGGCAACATGTCGTTCCTGGCGGGCCTTTGTCCCTGGGGCGTTTCTCTGCTGTCCTACAAGACGCGGGGCGTCTCTTCTCCTTCCTCCGCAGGGCGTCTCTCCGCCGTCTGCGACATGGCGCACACTGTCCACGGGTCCATCCAGTGAGATCTCCTGCCTCGGCCCAGGTCGCCTCCATCCCTTCTCGGGACCGCGTCGGGGCTCCTCAAACTCTTTCCTCTTCCTCTACTGTTTGCCCACACTTACCAGCGTCCAGGTGTGCATAATTGACCTTTCGCAAAACCACGCCCCAAAGCGGTAACTGTCAAATCAGACATCCTAGCAACCGTTACTATGAAGCCATAGGTCCATCGTGCCACAGGCCTCCAATGCAAAACAATGGGACACACCAGCAATGAGCACTGAGCAAATGCACTTGTTTTTACTGCTAACCACCAAAAACCCACCAGACAAATTAGAAGAGGCAAAATGGTGATCTGCCAATGGAGGATGGAAATCGGACAGTCGGTACCACAAGAGTGTGTCTGGGGGAGGCCAGTTTTATTTTCCTTCCCAAAGCCGAAAACACAACCTGAACACTGCCTACAATGGATCATACAATGTGGACGGCCTACGCCCAGATAAATGTCTCCAAATAAACAAGCATAGGTCTGCTCTAAGGTAAGACTGGGGCCTAGCCACTAGGCTAACACCTTAGCATGCAAACATCTAGCTACTGACAGTCACATAACGTTACACAAACAAACTGGCACTGGAGCCGTAACTTTAACTGCAGCTGTGACATTTTACAAGCCTACAGTCTCACGTGTTTAAGTCTCCCTTTATGCTAAAAGTACTGTGTATTTTGTCACAGTCCTGATAACTGGCTGTTGCTGACTGCTATTGTGACACCTGTAGATATAGCTAGTGTTAGCTAACTTTAGCGCAATGGAGAAATACACCGGAGAAATTTTCCTATTTTTAGAAATACTTACAAGGCAGAGCTTGCTTCCTGGGCAGTGCAAGAGCACGACTGGTCCACAAGGCTGTGCTGTTGCATTTAAGGAAGAGATCATTAAGGAAGAGAGGATATTGCACATTTATTGCTTCAACTAGAGTCACTAACACAAGTCACTTTAGCAGCGGCATCAGAAAGTTTGACGGACGTAGCAACAGTAACTAAGTGGGCGGGGCTTTTGCGAAAGGTCAATTGGCACGAGCAGGGATTGGTCAGAATCAGGCCACATGGCCAGATGGACATGGGGACAAGGAGGGGAGAAGCACTGATAAATGAACTAAAATCATGCAATAAAAACAAGTAAAAACACAAACATGTATCAATGATAAAACATAACACCACCCACTTGCAGCTCATGACATCGGCACCATGGATGGATGCCTTGGTGCACTCATCCTTCATGAGATTCATCCGAATGTCCACTCACTTATCAACAAGATGGACGAGCTTGCGCTGCTGATGAGATGGAACAAGGACTTTTCCTCCTCTTGCGTTTTGTGAGTCACAGAGTCGTGGATTTGAGGGATTCCAGCTCCTCTATGCTGATTGCGACACACACACCCTGTGTCAATGTGGAGTGGTCTTAAGCCCTGACCAATACTGGCCCAAGCCCTCCCAGGCTCTGAACGACCTGTCTTACGCTCAGGGCCTGAATGAGGCCGCTCCATCAAAGGCCACCACAGACCCTCCCTCGGACCCTCTTTTTGATTAAATATTACTATTTTTTTTTTTTTTTTTTTTTTTTACCACATATTTTCTCGAGGGAACGGGGTATTATGTCAGGGCATTTTTGTTTATTTTTTAATTTTGTAATGAGATTTTTTTTTTAAAGGGTAATTAAGTAGGGGCCTGAGATCTCGGGGAAACGAGATACTAGTCTAGGCGGCTGCACAGAGATTCTTGAGGCCTGAGTTATTATTAGTATTTTTTATTATTTTTTTAAGAAAATCCCCCCACATAATACCTCGTTCCCCAAGAAAATATCTCATTCACCAGAGATAATTATGTGGTTAAAAAAAGAAGAAAAGAAAAAAATAATTTTAATTTTTCATCAAATAATATATATTTCCTTTTTTTCACCTGTCCGATGTCACTTCCAGGGCTGCGTATTATCAGACTCATGAACGTAATAACCTTACAGAATATGCCTAGCCCGTAAGAATGATCTTATCCTACACATATGCTTTTACAAAGCTAGTAACTTGACAAATTGAGAAAGAATATAACATTGTAATTATTTTTTATTATTATTCTATTCTATTATTTATAGAACAAGAAGCAGATACCTGTGAATGTAATAGAGCGATTCAAAAACACAGCATAACTCTTGTAACATTTTGTGAATATGACCAACCAAAGTGGGTTTGTAGTTCAGAGAGCATAATGAGAGCAGTTGTATATGTTATGCTATAGACCATGAACCTATAGCATAAGAGCTATAGGTTCATGGTCAGGCCAGCAATAGGTTTAGCCTTCTGTGCATGTTTTGGGCACTTGAAAGAAACCCACCCAGACACAGAAGAACATGCAAACCCCCAGGGGTGTTTCTAGATGTTTTCATTGCAGTGGTCATGGGGGCATCGAGGCCAACTTAATATACGGCTATGTGCTCATTTACCAACTTTCCACAATTTTAACGTAATGGAACTTTTTGCACCCGGGGTGTCTTGTGCCTCCTTGGCCACCCTCGATAGACTACACACTCCTGGATCTAAGACATTCTTGTTGTGAGGCTATAACCTCCTAAAAAGACATAGAATACTTAATGTGAGCATCATGCATTTCCTATTTTGTCGAAAACAAAACCAAATGGAAATCTGAGGCACACACATAACCTTTAGTCACTACAGTGAACGGTTTTCACTTTCGATACATGATTGTTTGCCTCCCCCTGCTGAGAGTTCAGGTGGAGTACAAGTGATACTGAGAAACCTGCTTATGCATCGGCACTGCTACAGTAAACGTCTGCACAAAACTAGGCTGCTCCTCATTTCACCTTGTAGCAAGAACAGGCGATGGAACCTGTTCACTTTATCCCCCTTTGTTCCCATTTACTTGTTTATTTTCGCCAATGTCAGCGTATATTTCAATAAAGGTTAAGTAAATAAATAGAAATGAGTGTTTTTCTCTCTCCTCTTTTATTACAGAAACATTACATATATCATTGTAGTCATGTTTAAGACTGGTCCTCCTGGTTCAGTTTGGAAACTGAAGAGAAATGCTGAGTTAGCACTGTTTGGTCCTTTGTGTAGATTACACAACAATATTTGCTTAGACAGTTATTTTCAAATTTTATGGGGAAGTAATAGTAGTAGTATAATTACATTCAATCTTGCCCAAAGATTCTTTCCAAAGTACTATAGCTCTAATCTTAAAGGACGAGTGCTAATCTAACATAACACGGAGGGAGACAAAACACACATACTAAAAACTAAGAAGACTGTATAAAATTGCGATGATTGAAGTTACAAAAGCAGTGCAAAGAAGGGGAAGCAGGCCGCACGTGATCCCAAACAGAATAACAAGAACTTTGCAGAGACAGCGCTGTGTAAATCTCATGCCACATTCAACAAGATGTTAGGGCTGCATCAAATCGAATCAAAAATTGCTTGTCTTTTGGTCGCAATTGGCAGATCACAAACAAAATCAAAAATCTGTCTCCGTAAGGATTGATCATGTATAACAACTCTGAAGTTTTCCATAAAGTGATATGTTCTTGCCTGGGCTTAGACGAGTTGATGCGTATACCTGTCTGGTCTTTGTTCCAGTGGAAGGCCATAGGAATGCATTGGGAGAGGCCAGATGCTAGCAACGTCTTTGGTCGTTTTGCGTGACGCAGGGCACGCACAAAGACCAGACAGGTACGCATCAACTCGTCTAAGCTCGGGTAAGAACATATCTCAGTAAGGGAAAACATTTTTTTTTTTTTTAAATGTGCAGACTAGATGCATTTGGCTCAATTTAATGCAGCATCCCCTGTTTTAACCAGAGTGTTTAAAACCTGCTCTGTCTCTCTGTTTTAGCGGTAAGGGCTGGCAGGGCGGAGTGGCTGCTTTAGTAGCTCTTCATGGGGAAGGATGAAGCTCCTCTGTCGTTGTGCTGCTTGATCTGGTGCAGCATTAGCATCGTCACCATGAGGCCCATGAACTGCAGGATCACACGTATGTCAGGTCAGTACAATCACGAGATGGACAATAAGCTCAAAGTGCAGAAAGAATAAAAAAAGAAAAAATCTAAAAATAGGTGGATTTTTACAAGTCATTTGGACCAAGTACTTTTTTAAATTAGATAAGTAGAGAGATTGACTTAAGTACGTATAGATCTTACTGTAGGAGTGAGCTAAAAATGTCCAAAAAGTGAAGATATTTAGTTTTTTCAATTACAGGCGCTCGTCATGAAAAAGTTCATTTATTTCTGTAATTCAACTTCAAATGTGAAACTAATATATGATATAGACTCATCACAAGCAAAGTGAGATATATCAATTTTATGAGATTTTTAATTTGGGGTTTTTGTGTGTGCTATGATAATCAAAAATATAACAAATAAAGGATAAACATATCTCACTTTGCATGTAATAAGTCTATATCATATATCACAATTCATCACAGTCATCACAGTTTAAGTTGAATAACAGAAGTAAATGCACTTTTTCATGATATTCTAATTATATGACGAGCACCTGTATATGTATTTTTGTGTTTATTTGTTTTAACTAGTCAAACCAAGACTGTTTTTCGGTGAACAGAAATATTTACTGGTCATTATCGTAAACCGACTGAGGAAATTTGACTTCAATGCATATGGGTAAAATCAATACATAAATAAATTCAACATTAGACGCAACAAAAAATCCAAACCTTCTCATGTGGCTAAGCTGAGAAATAATAATGAATAATGAGAAATCAATGTGTAGCCTTTGAAGGAAACGTGGGCGGTGCAGTAAGTAAAAAAAAAAGCAAATATATCATCTTAACAAATACTTACTGCTGTGACTGCAAACCCAAACAGGAAGCCCATTAAAATGTTGAAACCAAGGTCAAGGACTTGAAAGAAGCGTTCTCCACAGGACTAAAGATGGACAACACCGTGTTATTCAGGCAGACTTCTGTATGCAGCCATTGGTTAGAGATTAACTTTACTTACAGCAGCATAGATCTCATTTGGGCCAGTGGTTCCCTGCAAACAAAAGCAATGTGTTGTTAGTCTGTGTCCTTTTAAGCAGCCTATATATTAAAAAAAGATCAAATGTTTTAACCTGTGGTCTGGCTTTGCATCCGTGTCTCCAAAATGGTTCATAGCTTCCTTTAGAGGATTTGTCACAGGCACAGGATTCTGGGATCTCATAGTTCCTGTTAAGAGCGCCTCTCCAGTTCCAGTCCTGAGCGCCGCTCCAGTCCTGAGCGCCGCTCCACCCACAGCACTCCAACTGCAACAGCGCGCATGTCAATCCACAGTACAGTGCCCCACCGTGGATGGTATTTGGAGACTTACAGTGGCCTGGAGAGTATCAAGCATTGATGTGAACTCCCCATGCTGCATGGAGGGCTTGGCTGCCTCAGGTGTGGCACTTGGTAATAGGGCTCTGGCCTGCAGCAACAAACCAAGAAGAGTGAGGCCAATGACAAATATGTTTAAAGTGAATAACTATGCGATGATTAATTATTTGACCTTGTTTTTGGCGACAGCTACATACATGCCAAAGATCAGCATGACAATCATTCCACCAACCATCAAGCCTGCAAACTGATAGAAATGACACTGCTGTTAGAACTAAACACAAGTACAGGTATGTCAATGAGCAGATGTTTTACATACTATTTTAAGAAAATGAGCAGATGTTTTACAGTAAATGAGCAGATGTTTTACATACTATTTTAAGAACAAACGGATTCTCTGAGCATCCTGCATATATGGCCAGGCAGGAGATCGAAAGAACTCCGATGGCAAAGACCCAAATCCACTCTGTTCCTTGATTCTCCCCTGAGAACTACAAACAAAACAGATCATCTTTCACATAATAATAAGAGTAATAATAATTATAGCAGTAGTAGTAATAGTAGTAGTAATAGTAATAGTAGTAGTAGTAATTATTATTACTAGTACTATTATTACTGTTGTTGTTATTATTGTTATAATAATAATAATAACAATAGAAATAATAATAGTAGTAATTGTAATAATAAAAAATAAACAAAATAAAACAAAAATAAATACAATAAATAAAATAAAATAAATAAAACAAAAAAATAATAAAATAAATTAAAATTAGAAAAATAAAATAAACATGATGATTGATGAAATATATATATATACAATATAGTTAAGTATCTGAACTGAGGCTGTGCCGAGAGGTTTGTTTTCAGCCTTACATTTACTTCCATCTGATTAAACTGTGTAGTGGTTTTGAGCTTTTAGTATCTGCAAACAACATCCCGTCTTGGAGAAGGTATTTGAGGGCACACAACCACACAACTGCATACAATCCTTAATCAAGAGTATTTTGAAACATCGGCATTTAAAATACAGACACTAGATTTGATGTCAGTGGTGTGTAAATTGTACACATAAATGGGTAGTATTAAAAAATATAAACACAATATGAGTACTCCTTTCTCATCACAGGTTTTCATAATGTCGTTCACAATTCATAATACCTGGTGACTGACTGCGCTGGCCTGGATGGCTCCAAAGATCAGCACACCTCCGAAGATCTGGGAGCAATAAAACCAGTTTTGAGTTAAACAAGGACACAACCACCAGAGTGTTTATTGGTGTAAACAACGGAAGTGCTGGAACATATTACTTCAACACAACGTGCAATGGAAATGTCTCTGTCTTTGAAAGGCCTAGCTTCAGATAGAGTAAAAAAAAAGCAGAACACTTGGGAGAGGGGGGAGGTGGGGCAGAGGTTGGTGATAATTTAATGTAATAAAACTTCCTCTTACTTCATGAACTTCGGTATTTTATAGTTCTGCTTTATTATACATGAGGCTATGGTCACCAGAGAGGAAAAGTGGGTGAAATATTGGTGAATGTATACAATACAAAAAAAGAAACTCACGCAAAGTCATGGAAAATGTATAATCATGGCTAAAGATTATCACTACTCTCATTGCAGTTAAAAATAAAACAAAAGATCATTAAATGTGAAAAATGATATATGTGTTTTTTGAGCAGTTGTATAATGACAAATAAAACACCTTTACCTTTACAATGGGGTCCTAAACTCAAATCTGAAATCTGAACGCACTGATGTCATTCTCGACACTTCTCTCCCTTTACTGGAGTCATGCAACACCGAAATCACACCTTTGAGTTTAGTTTTGTTTTTGTCGTTGCCTCAATGGTAAGTTCAGGTTTCAGTTGTCTCTGAATCAGCGTTTCTCAAACTGTGGGCTGCACGATTTTGACCAAAAAAATATTTTGGATTTTTCGGACAAATATTGCAATTCGATTTGTGATTGCTATATTTGATATATGTCTACAGCTAAAATGATGAGTGAAGTCAAGAGAAGCTCCACAATTCTGGTCTGTGACATCTATCGCTCAGATGCCAGAGACAGAATCTTAGCATCTTAAGGTTTGGTTATTGCAGTATCAAAAACTCGATTCCACATCACATGTGGCCACACCGCCTTTGCTCTGCCCAATCCCGTCAGACCTTGGAAGCTAAGCAGGGAAGGGCCTGGCAGGACTTGGATGGGAGACCGTTTGGGAACACCAGGAAGCCTAGCGAATGTAATGCGTGAGTGAGTGAGTGAGTGAGTGAGTGAGTGAGTGGTGGTGGTCGGAGGGGCCGATGGCGCAGACTGGTTGCCTCGCTTCCGTCAGTCTACCCCAGGGCAGCTGTGGCTACAATAGTAGCTTACAACCACCGAGTATGGAGTGAACGAATAGTGCAATGTAAAGCGTCTTTGAGTGTCCAGAAAAGCGCTATATAAAACCTATTATTATTATTATTATTATTATTATTATTATTATTATTATTATTATTATTATTATTATTATTATTATTATTATTATTATTATTATTATTATTATTATTATTATTATTGTTATTAAACCTTGCAGCCCTATCAGGGCCTTTGAAGCTGTTCATTCGCCTGTAGAGTGGAAGATGATGATTTAAAGTGTGACGTGTCCTTGTAATCAGGAAATACTGAAGTTTCTTTGGAACAGGCTCCTTAGGCCTAGTGGAAAGTACCAACCACAGAGCACAGACGCTGTGGTTCACCAGAAAAAACACACGCTTAAGTTTCGAGTTTCGAGACATGAAACTGAAAACTGATCATTTTTGTGTGTGAATTAAATGTATTTTGCCACCTCAGAGTTTGTTGTGAACACAGCAAAAATACAGCTGCATTGTCTTCACTTAAATGTTTATTGAACGATGGAAGATAGAAGTAGAATCTAAATTATTATATTTTGCTTCACTTTGCCACCGCTCAAAGCTGTACACGGAGTGAAACATGCATTAATTTGCTTGAACTATTCAGATGTGCAGGAGGGATTGGGAGAGCTAGAAACGAGTATGGGCCACAATTAAAAATGTCACATGTTTGAACAGCAAAGGAAGCAAAGGAAAAACATGTCATAAGTAGAGTTTCAAATAGATTTTGTCATCGTATACAAAAACAACAATTTAGTTTTTGTTGCCCAAAGAAAAGGGTGGATAGTAGGAGGTGCTATTTATTATTCACGTTTATTGCATGTCTTAGTAATATATTTTTTGTTAAGAATTGGTTTTCAAAAAAGGCTTTAATAATTCATAATATAATATAATAAAAACCTTACTCTAAGACAAACAGCCTTTGATGTAATCAATAATCATTATTCTGAAAAATTCAGCTATTCACTATTAAATTTCTCTGTATTCTTTGCCCGTTAGTGCACAACATTGCAAATAGGCAACAACATAATATTGTGGAATGAGAGTGTTAAAACAAACAAGCCAATAAGATTTGAATCAATCAAGGAAACAACCTTGCTGCATTTATTTTTGTAATTTTGTGCTGTTAAAAACAAAGTTGTGTTTTTTTTTTTTTATATTGTCACTTTTATATTGTCAAATAATATATAAAAAAAACACGTATTTAGGTATGATGATGATATATATAATACACACTTTCTTTCATTCACTGTATCTAAATAAAGCTTAAAACAACAAAGAAATATCTTTTTTTCAAAGGGAAAGTCAATAGAGGAAAATGTATACTTACTGCAAACACGATATTGAAGAAGACAAAAAGGCATTTGAGACATCCGTTAATTTTCCCCATCTCGAGGTCGTGGTTGTTTGTGTTCTTGGAGGCTGCAGTAGTTTGACCTAACCAGTCAGATGATGAGAAAGAGGAAGCTCTGGGAAGAGGCCACAGAAGTACATTTACAGTCGACAGGGGCCGCCCCGTCCGGCCCTCAGAAAACTGTCATGCCTCTTTGTTCTGATATAACACGGAACCTAACATTTATTGGCTTCTGCAAAAATAAAGAATTATGTCACAATACATGATACATTGTAACGCCGTTTCAGTCTACAAGACTTTTGGACCATTTTGAGATAAGTCGCAAATATAAACCAACCAAAGTTTTCTGCTCATCCAGTTAGTCCGTAAGATTTACTCTGAATTATTTGCATATTGCTACATCCCACCTTCCTGTACCTTGAAAACGTCAGAGGTACGTTTTCTACAGACTCACAACACCCTCAGCTAAGGTCATCATGAATGTTTATGTGCTGCATTGTGTATTTTACAACGTTTCGCTCCTTACAGTGAAATGTGGTGAGGGCGATTTCACCAGAAATATTAAAACTCTAAATTTACATAAGATCCATAAGATCATTTTAAACACATTTAAACAGTTAAGTTTAAAATATTAAAGTATCAAATAGGTCTCACCAAGCGTGTTCGTTGATCCCAAGGTCCGAGGAGAAACCACCAGAATTCAGTAGCTTTAGTCAAAGAAGATTTATTCCCGATAACAATTACAATTTCTAAACACAGGTTATCTGAATGCTAAAGTCCCTACCAATATACACGGTGCCCAAACGGGGCAGTCCCGGGAAACGGCACCGTCTAACTGCGCTCTTACAAATATATATCAGGAGCTCGGGCCAAGGTCATCAAGCCTTTCTCTCAGCAGTTTGCCACTAGAAGTGTCTTCCTGCCTTATTTGAAGTTATTTTTCACAACTCCGGTGAGGGCACCGAACGTCTCCACAGGTTTGAGCAAAAGAATGCAAGAGCAAGAAATGGGGTATTGTTACGGCAATGTGCGTGTGAAAAGATTGGTTTCAACTGAAATTTAAAGCACATAGATTAAACTCATAAAAAACATTCAATAGCATTATAAAATATAACATTAGCTAAAAATCATCAATTTCCCACAGTGGCCTTTGACCTTTGTCTTCAAAACACCTATTTTTTTTATTCCAAACAAAGCCCCATCCATTGTGTGTTTGAGAGATCATCACTGTCACTGTAAAGCTTCCTCAAAGGCACATCATTGGCTCATGAGCCGTGATTTACATAATTATTTTAGCCTTAAACTGAGGCACCACCAGATACTTTTAATCATCACAAATCTAGGCCTTCAAGGTAAAAAGTACAAATTATAGGTATTTTTATGTGACCTGAGGTACTTAAAAATAATTAACCCAAAACATAAAACAAGGATAAATCCAAAGGACACGCAGATAAGGACTTGTAAAAATGGAGAGAGCGACACCACAACTGCCTCTAAAATCCTGCACTGTCACTCACAAAGGTGTTACTTCGGGTCTCAAGTGCTGTCACGAGCTTAATATAGAAGCTGCGGTTACACGTATGACCTGAAGTGGCAGTAGTGAGTATAAAATGACCAACTTGCATCTAGCCCCTTTATGGAAACCCTTTCAGGGACAGTGGTTACTGCTATTCAATCAAGACCCCCCGATTCATCCTATTAACACTTGTATTACCCCCAGAGGGACTGCGAAAAGGATTTATTAAGGTAAACAAGTTACTTAGTTCTTCTTCAAGTATAAGGCACCAAAAACAACAAAAATAGTTTTTCCTTAGTGCTGAATAAAAATATGAATTTACAAATACAAATATCAGAACAATACAAACAAGCTCTCCTTTAGGCTAATGTTTTAGGCTCCGTAGACGTCTCTCTGAAGGAGAAGATTGAATGTGCGGGATGACTCGAGTCCTGCATAATGCTGGAGCATTTTTCTCACAGTACTTTTAGTACACGTCCTGTATCTGAGGAGAAGGAGCTTCAATAATCCAAGATGCTTTTTTAACTTTTCTCATCACAAAAGTGTGGTCATGTGGTGTAACGTTAAAACCACAACAGGAAACTTCCTGTAGAACACTTGTGTGAAAAGGTTATCACTTTTTTTTTTGGCAAACCACATTCATGTGAAAGTTGTGTATATAGTTTGTGTTTCTGCTTTGATCAATGTAATGTCTTTTACAGCAACACATTTGCACTGGTTGAGATAATGTGAACAAACTGTTACACTGTAACACTTACCCCTTTCTCACTTTCATTCATTATATCCTTTTGTTTTTTGTTATAGACATTGGTTTGCGGCACAAAATAGATACTTCTATTTACAATGTTATGTCTGCATGAGTCATGGAACAAAACTACAGACTTTGTCTAATTTATACAAAAGAAAACAAAAACAAAAAATGTCTTGCAATAATAATGTCTGGCAGAGCTAGAAAAGTTACAAACAAGTTACATTTCAGGTCCTCCTCTAGTTCATTCCAGAGATCGACCCCTCACTGTTCAAGAACAAAACAAAGTGTTATCTTTTAATATTAGTTTATGCCATGAGTCACAGTGAGTCTGGGTTATATTAATTTTGCAGAACACTTTGGGCCAGATTTATCAAATTTGCGCACATGCAAAATACAGTAGAGCATGCTAAAGTGGTGCAAAAAGTAGGTGCAGTTAAGATATATTATTTTTTTGTTATTTGTTTCTCATAAACGCTAAAAGGCCACAGCACAGCACAATATTAGTTTTGCACCATGAATAATATGTTGTCCATAATTTTGGACAAACTAAAACCACAGTAGTTTTGCACTGAATGCATCACATGCAATAAGTTGGTCAGGTTAGCCCAGAGCGGTGAGTGACATTTTTCTCAGCCGCAGCGGCTCAGGACTAACACCTGAACACAATTTTGTTGTACGATTGCCCAATGACAAATACAGCACTTACAGTGGTCTGCATAAGTATGGGCCCCCCTTTAACTTTTTGACATTTTGCTTTACTAAGCATCATAAACATAAATATATTTAATTTAAATTTTACGTGTAAAACAAACATTAAGTGACACAATCGTGAAGTGAAATGAAATATATACATGATTTTGATTTTTTTTTTTTTTATGAATAAAAAACTGAAAAGTGTGATGTGCAAAAGTAAAGGCCTCCCTTTCCTTTTAGTGCAACCAATTGGCTTCAGAAGTTGCCTGATGATTTCTGAATGATCACATGTTGACCCAATGACTAAATAGAGGCTACCTGTGTGTAATCTAATGTCAGTTCAAATACAGCTGCTCTGTGATGGTCTCAGAGGTCTGTTAAGAGACTATTGGGAAGTAGAAGCATCATGAACTCCAGGAACACACTAGACAGGTCCGGGATAACGTTATTGAGAAGTTTAAAGCTGGGTTAAGTTATAAAAAGATTTCCAAAGCTTTGAACATCTCACCATCCAGGAATGGACAGAGTATGGCATCACTGCAAACCTACCAAGACCCGGCCGTCCTCCTCAACTTACTGACCAAACAAGGAGAGCACTGACCAGAGCTGTGACCAAGAAGCCTATGATGACCCTGGATGAACAGCGGAGAGCTACAGCTCAGGTGGGGGAAATTGTACACAGAACAACTATTAGTCGTACACTGCTAGAACAAGTCATTTTTGAAAAAAGAAAACCATAATAAGTCCTGTTTTCTGCCACATGGAGGCTTCTGGCAAACAGAAAACGGGACTTATTATGGTTTTCTTTTAAAAAATGCCACCATCACAGAGCAGTTGTATTTGAACTGACATTAGATTACACACAGGTACGTAGACTCTATTTAGTCATTGGGTCAGCATGTGATCATTCAGAAATCATTCAATCAGTCAGGCAACCTCTAAAGGCAGTTGGTTGCACATCATAAAACAGCCATATCGCAGTGAACGCGCCCAATCACGTCTGACAAAAGAAACAAAATTGTTATGGCAAACTTTTCAGCTATATACATTTCACAATCACCAAAAGCATTTTATAGCTTTTAAAAAATTGTCTCAAGAGATATTTAGAATATCCATCTATTTCGATCACATAATACTTGCATTGTCTGTGACTGTCTTTGATTGATGGTGATTTCCTGTATTACAATGGTCAAGGCTGCACTTGTGACAGGAGAAATGGATTCTTTTATAGGCCTAATCAGTTTTTCTCTATCCAGGTCAAGCCATGTTTACCCAGATGCAGTCTATAAAGACTGTGGTAAACAACTTACGAGCAGCTGAAATATGAATGAGCCAGGCAAGAGGGCAACACAGAGACAAGCAGCAGCAGAAGATCATGGGCCAGATCTTGTGGTTCATAGCGCAGGCTGTAGAGAAGATGAGTACGCAGACGGGGGCGCTCCTTGCAATCTTCAGTGTCATACCTGGCGCAAAAAGTGGGCGGGACAGGAGGGGGGGAAAGACTCGCATCGCAATGTTGTGCAGCCTCACGTTGGACACTGTTCGAATGCGCAAGGTTACAAAATGTACAGGATTTAATTGATCAGAAACTGTTATATCGGCTGCGGAGGAGTTGCAGAGTCATGCAGCAGTTGCAAGAAAATTGTTGCATTTTGGAACATTTCTGCTATGCTGCAGGATTCTTGGAGCGGATGAATATGAAAAAAAAAAAAACTGTTGCTATGCCTATGCTATGCTTTCCCTGTTAAATGCGCTTCTTTCTTTTGGACTGAGCTGTGGCTACACAAGGAGCATCATCAGGAGGTAAAGACCGACACACGAAGGAAAGACTGACACAGATTAGACATGGTGTTGTGGCGCTTGAATGCGTGTGTGGTTTATTTATGGAAAACTGTTGTTGTTTTGGTGTTAGGCATGTGCGCGTTGATCTACTCAATCAAAGTAAGCCCGTGCATAACCTACACTCAAACAGACTTTTCAAGGCAATTTCACTTTTGTTTTCAATTTGACTTCGATGCTAAGGAAGAAGACAAGGCAGTGCGATGTAAAGAGGAACATAATGTGAAGGTTGCTGTGTCAATAGCAATGTACTGTTATGTTCCTAGGGGGACCACTTTGAGTGTGACACCGGGTCTAAGAGCAGGCTGCAGTAGCATGTACGTGTGTTCCCGCATGTCTACAAATAAAGTTGAGATTACAAACGATTACGTCCATTCTGTATAGTTTAAGACTGAGTAAACGGAACAGAATGAAACATGGTGGCAGCGGTCATGAAAGTACCCGAGGCGAAGAGTTTTGCCACGTAAGAAAAGTGCCGCTAGCTGTTAGCCTAGCCCGGGAGCGCGAACGAGAGACGGCCGATGTCAGGGCCAACTACAAACAGTGACAGTGAGGAACCGAGAGAAGTGGACTTCAAGATGGAAGGTCTGAAGCCGCCACCCACACTGGTGTTGGACTCTGCCAACTTGGCGAAGACATGGAAAAGTTGGAAAGAGGAGTTCACATTGTACACGGACCTCACTCTGCCCAGCGCGGAGGAAACAACAAAAGTAAAGTTGTTCAACTACCTCCTCGGAGAGAGAGGAAGGGAGCTTTTGACCACGCTGGAGAGTGGCAGGACGACGGCCAGGAGGACAGTGAGTTCTATGATGGCGCTGTTCGATGATCACTGTAATCCAAAACTTAATGAGACTGTTGAGAGATACAAGTTTTTTGTGAGGAACCAAGGACAAGACGAGAATATAGACAAATATGTTACAGATCTGAGAGTTTTGGCCAGCACATGCAACTTTGGTGACATAAAAGACTCATTAATAAGAGATCGCATTGTGGTACAAATAGCTCTGCTATGAGAGAAAGACTGCTAAGAGAGGAAAACTTAACGCTGGATAAGTGCATGCAAATATGCAGAGCTGCAGAACTTTCAAGAGAAAACAGCAAAACAATACAAGGAAAGACACTGGAAGAAATACATGCTGTGAAATGGAGTCCAAGGAGAGACAAGAAGGAGGAGATCGACTGCAACTTTTGTGGTAACATGCATGAGAAAAACAAGCATAAATAAAACCAACAGCTTTTCGCAGGTATGGTGTTGAATAAAAAGCTGATTGACTTCCAAATAGACTGTGGCGCTACTTGTAATGTGATACCTGTGCACATGCTAAGTCCAGACACACAACTTGACAAGACAGAGAAAGTACTAGTGATGTACAACAAGACAAGACTGAAACCGCTGGGAAAGTGTAAAGTTAAGCTCAGAAATCCTAGAAATGAAAAGCTGTACAGGCTGGAGTTCCAAGTGGTAGACCAGGATGACAGGATCCCCTTGCTAGGGAGAAAAGCTAGTGAGGCCATGAAGTTGATTAAAGTACAGTATGAGAACATCCTGGCAATAGACAGCATAGTGACTAAGCAGTGTCCTGAGCATACAGGAGAAAGAAGTGAGCAGCTGTCGAACATGGACCAGATAAAGACTGAGTTCAGAGATGTTTTCACTGGTGTAGGGTGCCTCGAAGGAGAGTACAAGATTGAAATAGACAAAAGTGTCCCACCAGTGAAACTCCCGAAGCGCAGAGTGCCTGTTGCTCTGATGGCACCGCTCAAGGAAGAGCTAAAAGACTTGGAGAAGAGAGGCATCATTGCACCAGTTGAGCGCAGTACAGACTGGATAAGCAGCATGGTGTCGGTGACTAAGCCAAATGGAAAGCCAAGGATCTGCATTGACCCCAAACCACTGAACAAGGCGCTGAAGAGGAGTCATTTCCCTCTACCCACTATCGATGACATCTTACCGGAGCTCTCAAAGGCCAAGGTATTCACAGTTTGTGATGTAAAACATGGGTTTTGGCATGTTAAACTGGACGAGGAGTCAAGCTATCTCACCACGTTTTCGACCCCGTTTGGGCGGTACCGATGGCTCAGGATGCCTATGGGTATCAGCCCAGCTCCAGAAATCTTCCAAAGGAAGCTGATGCAGGCACTGGAGGGTTTGCCAGGGGCCTATGTCATCGCAGATGATATACTTATCACAGGTGAGGGAGACACACAGGAAAAGGCAAATGAGAGACACAATGAGAATCTGAGACATTTTCTTCTGAGATGCAGGCAAAAGGACATTAAGTTGAATGCGGACAAGTTTAAGCTAAGGAGAGAGTCAGTCCCTTACATTGGACATTTACTAACTTCAGAGGGCCTTCGGATTGACCCGGAGAAGGTACGGGCGATTAAAGACTTGCCCAGGCCCACAGACGTTAAAGGTGTACAGAGACTTGTAGGGATGCTGAACTACTTGTCAAAGTTTTGTGCTCACCTTTCAGATGACTGTGAAGTTTTGAGACAACTTACACACAAGGACAATATGTGGGAGTGGACTGAGGTGCAGGAGACAGCTTTTAACAGACTGAAAGACAAAATAAGTGACGCACCACTACTGAAATACTATGACCAGTCCGAGGAGTTAACGCTGCAGTGTGATGCTTCAGAGACAGGTCTAGGTGCTGCCCTGACTCAGAAAGGTAAACCTGTAGCCTTCGCGAGCAGAGCGCTAACTCCCACCGAAAGGGGTTACGCCCAAATAGAAAAGGAATGTTTAGCCATTGTATTTGGGATGGAAAAGTTCCACCAGTATACGTATGGTAGAAAGGTGACAGTGCAGAGTGACCATAAACCCCTTGAGAATATAGTGAGAAAGCCACTACTTAGTGCGCCAAAGAGACTACAGAGAATGTTACTCAGGCTGCAGAAATATGACATTGACGTGACTTACGTACCAGGTAGAGACATGCTGTTAGCAGACACGCTGAGCAGAGCATACTTATCTGACAGTACGCAGGGCGACACAGAGTCTGAACTAGAGACTGTTAACATGCTAACCTACCTACCGATTTCTGCAGAGAGACTGTCCGCAATCCGGGATGCGACAAAAGAGGACGCAAAGTTACAAAGAGTGATAGAGCTGATCAAAAAAGGTTGGCCTAAGCACAAAAGAGACATTATTCTGGACATACAACATTATTTTGCATTTCAGGACGAGCTGAGCTTCCAGGATGGCATTGTGTTCAGGGGAGAAAGAGCAGTTATCCCTGACACGCTCAGAGCCGACCTCACCTGCCGTATACACTCATCAAACCTGGGAGTCGAAGGATGCCTCAGACGAGCACGTGAGTGTGTGTACTGGCAGGGCATGAATGAACAGATAAAGACTTTCATATCCAAATGTGACATCTGCAGGTCAGTTGACCCCAAACAACAAAAAGAGACTTTACAGCCCCATGATGTTTCCTACAGACCGTGGTCCAAAGTAGGAAGTGATCTGTTTTTATGGCATAACAAGGACTACATGGTAACTGTGGACTATTATTCAAACTTCTGGGAAGTCGACTATCTCCCAGACACCAAGAGCACCACAGTAATCCACAAGCTGAAAGCACATTTCGCTCGTCAAGGAATACCGGATGTGCTGATTTCCGATAATGGACCTCAGTATTCGTCACAGGAGTTTAAAAAGTTCAGTGAAAAGTGGGAATTCGAGCATCGAACATCTTCACCGGGATACCCACAAAGCAACGGAAAAGCTGAGTCTGCAGTCAAAACAGCAAAACGGCTCATGCAGAAAGCCGCAGCTGCAGGACAAGACCCATACTTGGCTATACTGGATCATCGAAATACTCCAAGCCAAGGTCTTGACACAAGCCCAGCCCAGAGACTTTTGAGTAGGAGAACCCGGACGCTTCTGCCTACAAAAGAGTCACTGTTGGAGCCAGAAGTGACTAACAACAAACAAGGACTTATCAACAACAAACACAGACAGGAGAAATACTACAACCGTACAGCAAAGGACTTGGACTGTCTCAAACCAGGGGACAGTGTGCGAGTCCAACCGTTCGATCCTTGCAAAACCTGGAAAGTTGCAAAAGTACTCAAGACTGTGAGCCCAAGATCGTATGAGGTTGAGCTGGAGTCAGGTAGTGTCCTGAGGCGTAATCGTCGCCATCTCAGGCACAACCACAGCCCACCTACTCCACCCACTCACACAGAGACTTTGACCAAAGCACAGATGGTAGTAACCACTGAGAAAGCTGGTGATACCACGGTTACTAGGTCGGGTCGTCAGGTTAAAACACCTGCATATCTGAAAGACTACTGTAAGTGACGGTTGTTTACTGTTTTATTACTGACTGCAGTTGCACTGTAAAAAAAAAAAAAAAAAAAAAAAGAGAAAGGATGTGTCAATAGCAATGTACTGTTATGTTCCTAGGGGGACCACTTTGAGTGTGACACCGGGTCTAAGAGCAGGCTGCAGTAGCATGTACGTGTGTTCCCGCATGTCTACAAATAAAGTTGAGATTACAAACGATTACGTCCATTCTGTATGGTTTAAGACTGAGTAAACGGAACAGAATGAAACAGTTGCCACTAGGGATGCACCGATACCGATACCAGTATCGGGTATCGAGCCGATACCACATGCTTGTACTCATACTCGTACTCATTCATGTGGTCCCGATACCAGAAACCGATACCATTTGACGTGCGGCCAGCGCACCTACGAGGCGCACCTCTCAGCTGAAGAGAGAAGAAGCAACAAACTGGGAATTCTTTAGTGGAAATACAATATTCCACATAGAGCTGACTTTATTACAGACTGTGCTCTCTAAATCAGAGTATGTGCTGGATTTAACCAGAGCTTAATGTTGTTAGTGCTGCAGCGTCTGCAGTGTTTACGACATACAGGCTAACGTTGCTAACTCGCGTCTAGCAGTTTTGGCCATTCGCCGTTTTATGCCCAGGGGTTTATTCATCTGAAAAACTAACCCAGCGACTAAAAAGTCCTCAGAAAATCCAAAATAAAGAGATACAGCATGTTTATATTGAGCGAAAATGAGCTGCAGCAGAACAATAAAAACGCTGTAGCTGCTCGCTAAGTTACTACAAAACACACGAGAAAATCTGCACTGAGCTGAAGTAAAGACGAAAAGAGACCATTTAAGTAACATCTCAATACTATTGTTAAATAAAAAAACATACATGAATAAAGCACAGGCATTGGGGAGCTTTTGGACATGGGCTTTTCTGTCTATGATGACAGTGCAATAAAAATTAAAAATTATATTGAATGAAAATAAAATAAATAAATAAATGGCATCAGCACAATTCTAATATAACTGCTCTTAAATGTATAGCCTACTTTACTTAAATCAACTAATTACAAAACAATCTGCTGTGAAAAAAGTAAGAATGTTGAAGAAAATGCCTTGTACTCGTATCGGTATTCGGTATCAGCGAGTACTTAAATCCAAGTACTCGTATTGATTTTAGAAAAAGTGGTATCGGTGCATCCCTAGTTGCCACAGAAGAGTAGCGCGAGTGCTGCTTGTAATGAACGACGCCTCAGTCGGCCTCTTTTTCTTAAAAAACGCCCTCTCCCTAGTGGCGCAGCCTAGAGCGCAAAAGCTGCGCCACATGCAAGATTGTGCATGTACTATGTTGCGTTTAGAGTTGCGCATGTACTGCGCCAGTCACAAGATCTGGCCCCTTATGTCCAGTGAGTGGGGACTAAATCGGGCTGCCTTTTTGAAACACAAATTAAATGACATTGTAGTGCATCATTTGTTCTGCCCAGGTTCATACCTAAACCACCTAAACCACAGATTGACACAGAATTTTGACAGGAAGAAGCGTGGGAGGGGACTGTTGTCAATTCCTGTCAGTAGGGGGGAGTGGGGTAAGTTGAACCACCTTTAGATGTTGAAAATAAAACGTTTTTATGTTTATGTAAGATCATAGATTTGATCACTTTCTTTGAACTTGCCAGACAAAAAATTACTGTGTGGCACGGTGCCAGCACTGCCTGAGCAGCAGAGAAGATCTTAGTTCCATTGTATAATTGGATGTACAATATCCCTCACTCCCTTCGTCTTTCCTGTCAGCGTAGTATTTACTCTCCAAGACAATTAAAAAGTTAAAAAATCGTAACTTGCTATGACACCTGCAGTTGCGCTTATGGCCTCTAGGGGCAAGAGTTACTTAGTACTGCTTTAACCTCTTAACTCCCACCTGAACTGAGCACATCTTCTCCAGTTTGGCATCATCCAAATTAAAAAATGGCGACAAAAACAAGGATGAAAAAGCAACAAAGGAGAGGCCAAAACATGACAAAAAGTAATGAAAAAGTGGCAAAAATGTGACAAAACGAGGATGAAAACGCAACAAAAGAACGACAAAAATGTCATAAAAAAGCAAAAAGTGACAAAAACATGACAAATAAAATAGTGTTGAAAAAGTGTCAAACGCAACAAAAAAGCAACAGAAGAGCCACCAAAATGTGACAAAAAAGCAATGAAAAAACACGTAAAAGTGACGACAAGACCAACAACAACGGCTTTAAAAAGATCCATTTAGATGAGTTTTGTAGGTCTGGGCTTTCAAATGAGGTGTTGCTCTGGCCCAGGGGTGGCCAACCCGCGGCTCTCAAGCCGCATGCGGCTCTTGGCCAATCAGAGTGCGGCTCTTTGCATGATTGGAGATGTTTAATACAATGCGGCTCTTTGCAAAATAATTGGTAAATATTTCCCAAAAACTGTAACATCGTCCAACAGACCATGTTTCCATCTCTACATGAATGAGAGTCCGTATCTCTCTCCTTTTCGAGGCAGTGTGTAAAAGGAGCCCGTGCAGCCTCACTCACAGCGGGATGTAGGTTGAACAACAGGCAGGCAGATCGTGGCACTAGGATCAGCTTCTGTGCTTTTCAGATTTCTGATCAGCTACTCTTTATTTTATGTAATTTGGCCACATATTCACAGAAAAAGATCAAAGAAAGAAATGGAAAAAAGCGGAGCTCTTATTAAGCGTATGATGCGAAGCGCGACATCGTAACGCGGAAATACGCAAAGTCATGACTTTTCTTTCACACGTGCTATAACTGTAACAGATGCAACTTAAAACAGAAAGTTCATGAACTTTGTGCAGCCTAGAGTGCGTTCTTTGCACAGTCCAGTCAGGACAAAGCTGCAGGCACTGAGCGCACAGGCCAGGGGCGAATCAGAGGAGGGGGCTCAGTGGGCAGGGCCCCACATACAAACAAACACAAAATGTCATTTAATATACATGTATTTCAATCTTGTTGAGGAGTAAAACCATTCAATCTAACACAATTATAAAAAAAAAAAGAAAAAGGCATAAAGTTATAGTTTATTGTGATTAAATAAAATGGTCACATTCTATTTAATCACAATAAAGTACCGCCCCGGGATCTCGCTAATGGTCGGTGCCTTTGTGGCTCTTCACAGGATCAAGGTTGAAAATTTCGGCTCTTGGTCTCCGACTGGTTGGCCACCCCTGCTCTGGCCTATAGACTGTAAGGTGACGGATAAGAGGTTTAGGACATGTACTCCACCCGTCACACCCGCAAAGCCATCAAAATCGCCATGGACCCTTCGCACCCCTCACACAGTCTCTTCAAGGTAATGCCTACAGGGAGGAGACCGTGGAATCTACGGGCGACTGAAGAAGACTTTCATAAAGTACACAAGGCCATCGGGAAGCTGAACTCTCTGCCTTCCCTCCCACCGCTCTTGCCCCTCCACCTGCTCCACAATCAAGGATGAGAGAAATATAATTTCAAAAATCTTGAATCCTGTATCTAAAATACAAACTATGAAGGTAAGCAACTTGCAAATGTTATGCTAGCACCAGCTAAAGTTGCGCTAACAGCGGCAAAATGCTAATATCGACAAAATGAAATATTAAATAAAAATGTTGAATTGATAATGTTGAAACAAAATCACAGCAATGATTCACAACATCCCTCTTCCTGCAAGAATGTAGCATCAGCTTGAAAGCAAAAACACATCCAATCTCTGAGTGAGAGGCGGGACATGGTCACAGTGCAGACCCTCCAGAATATCCTGAAGGACAGTTCTTCTCCTCTTCATTACGCAGGCCTCCTCCACTGGAGACCAGCTCAGGCACCGAAGACCATACGCAGCTAAGAAGAGTAGCACAAAAACATGAAATATCTTTAATTCTACAAGCTTTAACGTTGTTTTATAAATCTGTTTTATAGATGTTTTGTTTTTTCTTCTTCTATTGCTGTTTTTATTCTATTATAATTGACACATTTCAGGTTGAAAATCTTTCCTGCTCTGTCAATGTTTAATAAACCTTAAAACACTGGTAATATATTTTTTGTACAATTGGAAATAAATTCAGGCATCAAGGGGTTAAAGGCTTTGTATTAGATTTATTGGATTAATCTGACACATTCATATTTGTAAATTTCTAAAAACGTTTCCACCAATTTATTGAAGAATTCTTCATTGATGTCAATTTGGAAACTCTTTTACACATTTGATTGATATATATGTTTTTGATTGATATGGTATCAATAGCTTTGTTATTGTTAATTTTAACTCTACCAAAGGTTTACTAAATCGTACGGTGTTCGGCAAGGATGTCCTTTAAGTCCTTTTATCTTTCATTTGGTTATTGAATTATTTATGAATATTGTCAATTGTCAATATAAAATTGAAGGGCATTTGTATTTTCCAATTTATAGAGAAATACAAATTTCACAACTTGCTAATGATGCAGCTCTTTTTCTGAGAGACATAAACCGTTACGAATGTTATATCGTTATTGGAAGAATTCCCTAAAGCCTCAAGCTTGAAACTTTGGACCCACCGTTAAGTCCTCCGGTCACTTAAAAACGTTAAGGACCACCGAAGCAGGTCGTTTGATATGTAGTCTTCATTTCAGGTGCTGCTAGCCGGTTAGCCACCAGTCTGTGTAGTATTAGCTGGGGTGCTGGCACAGCCTGCCTGCGGTTGGCCTCTGCCCCCTTGTTCTTCCGTCTGTCTGCCTGGTGTGGAGGCGGTTTAGCCTCAGGGGCTTTATTATCTTTCTTACGTGGGCTCAGCTGAAGGTTGATCAGAGTCTGGAGTGGTTACTGTACAATAGAGCAGGTAAATATTTAAGAACTCTGTAGTGTACCTATTCATCAATAATCACACTAATCTTAGCCCTGTGTTTGGTGCAGCTGTGGATCTGAGGTGCGCTTCAGGCACAATGCTAGATGGCTGTACTGTGGGTAGGAAGTGTGGATCCCCATGGGCCAGTAGGCTACATGAAGCATGATGTCCCCTATGCGTGAAACGATGGAGCTATTTTTTCATTTTAGGAAGCTGCACCTGTCTGAGCGGCAAACCCCTGCATCAGCAACCATTACTGCTTTGTCTACCAGCTACTACGGCCAAGTTGAGGAATTGATTGTTTGCGTTGGTGTTTGATTGATCCTCATGTGGTCGATTACTGAATAATGAACTTTCAGAAGAACAAACTTGCATTTCATGTTATCTGCTGTACAATGCATCCTCCCAATGGTTTTAGAATTGATACAGCCTATTTACAAGAACCGTGGAAACGTAACATACATTTTTTAATGAAATGATAAAACTAATGGTAATCCGGCCATGTGGAGCCAGAGTCACTGAGAACCAACTGTTTCTCTGAACTGGTCTCACTGTTTCTGCTGATAAATGTGTGTGCACTTCCTCCTCTGGTGTGCGTGGTTGTGGCGTGATCCACTTGTCAGATTGCCCCATGATCATGGTGCTCTACTTTTACAGACTTCCACCGCAAAAACATCCAAATTGCAATTCACTGCTATGAAGAGCAGTACACACATGTAATTCTTTTATTGCATTCATTATGTCTTCTTGTTTCAGAAAATGTCTAAAAGGTTGTTTTAAAAAGACACTAGGTATGACATTTTTTTTTTTTTTTTAAAGGCACACTGCGTAACATTTTGGACTATACTGGTGCCATCAGTACAAAACATGCTCCTAATGACAAGCTCAACACAGAAAATGCTATTACTGCAGCGGGTAATCAAAGAATGGATCTGGATGAGAACCTAGCCTATTTAAATCTCAAATTCTGCTGACCAAAGCCGGCATCTCCATGGAGACGACCTGGAGATGTGCCCACTCCAGATAATGTCAGTCGTGTCTGTGGAGAGGTGAGCTCACAGCAAAAGCACAGGTTTGTATATTTATGAGGTATTTTTCAATGATGAAAATATCAGTAATAAATAAATGCCTGTATTTAAATTTTAGTTATTGGGTAAAATTATACGCGGTGTGGCTTTAAATACCAGGACCAGGTATTCAAACACTTCTTTTGTTATACCTAGTGTTCTATAATAACCTTTTGGACAATTACACACACGGTTTTATTTTAGACCACAAACGTGTAATTTATTTACACTTGTTTACACTAAAAAGGAAAAGAAAAGATAGCATTTCAGAGTGTAGACACCCTAAGGCAGGGGTGTCCAAACTTTTTTTCACAGAGGGCCACATACAGAAAAATATGGGTACAACATGTGCCGCACTCAATAGAGGTCAGATATATAACTTCACCTATATTGTATTAAAGTTAGCAAATTCATTAAGATGTTATGCTTTTGAATTGAATATGCTTAAAGTAAAAAAAATAAAAAAAATCTATTATATTTTTAGAATTTGCAGCGGGCCAATTAAAAGTGGGCTGCGGGCCGTAGTTTGGACACCCTGGCCTAAGGCGTACCTGTGCAATATTACTATGGACGCCGGCTTTGAGCATTATGATGTGCCACATATGTGAGGCGGAGGGATTCTCTTGGCAAAGTAGAAGTGCTCACTGACAGAAAAACACAAAAGGTTGAGTATAGAAAAGTTTTAGATTTTTGGGCATGAAAAATGCGGCAAATCTTTTTTTATTTTTTTATTTATGAAACAGCATACACAACGATTTCTTATTTTCATAACAATGATTCCTCTATTTACAATGTATACTGTATAAACCACTGTTTCCTGGTGCAGTTCTGCAGTATAAAGTGGTTCTGGGAGTTTGTTGACGCTGTCCTCCCCCATGTCTTAAAATAGCTCCTCATAATGACCAGTACCTCCCAACTCCCTAAACAGACCTCTCAGTAATGTCAACAGTCTCAACAGTTACTGATGGGTCGTGTTGAAAATGTACCACACTCACTAATTTACATGTCACTAATACTATTTATCTGTTAAATGACTAGTAAGTTTGGGAAGTATCACCCCTCTATATATTTCAATGTTAAGTCTGATACTGAAACATTTCAAATTATTTTTATTTTCAATAAAATACTTTAAAAACACTCTGGCTATATGCACACAAGTGACACGTGACTTCCGAGTGAACACTCCAGAGGCTGCTGGTCTCCCTCTTGCTTTAGGGAATTGCAGTGTCTCACAAATCAGTTCAAGATAAACTCACAGTGAGTTACTGATGGACAGTCGATGGCAGCATGTTACTTTAAAAACATTATGTTGGCTCATTGAAATCTTGGTGCTATTCAGGCTGGTAAAGGCCCTCGTATAATTGCACAGCAGCACAAAACAAGCATGAAGCAGTTGCCCTCAAACACTCACTTGTGCACTCCTCTGGTTATGCACTGCCGAGAAACAAACACAAATGTGCATGAAACATTGAAACAAGCACCAAATGAGTGCAAGCGCTCGCCACCCCTCAAATGCGTACGCATGTATTGGAAAAATGAACACTGTACAGCAGGGTGCGAAGTGGAGTGTACAGATGCACATGCACAAAACGAACACTACGCACTCCCCCTCAAACGCTCACACTCTCCTCTTGTCATTCACAAGCGAAAATTAACATTGTAACTGTAGAGAGCCCATAAAAGCCATAAAAGTAAGTAAAAGTCACTGAAAGTCCTTTATCGCTGACTAACTTTAGACCAGTAACTGTGAGAGTTGTTATTGATTGCAACTTTTTGTGCCGGCCCAAAAATGGCGCGGCCCTCTCGACTCTCCCAAATAGCACATCATTGCTGTAGTGAACTTTGTGTAAAAATGGTCCCATTTACACACTCAAAGGCACTCAAAGCGCTTTGCACCAAGGAAACACTGACCCATTCACACTCCAGGGTCAGACGCTGGAGGCAAGGTGGGTGAAGTGTCTTGCCCAAAGACACAACAACAGTGAGCACCTGCAGGATTTGAACCACTGACCCTCTGGTCACAAGACTATCTGCGCCATTATCGCACCAAAAAAGAAAAGACTAATCTCAGACTGGATTATCATAAAAACATGAAACAATAATAGTTAAAGAGACTAGATGCAAGTTGGCCATTTTATGCTCACTACTGCCACCTCAGGTCATACGTGTAACTGCACCTTCTATATTAAGGTCGTCGGACCCGAAGTGACACCTTTTTGAGTGACAGTGCAGGATTTGAGGCAGTTGTAGTGAACAGGTCAGGGCTCATTCTACACATTAAAACATTGCTGGAACATGTAGGGGGAGAAAAATACCTATAGGCCTAGCATCAGTTTGTGTTGTACAAGTATTAACAGAATGAATGAATGGAATTGAGTGAAAGTTCTTGTTGTAAAGATGAAGAAAAGCTGGACACGGACACAGTAGTGGTTAGTTAATTGCAGGGATCTTAGAACAGCAGCGTTTCAGTGTTGGTGTCGCTGTAATAAGCAGTGATAGCAACTGTCGATGTTAATGCTTTACAACAGCTAGATCAGCCGTGGTATTTGGAATTCTGAATAAGCTTAATACAGTTTTCCCAACCTCTTTTAGTCGCAACCCCCCGTTGGTGCTCGCAGCCCCCACAGAGCATGGTTTCCATTCAAACTACATCGAAAATTTGCACCCGGGGGGTTTCTTTGTTTGTTTCACCAATAGCAAAGAAATGCATGACAGTCAGTATCAGACTGCTCCATAATAAAGTAGAAATTATTGTTAAAAGTTTTGGAACCCACTACAGATGAGTTATTTGATGAATCAGGCGTTCAGGCGTTCATAAGATAGGGTTGAGGCTGATATTTCACTCTGTTGTAGTCATCCACTGTGCTCTCCACCACAGGACTCTTACAGTGTTGCTCCAAACCCAGCGCCAGAGACAGAGCGATGGCTGCAATCTGAAACACACACGCAATATTGTTGTTCTTCTGTAGAGCTGCAGTTTTTGTTCACACCCTTACTGGCATAATAAAGGAAAAGAGTCAATCACAATGTACATCCAAATTCTTCACAGGTTTCACTTGCAGGAAGGAAATGAGAGCTTTCTGTCAAACACTAATTGGTGTGTGAAACTTTGGATTATTTTATTATAGCTCAAATTGTCAGAAATGTATACAGATTTATATGGGATTATAGATTATTTTGAATTTGAATAATCTATTTTAAGAGAACTTCATGCTACAGGTCCAGAGGTATGGTATGTAAACCGATGCTATAAACCTGCAGCACACTGTAAAGATAAAACATAAATCTATGTGAAATACTTGAGGGGGTACTCATGCAGGGCTGGACTTGCCATTGGGAGCTGATGTACTTTGGGTCGGTCAGGCCAGACTGAGTGAACAGGCTTGTACTGCGCCACACAGGCCCACAACAGAAACGGCATTTTTTTCAGACATTCTCATCATAATTTGGATGCAATAACACAATTCCTCCACCAGAGGTATCAGACGCCTTTCCCATCTGTTAGCAGGCTTCCTCGAGTTATGGTTCCCAGATAATTTTGTGTATAATGTCCAATGGGCGTCTCGGATATAACAATACTCATGCCCCACATCATATTTGCCAATATAAATGAAAAGAGTTTGTTTTTTGTACAAGGGCTTATTGTTTTTCTAATGGCTTGGACTATTGCATTGAATATGATTGATTTTTTTTTACCTAAAAAGTCCCGGGCAGATTTTTTCAGCCAGCCCAGCCTTGCTCATGACACTAATTGTTGTGCAAAGTCTGGTTTGTTTTGTAGTATCAAGTAGTCTTGTTGGGAGCAGTAAGCCCCTTAACTACAACTAACAGTGTGAAAGGTACATTGTGTTCATGGTAAGACATCAACTGTACATACTGTGATGGTGGTGACAGCAGATATGATTCCTATTCGTAGTTTGATGGGGAAGCTCAGATAGCTCTTTAAGATGGGGCCACAAGGCTGATAAAAGACAAAAGTTATATTTTTAACTCAAGAGTTAAACATATTAACCAGTGTTTACACATTCATATAAAGTTTTCAACAACAGTATGTGACACATGTCTAAGTCAAATTGTGTCCAGTTTGTACAACTGTGCCGTTAACCTGTGTTATACACTTTGTAACGTTCATTGTGTCTACTTGTGTTACAGCATCACTTTTTGGGTCACTTCTGATGACGGCCTGCAGATGGCGGCTGAAACATGTAAACGTAAAAGATTTTCAACATCTCTAACCCTAGTGTCTGACAAAATGAACCCAAAAAGTGATACTGTGTTATAGACGTTTTTTCTCAATGTATTTATTTCCTGTTTGCTTACCTTGGAATATACCCAGGATTTGTTTGCGACCAAAGAGGTCTCGCTCACAGCTAATACACAGGAGTCCACTGAGCTGGGACTAGTGCTGCCAAACAGAAATACTTCAATAACACAAATAGATGCACACACATCATCATCTTCCTTTTCGGCTTCTCACAGAAGTAAATACTGTTTTGATATCAGTTTTAAGCTGGATGTAACATTTTCTTTTATCCAAGCATGGGCAAAGACAAAAGCAGGTTTACCTTTGCTGTGAACCAGGAGGGAAATGAGTGGGAGGTATGCAGAGACAGGAAACAGGGAGTTTGTCCTCCCAGTCCTCAAAACTCCTTAATCCACAACATGAGTCCTGTGGACACGCCCATAGCACCTCACTTTAGGTATTTATCACAACCAAATGCACTTAAATATCTGCTTTGTTAAATCAAGCGATGCTTACAGAGGCCTGCAGTTTGCTCAGCTCCTGCTTAATATATGTTTCCGCCTTATGGAGTGGGGTCACATTCAAAAACACCTCCTCTACTTCACTGTCCATCTGCTCAAACAAAAAGACACACAGGAATAATTTGGATTCATGGCTGTAATGATTAGTAGGATTAACTAGGCTCACTGACAGAGGACAGTCCCTCTGTGCTCTGAGTTACCTCAGTACATTAAGTACTCAGTGGGAACAGATGGAATACTTCAACATGTACTGGAGAAAAGGAAAAGACTTTTTTGGCTATTTTGTTCCTTTGCTTTTTCATTGTTTGTAATGTATGGAAATCATTAGCTTTAGGGTGGTATCATTGATGAAGTGAAGCATGATCAAAGAGCCTGGCTATACCAATATGCTGACAGCATATAAATTATTTTGAAACAGAAAGGCCCGCTTAGATTATTTATGGTCCAGTTTGTGCATAACGTACATTTACAAGGAGCCATGGAACCCAAAGTAATGGAAGATCTTTTGTGTCATCAAAATGTCTGTGAAATTTATGCTTTCAATCTTTTAACATCTTTTTTTTTCCTACAGCAAATTTTTCACTCTGAATTTAAACTGTAGAATTTGAAATACTCAAAAACAATACCGTGTATATTTTCAATGTGATTTTTTTTTTTATTCTGAATTTGAAACACTTTGAATTATGTGTTGAACATTCAGTGTCTGAAATTCTGAAACATGTTATGTCAGTGTTAAAAAAAAAATCAAAGCAGAAACTTCACGAGCTTTAGAATTCACATTCTGATGACACAAAGAATCTTCCATAAAAGTGCTGTAGATGTAGTGTTTCTCAAACTTTTCACGTCAAGTACCACCTCATAAAATAGTTGACCTTCACTACCAGGCCTAGATCAACATAAAATCAGGACTAAACTGAGTCCAAAGGTCCAAATAGACCTAAACTGGACTTTTGTCTTAACTGGGTGTAAATTTTATGTAATCAATAAAGTACATCTTAACCCCTTAAATCATGTCTAAACCTGAAAAAACACCTGAGTTAAATAATTTACAAAAGCATGAATGAAAATAATCATTGCATGACCCCGAGAACCACATGAAGAAGCCCATGTAGCAGCAGAAAAATAAAACAATGACAATTATAAAGAAAATGTGTAAGAATAAGCAGCTCAACGACTATTTTTACATTACATTACATTACACACATGGATTGCCTCTACATTTTCTAAACCTGCATTATAGAACATATCTTTTCCATTTTGATGACACTTGTGGTCTAATTACTGTATCAGTAAAATTGCAGTTACCTTGGCTTGTATCTCTATCAGTGGTGACGCGACTACTATCAGAGCCACAAACTCCACAAAGGTGAGAGCTGCGAACTACAGGATAGACACTGGTTATTTCGTGAAAGGCGAATGTGTGACGTCCAGGCGCATGAGCATGTTACCAGCAGGAGCAGAGGCTTGATGTTCAGAGAGGCGGCGCACAGGCCCATCAAGGACAGGACCACTGTGATGGGCCCCAGCACCTGCAGGACGAGCAGGCCGTCACCGCTGGACAGCTGGTCCAACAACTGGAGAGGCACAAAAATGATCAAGTTCCATAGACATATTCACCTTATTCCGCCCCGCCCACTTTTGCCACTTTTTGCGTTGTCTCGGCACTTCCGTTGTACAGACACTTCCGGTCGAGCCGAGGCCCGTTCATTTAAACGGAGAACGAGGAAAATGTTCATTTGCACCAACAAGTCAACACTGCACCGTTTCTCTGCGCGGCCGAAAAACGGCTTTGTTTTCGTGTAGTGACTGATTTGATTTGGATTTCTCCAGTCCCATGTTAACAGATAGGAGAAAAGGGGCGGGCACAATTCATGGTGGCGCCCTCGCGAACGTCCGGAATAAGGTTAATATATACAGACGGCATCTCGTCATTGAAGGGGGCGTGGCTTCACCGAGGGGGAAAATAGAATCTTTAGAGAAACACAATTTTCCACTCTTTTTAGCCATTTTCTGGTAGAATATGAACTTATTTATCACATAAATAGGGTCAAGTGTAAATCGGGCCCATATGGATATTTTCTCACAGCAGATTGTTCAGTAGAAGTGAAAAAACGGCAGTTGTAGCTAGCGCTAGCTAACAGTTAGCATTAGCCCGATGCTAACATGAAGCATTCTCCATTATTTACGTATTTTTGGGCTGTTGAACCACTTTGCTCCTCTCCATGTCTTTGTATCTTTATTTAGTAGAAAACTAAATTCATATTTCAGCATTTGTTAAAGCAGTTTTTGAATAATTAAAGAAAGATGAGATAGATTTTTCTCTTAACAGTTTTCAAACATGACCATATATGAATCCAGAGATAGACACAGACGGCATCTCTGGAATCGCCCATACATGGTCATTTTTGAAAACAGTTAAGGGGGAAAACAATTTTGAAAAAATGAAAATTTTCTCTAATTATTCAAAAACAACAAATGCTGAATTATGAATAGTTTCTACTAAATAAAGATACAAAGACATGGGGAGGAGCAAAGTGGTTCAACAGCCCATAAATACATGAATAACAGAGAATGCTAACTTCATGCTACATGTTAGCATCGGGCTAATGCTAACGGTTAGCTAGCGCTAGCTACAACTGCCATTTTTTCACTTCTACTGAACAATCTGCTGTGAGAAAATATCCATATGGGCTCGATTTACACTTGACTTTATTTATGTGATAAATAAGTTGATATTCCACCAGAAAATGGCTAAAAAGAGGGAAAATTGTGTTTCTCTAAAGATTCTATTTTCCCCCTCTTCGAAGCCACGCCCCCTTCTATGACGAGATGCCGTCTCTATCTATCTATCTATCTATCTATCTATCTATCTATCTATCTATCTATCTATCTATCTATCTATCTATCTATCTATCTATCTATCTATCTATCCATCCCTATGTTTGGAATGGCTGTCGATGTGCGAAAGACAGTTCTCGCCATGATATGAAGTAATCATACTTGCAAATATCCCAGTGTAAATTTGACACTGTTGACCGCGACACAACGATCTTTCACCAAAGAAACAAAAAAAAAAAAGAGTGGTGCGCACTGAATGGGTGCTGCTGCCGGATGCTCTCTCATCGAATGCAATTTCTCCATCTGTGAGATCAATAAAGTACCATCTTATCTTATCTTGAATGTGCAACCTACTCTGAGGAATTTATACTTTAAGCCAGACACCATGATGACAATAACGTGACGCAAAACACAGTGTGTTCTTTATTCTCAATAAAAAGGCAGAGGCAATATTGCATTCCAGTTTGTCAGAAAAGCGATCGGTGAAGAAGGAAGCAATGAGAATTCTGCATTAGACAGAACGTCTGCTCGAAGTAAAGAAATAAATACTGACAAATATACGCATATATGAAAATAATAATAGGGCATATGTATATAAAATATGAATCATGACAGATATGAACAGGGCTGTTGTAGATCTAGTGTGACTTATATAAGATGCTACAATGATGAAAATGGTGTAGAAGAAGTTAACCTTTAAGTGCTCTCTTCTGTAACATGGGCCTGTTCACATCTGTTCGGCTGCATCATGTGTCAGAAGGCCATGATGAGGTTGTGGTTTCGTGACATCACAACATTCAGGTAAGAATTCCATGTTGGCAACTAAGGTAACTGGCTAATATTTTTGTCATTACAGTAGGATCCACATGAAACAAAACCGGTTCCAATGTTCAGTGTCTTCTATGTCGGCACGTATGAACAAAGGTCTGATTACATTCTCATAAAGGTGCCCAAATGTGGTAAAAGAAAAAAACGATTTCAGCCTTAAGATGAAGGTGGCAGGTTTGTGAATCCAATCAATACCAAAAAATCAATCCCAGCATTTGAAGAAGAAATCTTTTTGGAGATTTCTTTCTCAACAGTTTAATACATTTTTGTTTGTTTATTTTTAACTCCATTTCTCTTTACTAACAATTACTTGACTTTCAATGTTCAATTATTACAAAAGTACAAAAGTATGAATTCATGTCACTGACCTGGTGTCTGACCAAGTGTAACTGAGATTCAATACACAGACACTGGACACATGGATTGAGCAAAATGACTATGTGTATATTACTTTACAATAAGGGGGGGTTACCTTTTCAACAGGTTTGTTGCTGTCAATGGAAGAAAATCCCACACAGATCATCAGCATCCCTGACATCTGCATACAGACAGGAAACATCAGCAATAAGTTTTTATGTTTGAAGACGTCACCAACGCGCTGTTACAGAGGGTAACGCTTTACTTTACACTATCCTTAATACATTGTACCTGCCAAATTTAGTACAATGTAATGTCCTGCTGGCCTGGCTAACACCAGACTAAAATCACAAGTGATATTTAGTCTGGGGACCACCAATTCATTTTCTCGTAGGAGAGGTGTGGTTTACGATCGTCCATACTCGTTTATTGGGCGATATAAAAAAAAAAAAAAGAAGTCTATCATGCGTCTGCACGTAGCCATGGCCAATCGTATCATCGTATGAGATGACATATGACGTACCCGCTGTAAAGTTTTGAGCTAAATTATTTAGAACAAGGTCTAAAGCTTGATCGAAAAATACCATCTTGTCTGCTGCTGTCATGTTGGATCCGTATATAAACTTTTTTTTTAGCTGTAAATAAACTACAAGCTTCCGTATATCGAATAGCGCGTCATCGTCTTGCCGTCCCTCCTCGCTCTGTGATTGGTTCCCAAATCCACCGGAAAATTTGGGCCATGGTCCCCAGGCTGTTGTGCAGTTCGAAATAATTCGAGCGCACACAGCAGCCTGGTGTTAGCCAGGTTAATGTCCTGTAACAGTGTGTCATGACTTACACCTAAGGGTTACATACACAATGGAGGTACATTATGTAATAAGACATAAGACTCTAATATAGCTCCAAACTACTAATACACATTATTCCATTGTGTACCTACTAAACAAGTTAATACCTATAGTTGCATCACATTGTACATTGTATTTGGTAGGTACAATGTATCAAGGGTGTAAAGTGTAACCAGTAACACCCTGTGATTGGTTACATCCACGTGTCACTCAGAGCATGAAGAGACAGACCAATAGAAACGAGTCTGTAGCCCACCCCCCTCTTCCTTATTTTCAGTCAGTGCTCATTGGCTAATTATGTAAATACTTTATTATTGTGTTGCAGCTGATGTGATGGAATCTTGGTTGGGTAGCAGCGATGGTGATGATGATTTAAGGTGGTATTTGGTATTTAATTGTAATGGCAGTGGTGCTATTTACCTCCATTACCGGTTTATTGGCACTCGTCGCTAGAATCAGTGGCAGAATTGTGGGCAGTGGCTGTATCGAGGAAGAATGTACTGATATATATTCATGATACTGACTTTTAGTTGTTGTTATTGTCTTTTCTTCGTACTTTTTCTCTTTAAGCTAAAGTCCAAACTCTGTGTGCATGTACCTCACATTTCAATGCACTACATGCTGTTTTTGACGCACAACACCATAGTTTTTAATGCACCTAACTAAACACACAGACAAAAAAAAAAAGAAAATGAGGTGCATGCACAATTCAAACGTGCAAGTCTTAAATCTTCAGACTTATTATCACCTTATTGGAAACAAGTAATATTGATGAAAGTTTAATAGGTGGAAGGAATAATAGTAATAATATAAAAATACATAACATATTACACATCTCCTATACTCCGCTACTGTCTTTCCTGCCGTTATTGTTGTTGCTAACCTGCTGCCACTGTCATTACTGCGGTCTCTGCTTTACTATCAGGATTATTCTACCATCTCAGCCTTCAATGCAACATTCTACATCGCATCTATTATATTCCGTGATCACTGTGACGTACTACACTGAATATCCCGAGCTAACGCCATCACCACAGCCTCAAATACATCAATGTTATAAACGCAACACCCCTCACACTTTGACACATACACTTCACACAAGGTTTACTTGCTTGTATTGTCGCTTGTACTTTCACTTGTCTTGCTGCTGTATGTTCGTATTGTCTGGATTTTTGCATAGTGCTGCATTAAATAGAAATACCACTGAACCACAATATGACGATTTCTGGCAGAATGCCGCAGGAATCCGATTTAACTGTCCATTGTCATTTGCGTTGTATTAAGATAAATCTCTGAACATCTCCAGAACTTGCTCGGTATATTTACATTCCTCATCCACAGTGGTATTTTCCATTGAAGCATCCAAGGTCCAAATGACATATTGTTCTACAAATAGGTGAAGGTACATGTCCGCACATTCATGACATATTTCCACCGCTCAATAGAAGAACTGAACATACGCTGACAATACAGTAGAGAGAAAGAGTCTACAAAATAAAATGCAGTTGTTATACTGTATTTTAATCATATTAATACAAAAGGATAATATATATAAAGCAATGTAAGAGGAGAGGAGACAGGAGAAAGCACTGAGACAGAATGAAACAAAACAAACCAGCATGTGAAGATACTAAAAGAAAAACAATAAAATGTCCAAACAAAAAGTAAAAAGTGAAGCTAGAAGTAAACAGGGAATGACAGTTGGATCTTAAATCAAATGTCATATTGTCTTGGTGGTTAAAGTGTTGCAAATGACTCCTAGCACGTTTACATATCTGTCAACACAAACATGCATTTACTGTTTGAGTAGCGATTAGCAATATGCTCACCAACAGCAAAACGGTGACACAGATGTCCAGTCCCCGCAAGTAGCTTTTGAACCGAGCCATCACACGTGTCTGAGAGAGTCTGACTGGAATAGAAACATTAGGACCAGTCCAGTCTGTGTGTGCTCGTGTGTGTGTGTCTGTGTGTGTATGAGAGTGATGCTGTTTAAAGCTCGCTGTGTTTGCCTTAGAACCAAGAACATGACCAAGTTTGGAGAATCAGCTGAGGAGCAGAGTACTGAGGGCAATGGAGCGGAGATGTGAGGGTGCAAGCACATACAGGATAAATGATAGATAGGGAGAGTGCGGGCGAGAGACGGTAATATGGTTTGAGAGAGGGATGTGAACGAAGGAGTGTGGGGTTACAAACGGTTAGATGTGATTATCAGGGGTAGAAAGAGCAGCATAAACAACCGGATGGAGGGAAAATATGGGAAGAGAAATAATCTAATAATGAAAAAAAACACACTTGATCTTTGTCCCTTAGATTCCTGATGCCAACAAGATTATGTTTACAAAGTAGGCAGTAAAAATAGCACATCAGCAGGACTGATCCCAGAATCACGCTGGAAAAATATGGTAGTCCAAAAAGATGGTAACATTTTTGTAATAAAATACAAGTCTGTTTGTTCCTAAATCAGCATTTATGTTGTTTGCAAGTAATTTAGGAGCATTTAAGAAGTCTTAAAGCAGGCCTAGTACTTGTGCAGAATAGAAATAGTGTTTTATGTTGTTGTTAAGTTGTTTATATAGATGGACAGGCCTGGTACATGAACATGTCAGTTGATGTCATGATCCTTTGGTGTGTCAGTCACGGAATCAGGTGCCCAGGCCATACTGAGACATGTTCTTACCTGAGCTTAGACGAGTTGATGCGTACCTGTCTGGTCTTTGTGTGTGCGCTCAGTCACGCAAAACGACCAAAGATGTTAGCATTTGGCCTCTCCCAGCATATTCCTATAGCTCCAAACAGGGGTGAAGTTGGAAGCTACCGCCCTCTTCCACGGGCACAAAGACAGGTACGTATCAACTCGTCTAAGCTCAGGTAAGAACATATCACAGAATGGAAAAACGGTGGCCTGTTCCTTTAAGTCCTTAAAAATACCATGAGGTTAGGATACAGTCATTATTCGCATTGTGTTGTTGATTGTTGGGCTAAAAATAGCGGAGGGTTGGGCTTGCTTCCTCTGCGTATGTGCATAGAGAAGAGTGGTGTTGGCTGGTTGCTCTTGAAAATGTGGCTGCCACATATAAATAACTGTAGAGCACACAATAACACAGCGATTATTAACAGCGACAGACAGACACCGAGCAGCTGCTGCAGCGCGCGGTGGTTTCATCCTCCGCTATTGTTTAGACAAAACTCCTTATACACTGTCTGCATCAATTTGACCTGGAATAAAAGTGTAAAGGAAGAGGCTGTGTCTTTAGTGTATTAGAACAATTCAAACGTTTATGTGGGTCGGTATTAACCTATTTTAAATACATATGTGTAGTGAGAGTTTCTCCTTCTCAAACACTCACTATCCCAAAGCCTGGAATCCTACTTTTCACAATTAATCTCTATTTATACGCTTATCTATGAAAAATAAATCAACTAAACATGCGCAGATATAATTCATGACAATGTGTAATGTGCTCAAAAGGTCTGTAGATAACAAAGCCCACTGCACACTTCTGTTCCGGTTATACAAAGACAGTTTATGTTCCCAAAGGTGTACATTGGACAAGGAAGTTCCTGGTGACCATCTTCATCTTTTATTATGTTTGGACAGCTGGAAAAGTGACAAGACTCCAACGGCAGCAATAGCGCACAAGTCCTGCACACTTGGCTTTATGATTCAGCGTTGTGATATGCAAATAAAGCTCAAATCATCTTCAACAAACATATGCCTGAGTTTCAACTTCGAGAGCTTAAATAAGGTGAAAAAAGCCACATACAGTGCAGCAGTGATGATTTAAAAAGTAAAAGAGAAAAGAAAAACAAAAAAAAAAGCAACACAAATCTTTTTACAGATCCTGACACAACAATTTAAAGCATCAGTAACAAGATTATGACAAAGCATTTCAACACCTCATTATTTTCAATTCATTACACGTGGCTCTTACGCATACTGTATGTGTTCAGCTCAGTATTAGTATACAACCCGTACAAGTTTCCAAATCTAACCTAAAATTGAAGAGGTATACTTAAAATCTCTACAGCAGTTTTCAAACGTGCTGCATGATTGAAGTTGTGTTTACCCATAGTAAATAACATCCAATAAGCAAAAGAAAAACAATTCTTGAGAGTATCAAATGGGCTGTATAGCTGTGTCCACTGCTATACAGGGGTGGTTCACTTAAGTACAAGCCTGGAAACAGTTTACGCAGTGGTGGTGGCGCTTTCCTTTCCGATCTGGCAGTACAGGATCATGGACATGACCATGCCAAAGATCTGCAAACAAAAAAATCAATGCCCATTTAACAGTTGCTCAACGATAAACACAAGGGCCAATATCGGCCAATAAAAAGGCGAGACTTTCTGTTTTTTTGCACTGGAAAGAGCTCAATCAGAAAAACTCCCACAACTTCCTAGGCCTCAGGGGAGCGGAGAAACATGGCCCTGAAAATCCGGTTGTACCCCCCCAATCATCCCATTACCCCCATAGGGACTCTTCTTTAAGTGTTAAGTTTAAATATACATTATCTGTATACCAAATTTGTAATAGCTCACCAGGAGAAGAGCGATGGCGAATGCGATTCCCAACACGATTCCCTTCATGTCCTTCATCTGCTCTATGAGTCGGTCTGTGCATGTCTAAAAAAAAAAAGAAAGGACAAAGAGTTACATTTTCTAGTTGCATTATAGTATAAATAGACACAGAATTTGTTGTAAACCAGTGTAATCAATCAAGTAATGCTCAATCAGGTACATTTTTTACACCTCGACAAAAGGTCAAAGAGTATCGTCTTTATAATGTCTTGGTGACAATTCATGAAAGCTTTTATTTGATACGCAAGTTCACGTCTTAGAAACGGCAAAACATGATGACGGAAAAATGTTGTTGTTGAAAGCGGCCCCATGGCTGGGTCTGGTCGTAACGTCCTTAGGGTTGGTTTTAACGGTACTGCAGAAAGTGAAAATCAACTCATGGAATAAAAATATTGGAAAATCCACTTGGTAAGAAAATTTTTCAGATTCTGCGTAGTTCTCAATCAGTAAAAATAAATAAATTAATTAACACAACATATTATTTTCGTAACCCAGTGTTATCAAGTGTTTGCTTCGCTGTTATTTCACCATCTTATAGATGCCACTGGAATCACAGGAGTCCGGTGTGGTGTCAGTGCTGGCGCATCTGCATGACTCGGGAATTTTGGTCCAGTCGGCAGGTCCTTTAAGGATACCACAGCAGTGGAGCTGAGGGGAGAGATAATATTATTTATTATTTATTAAATTATCCAATAACCTTTTGCTTTTATATTAGGCAAGGCAAGGCAAGGCAAGGCAAGTTTATTTGTATGGCACATTTCATGTACAAGACAACTCAATGAAAATCAAGAAAACAAATCATTAGTTACAATATTAGAGTATGACTTCTTATCATGACTGTGGATTACATGCAGTTTCTCTTGCGTCTGCAGTTTACTGTTTATTAAGAGCTGACATAACAAATACATTTCTCCACTGTGAGATTAAAAAAAATAGTTTGATCTTGTATTTACACACTACTAAATATCTTATAAAGTTTTCCTTACATCAGTTTGTAGTTGGTTGAGGTTGTCTATGGTACTGCTTGACTGGCTGGACAGAGGCAGGTACTTATTCATTTCTTCTTTAATCGAATCTTTGACCTGAACAACCATAAAATCACATCATAAGTCTGTCATACAGTCCACACAGGTCATAAACCCAGATTCTGTGTCCCGCCTTACTGTATCTGTGCCGATAGCCCCCAAAATGCCTGCTGCCAACAAGAGGATGAAGATCAGCAGCAAGAAAATGAAGAACTGCAAACAGAGATCAGAAAAGGATCTTAAAATTATTAATTCAAAAATATCTGTGTCCTCAGATATGAGACAAATATGTTCAAATTTTTCACCCAGATAGGACGCATTATCAGACATATTACACCTGTCATGAGATCAACTAATCGTTCAATAAACCACATACAACATTAACACTATATTTTTTGGGCTAAATATTGCCTGCGTAATTATTTTAATTACATTTATAACAAAGGATTACTGTAATTTTCACGTTTTATTGTCACAATTTCTGTGGCATAAAATGGTCTTCAATTATTATGTCTTGCAATATTTTCCTGCCTCATTATATCAAACTTATTGTGTCAGGTTGCCTGCATTTCAAGTTAATATAATACTTTTATATACTTTATAAAAAATATATATATATATACTTTCATATGAACTTGAAATCCTTAATAAATCTTGTTAAACTGATTGTGACCGTCTCTGCCTCATCAGTAATTTCGAACCTGTGTGCCTTTTATCCGTGTGGTTAAAAAGGTCTTTTCCCTCTGGGCTGAGTTGCAAATTATGTGTCGATCTCAGTCAGATGGAAGTTTTAAGCAATATATTGTGACTTCTTTCTATACGGACATTTCATCATACAATATTAAGTATTGTGCAGCCCTACTTTAATGTTTCTACTGACATTTGACACTTGACATTTGAATCTACAGGAAAAATACTGTTTTTCACGTATGGAAGTGGACACGGACCAGCAGGAGCATGCAGCGGTTCTCTTTGATTGCTCCACAGCAGCCCAGGAAGCCCAGCAACATAATGATGACGCCCACAGCGATTAGTAGGTCTACAGCAGGAAACACATCATTTGTTATCTGTGGAAAGAGAGTCAGCAAAATAAGGGGCAATGACAACAGATTTTCAAACACTGAACAAAAAAAAACCTTACCGAGTTCTTATCCTTTTTGACCTTCAGGTAGATGGAGACACCCAAAATGATGCATCCGCTGATCTGGAGAGAGAAGAGGTTTCAAACTTTCAACACTGAGCGTGTGGCACCATCCTCTGGCTATATAAATAATTACTGTTGAAATAAGAAATCCACAAAACCCTTCAAATACAATCTTCTAAGTGATTTCTGTTTGCATATTCAGCATACTTTTAAAAAGTGCAGTATAATTTTAATTGATTATTAGTGTGTGAAAAGTACTGAAGTTCAGGGCACACATATAGAGACAAGCCATCTCGACTGACTCATTACCTACAGCAAAAACCTTACTTACAAAACCAGTAAAGCCTGTTGCCTGCAAAAACTGTATGTATTACTCCAGATGCAATAAAATGCTCTTGACTATCTGCCAATACTGGTTGAGCTCATTATTATTACATTGTTTTACTTTGTATTGCATTCTGCCAGTGAATGAAAGTTTGACTACGGTACACATAATGCAAGTCCCTTAAATAATCATGATTGAATCCAGTAAGATTATTTGTAGAGCGCAATTCGTACACAAGGCAAAAGTATAATTTTAATTTAAGTATTGTTAAGTGTTTTAGAGCGGCATAAAATTACAATAGGTAAAAAAAAAAAATCAGTCATCATATGCACAGCTAAATAGAACGGTCAGGAATTAACAGTCAGTTACACAATCAGAGCCAATTTAAAGTCTATTTTCTGAACAACAGGAAGCCATCACAGAGACCTGAGCACTGGACTAATATGGTCGTATTTCCTGGTTCTAGTCAGGATAGGAACGGCCAGGGATCTGGTTTAAATGCTTTATTTTTTTATTCTGCAATATTTTTAGATGGTAAAGATGATCAAGATGACCGATAACACTTCTTTGTTTTGTTAGTCAAAGAGGATTTCAGTATTGTTTAGCTGACAAGTTATTTTGCATCCACACACCCCGTTTCATGTAGTGAGAGACACAATACAGGCCCATGTTCAACCGCCGCCAGAGGCACATATTGTGGTATTAGCGGAAATAACGGAAGCAGCCATAGTCATGTACAAAATGTAACCGTCAGTGTGTTCAGCTTTGTTCAGCTTTTTCCATCGGCAGGTTTTCTTTTTATTTGCTCTCTGTTCAAACACATCGGAATTTCCCACTAATGCCTTAAACCTGCAGAACAACATAGCAAGATGTCATCTGCTCCTAACACACCTTTTGTACTCAAACTGCGAGAACAGTTCGGAACAGCGTCAAAAGAACATACAGAGCTTATTGCTAATTTGCTGAAGCTGCCCTAGATAGAAGTCTATTTCACAGAGAGAGACTGAAGGAATAATCATAGGAAAAGAGCGACAGTAGCATCCTTCCCTGTGCCAGTGAGGGAAGAAGAAGCTGCAGGTTTCTGTTATTAATCAGCCTCAATAACAGCATTTATCAACAACAGCATTTATCAGGAAATGAAGAACTCTACAAACATGTCCATCCCATATAAGGAATCTACTGCTCGCAAGTGTTTGGACACTTTTTAATTGACAACAATTCTAGCCAAAAGTTGTGTAATGCACTAAGAATACTTCCCTACATAAGGAAATACTATTGAATGGCTTTATGAGTAATCACACCCACTTATAGGATTACTACACTACAGAAATAATGAGTAGGTACAACATGCTTTGAATGACAAAACAACCCAACAGTAAAATTAGTGGTTATGCCCTGTCTGCACATGCAAATCAATCATGCCTTTTTGTCTGCACAAAGGCACAAGACACAAGTGATCACATTTCTTTTTGTTTTTATAGTTGTTTTATTTAAGTTTGGATATTTTTTACAACTTTACTGGCTAAATCTAAAACAATAAATATGATTTATGTAACAAACAGGGACTTTTTATTATAGCTATTATTGTCACAGGCACTATCCTTTATCTAATATTGGTCAGTGACTTTTTTAGATGGTTGTATCACTGATACTTCTATTTCTATTCTCAGTTTCCAGGGCAGTATTTCTCTTTCTAAATTATCACTCTCAGCTGGTTAAACAGCTCAGTCCTGACAATTTTGTTCACATTTCTGATCGAGAATAAATGAGCTCCGTCAGAGTTGAGTTCAACACAGTGTGATACAGTGTGACACAATTTTGGTATCATCAACCTATCACTAGTTCGACTCTGCCCAGCACACGCTTCTGTTTCCACAGACCACACACAGACACCCGCATTGGTTGTGGGCGTCGCCCTCACAGAGGAGCACGCAGTACAGATTGTCATTTAAAAGTTTTGTAAGCCACGTTGACGACAAATGTGGACAAATGCTGCCTTCTGGTGGGGTTATGGAATCATTCAGAGGTACCAAGGCTAACGAAGCAGAAATGCAACAGCTAAAACATGAACAATGAAGGTAAGCAACAGGAAAATGTTATGCTAACACCAGCTGGAGTTGCACTAGCAGCAGTTAAATGCCAATATTGACAAAATCCCATTCCATGATGTAAAATATTAAATCATGTTCATGTGAGGGCAGTCCAATCTCTCGTTTGCCAATCACAGGCCAGCAGTCTGTTCACGTCACCATAGTACGATTCAGCGCACTTTGGCCACAGCAAGAGATCCGTCCCAAAAACCTATACCTGGTCAGACTGGTTTGGCACTGGCCTCTGCTATGGAAGATAGCTTGCCCATCCGGGTTGACCAGAAATTGGGCTGATACGTGCCAGCTTTAGGGTAAAGGGTCTGGGTCGTTATGGGAGTGGGTAAAGACATTATATGCATGTGACAGGAAACAACCACAGCCTGATATCGCTGAGCTTTAGTCCCACGTCAAAACACTTTTGTATATGCTAAATTTGGCCATTAGGCGGGGCAGAACACTCATTGACAAAAAGAAATGTAAATAGTCTATATTATGTCTTTTACATTTGTGAACAGCAATACAAAACAAATTCTATGTAAATTCTATGTAAATGTTTTAATAAAATAGATTTACCAGCACTGGTCAGTCTTTATTTCAGCAGTTGGGTTTTCAAACACCAGGTTGGTCAGGCATATAGAAGTCAGTAGTTCGCTAGCATATTCAAAGCTAGCTTTCTCTTCACAAAATGTATTTTTGGTTTCACTGTGGCGCTTAAAATAATAAGCCTACTCGTTTTGGGCATTGTTGTGTTTTTGTTTTTTTCCTCAGTAAAAGTGAAATCCTGGTGCTTGAAAACCACGCAAACTGCTCAAAGAAATAAATAAAATAGAGACTTACTGATGCTGGTTTAGGCGTGGAAGAAACGGCTACATCCAAATAAAGACTACATGCGTCAATTGCCTTTAGTTTAAAGTGCAAAGATGACCAAGATGCACAAATGAAAAGTGCATACAAATAATATGAAAATAGATCCAATTCTTGCTGTAAGTGTTAAATTTAGCATATAAGGTGCTTTGATGCAGGACCACATTTTTATATACAACCATGTGATTACATACACTGACAGACACATTTGCATTTGTTTTCTCACTGTTAGACATGAAACCAGAGTTAACTTTTTTTTTTTAGGTCAATTAGAATTAGTTTCTTTATTACTTTTTACAAAGTCAGAAGTTTAGATTCACTAAGATTACTATACCTTTAAACTATTTGGGAAAGCCCAGATGACAATCTCATGACCTTGGAAGCACAAGCCTGATTCATCCATGGGTGCAATTTCAAGACACTTGAAGTTAAGGTGTCATGACGACACCTTGAAGGTGTCGTCATGACACCTTCATTGTTAAACATCATTTAACAATTGTAAAACATCATTGTTTTAACCATCATTGGTTAAAACAATGATTGAAATGGCCGGTCATCATACAGATCAGAAAGAATGTGGGTTCTGTGTCCCAGAGATGAACGTGCTGTGTCTGAAATGTGAATATCAGCAAGAAGAAATGCAAAAGACCTGGTGAAGATGCTGAACCTGGTAAGAGTGAAACAAGTTCTGCTCCAACATGAGCTGAGAGAGTACTCTGCCAGGAAGAAGCCCTTACTCCAAAAGAAACATCAAAAAGCCAGTTTGGAGTTTGCAAATAAAAAAAGTCTTAAATTTTTTGGAGACATAACCTGGGGTCTGACATAAAAAATAAAAAAAGAAGTCCATTATGACCATCGTCACGTTTGGAGGAATCACCATCCCAACTGTGAAATACGGGAGTGGAAGCATCATGCTGTGGGGCTGTTTTGCAGCAGGAGGGACTGGTGCACTTCACAAAATAGAATGAAAATAGAATCATGAAGAAAGAACACTATGTGGAAATATTTGAGCAACATCTCAATACATCAGCCAGGAAGTTAAAGCTCGGGCGCAGACGGGTCTTCTAAACGGACAATGACCCAAAGCAAACTGCTAAACTGGTCATAAAGTGGTTTAAGAATAACAAAGTCAACGCTTTGAAGTGGTCATCACAAAGTCCTGATCTCAGTCCAGTTGAAAATGTATGGGCAGAGCTGAAAAGGCATGTGTTCACAAGGTGGCCTACAAATGCGTCTCAGTTACACCAGTTTTGTTTGGAGGAAGGGACCAAAGTTCCTGCCAACTATTGTGAGAAGCTTGTGGAAGGAAATCCAAAACATTTGATCCAAGTAATACAGTTTAAAAGCAATGCTATCAAATATTAATGACATGTATGTAAACTATTGGTTTTATAAAAAGGAAAAAAAACAACATGTGTAGAAAATTCTCTAATTTTTCTGGAATTTGACAAATAGAAATTATTTTTAGGCCCGAGCGGCCTGCCGTCGCAAGGGCCTATTGTAATCGTAATCACAGCGCAGTGCGCGCAGCGCACTGAACCTAAGTGCGCGAAGCGCACAAAAACAGCGCGAAGCGCTGTCCCCATGTCAACCGTAAACTCACCGTGTCAAACAGTGACAGCCCACACCAGAGGTGTGGGCCCTTTATACTTATTATTGCTTTAAAATGAATGGGGGTATATAGTGTGAATCGGGGTATATAGTGGATGACGAGCGCGAAGCGCTCGTCATCCACCCAGGACCCCCACGGGTGCGTGCGGTTCGTTGAAAGCTTTCCAAAAATGTATATTATGATATCGTCGCGAAAGCGACGATATTGTTTTTGTAAAAAATATTATTATTATTCTTTCTTTCTTCTTCTTCTGCTCTTTGAGCAGGAATTTGACCCCCTGAACATTGTCGAAAACTCACCAAACTTTGCCCAAAATTCAGGTTCGGTGAAAAATTAATTTAAATGTGTGTTTCATATCGGGGAAAAAAAAAATGGCGCGACAGCGCCACCTACAAAAATCAAAATACATTGCGCCAATGGGGGAGGGGCCGAAGTAAACTTTGTCGTAGAGCGACGAGATTCGGTCCAGACATTCGTCATGTGACGACAAAAAAAAAATATTATTGTGGCCACGCCCCCTGACAAACCGGAAGTCCGCCATTTTGACAGGAAGTCCTGAGAATGCTGAGTCAGCGTTTTCGCTGACATCGCATTTTAACGAACTCCTCCTAGGGCGTTTCACCAAATGAGCTCAAAATCGCTCCAGCTCATCTCCAGATGTGGGGCATCAAAAGTTATCCAAATTTTTTGGCTAAGTTTTATGGTTCGTTTGCGGCGAAGCCGTAATCTTTCCGAAGTATTTTGCGATTCATCAAAAACTAAAAATCGCTCCCATTCGCACAAACAAACTCCGATTAAAAATCGGAAATATACATTTTGTTGACCTTTCACCCCTGGACGCAACAAATGTGGAAAAAGTGCCATTGGGCGCGATAGCGCCCCCTCCAGGTGCAGAAGAAAAAATGCATTATGGGAAAAAAATTAGTTTGTCGGAAATGGATGAAATTCGGTACAAAAATAGTTGATGGCGTCCCGATCCAAAAAGCCAATGAGACCCATATCGTATTTTGTACGGTGTTGCCATGGTGACCCCCGAGGCCCCCCATGTTATCCAATGGGGCTGACACATACATCTCACATTATACAACATTACAGCGCGTTAGCGCCCCCTGTCAGGAGCTTGTGGACAGTGGTCATGGAAATACGGCCCGTTAGGGTCATCTGATGCCACTTGTGAAATTAAAAAGATTACGGGCGCGCTAGCGCCCTCTGCAGGCTTGAGCCATTGCTTACATGGAGAGGCTAAAAATGTAGCTCTGATGTTTACTGACAAAGATTAATGGCACATCAGGGCAATAAAATGCAGTGTGGCGCCCTTGGTACGGTTACATAGACGCGGCAATAGAGGCGCTAAAGGAGGCACGGCCCGCGAGGGCCGTTCGATGCCGCTTGCGGCTTTAATTTAAATTCTAATTGACCCCCCAAAAAATAATAATACAAGCTTATTCAGGTTTCATGTCTGACAGTGAAAAAAACAAGGCAAATGTGTCTTTTTATGAAGTGTATGTAAGCTTATGGATTTCACTCTAAATGTCCTTGGCCACTCCCATAACGACCCAGACCCTTTACCCTAAAGGCACTTGAAACAAAAACTTGCAGGGGCTGCCCCTCCCTAAATGAACAGGTTTCAAGTGAACTAAACCGGTCCAGTCCTGTCGAAACCCCCTAAAGAACTAACAAATCAGAGTGGTGACATGCCCCCCTCCCCTTTCACCCTCCAAACAGGTATGCCTGCAAGCCGCCCCAGACTGTAACTGTCAAGTGTCCCATTTTGGCCGGGAAACTACCGCATTTGCCCCTCTTTCACGCTACCTTCCCGTATTAGTTTTATCCAGTAAATGTCCCATATCATTACATAATATATATTTTTAAAAACGCTCCTCTGCGCTTCCAAATTGAACTCTGTCACTATAGCCTCGTGAGAAATGCCACCTGCAGAATCCGGAGTGGCAGTTGTCGTGAGGTTGTGTATGTCAAGTCTAGAGGCATGCTCCAGACCGCATGGCTTAAGTGGCCTGGGGCGGGAGCAGTTTGGACCCCCTTTTGGGAGCGGATTGGTTCACTTTTGACTGTCCATTCCGGTCCACTCCTATGGAAATGCCCATTACTGTATGTCAGACTGAGAGGTCATGTTTCTGAGAGATGGCCTCCCCAGGCTGCCTGCATGTGCCTCATACCTTTTCCCATACTTTCAATAAACCAGACTTTTCTATTGAGCAATTTGTTTTTCCACTACGGTATGTAAGTATTTAAGTTATTCTGGCCTCTTCTTGCCTAAGTGTTCAGATATTTAAAAAAAAAAAATCATCATTGAATCTGCATTTTTGAACACAATTGCTCTTACGCTGCTGATAGTTTTATTATAAGCCTACAAATCCATGTATACATCTTTGCCTACACTTTCAGTCACTCATGATTCACCCTAATGCATGAATCACAATTTCCACTGAGCATTCCTATAAAACAATGGCTGTGATTTAGAATTAACCAGTCTTAAGCAGTCATGCATGTGGCTGACTGAGCAACAGAGCAGCCACACCCTAAAACTACCGACCACATGTTTGTTTTGAGGAAGGAGGGAACCTGCCATACCGGTTCTCCAGCAAACTCAAGTCATTCTATCCCTACAACAAAAGGCGGCTACGGAAATGATTCAAAAACCTACCCGGTTAGACATTTACCAGAAAAGTTGACACAGAAATGAATAATTGAATGGGAGTTGTGACTGTTTAGGATTGTGTCGATAAAATGATGTTAACATCTCCCATTTGACTTAATTTCCAATGCAGGAGACAGTCACAGTCATAGGGGCCATTTTACATTTAAGATTGAAATGAAAAGGAGTTGTTGTGATGTATACTCACCCAGAAAAGCAGATTGAAGAAAAAGAGTAGATACTTGAGGCATTTGTTCACCGCCATGGTCTCTTTTCAATGGATATCCTGCAGCCCCTTGTCAGAACTTGCTCCCTGCTCAAAGTGTATGTGCTAACAGACGCACAGCAGCTCTACCTCTATTACACAGGTGACTCACACTCACATGTCTCCGCCCCCTGTATCATACCTATGGGTGGGCTGGGCTGAACACAAGGAAATTAGTACTGCATCCAATACATAATTGTGGTATTGTAGGAGGCAAATTACAGTGGGAGGAAAAAGTGAGTACACTGTTTGAAATTTCTTACATTTCTTGCAAAATTGGTCATAAAATGTGGTCTGATCTTTATTAAAATAACAAGAATGACTAAATTGTGTCTGCACTGAACTAATGTGACAGAGTGGAAGGCTTTAGCTTAACACATGTACCACATTAAAGAAAAGGACCACAGGTTCGTTCATTGAAAAGGCAAGTCGTTCCAATAATTTTATCCAATTTATTTTCAGGTTTTCAACCCTCAGTTCCAGTTCAGTTGTTTCAGTTCGTGTCGAAAAAAAATAAAAGTAAACAAGTGGGCAAAGTCCATTCATTGGCACACCGCTTCTCCGTTGTTTCACAGTTCACACACATTTTGCAGACACTTTTCGCTTCCGTTCCGTCCGCAGGAACAAAGCAGCAATGGTTGTTTCTGTAGGTTCGAGATGGTTCACTTCGTGTTCGCTTTTGGAGTCATACTCGTGGGGACGTCATGCTTCGCGTACTGGACCGTGGGGAACCACACCTCCCACCTACAGCACCGCCATCTCGCACTGCGCCTGAAGCGCACCCCCCCAGACCCATAGCTGCTCACGAGCGCCTTAGGCTCATGGATCTATTATAAAAACACCACCTCCACACCAGGCAGACACGGAAGAACAAGAGGTCAGAGGTCGAACGCAGGTAGACTGTGCCATTTTATACAGCGCCCCAGCTGACGGGCGGAGTAACACCGCAGACACTAATACCACCCAAACATTTAATCATATTTTTATTGCCCATAATTTGTTATGGCCATATTTTGGGTCATGCAATTACAACAGAGCAGTCCACCTACTTTGGCACAGTATCAGCGCACAGCTTTAAAGGAATAGGCCACCGTTTTTACATACTGAGATATGTTCTTACCTCACTTTAGACGTGTTAATAGCCTATATCCCCGTCTGGTCTTTGTCCGTGCGCTCTGTCATGCAAACGGAGCACATACGCAGCCTCTCCCACATGTCACATAGCTCCAAAAAAGCTCACGATAGAAGCTACCAAGCTCTTCCACGTGTTCCCTATTTAAATAAAGTTACGTGAAGTGTTTTCATGCGAAGTATATTTACACAGAAACGTAGCATGTCGATTTTATAAGCAGATAAAAAGGGGGACTATATTGTGAGGCGTAATGATACGAGGAGCACAGCGTCCGCGCAGTAATTCCTAAAGACTTCCCCCGCTTACTTCCGTCAATAACCTTTAGGAGTTACTGCGCGGACATTTTACTCCTCGTATCATTACGCCTCACAATATAGTCCCCCTTTTTATCTGCTTATAAAATCGACATGTTACATTTCTGTGTAAATATACTTCGCATGAAAACACTTCACGTAACTTTATTTAAATAGGGAACACGTGGAAGAGCTTGGTAGCTTCTATCGTGAGCTTTTTTGGAGCTATATGACATGTGGGAGAGGCTGCGTATGTGCTCCGTTTGCCTGGCAGAGCGCACGGACAAAGACCAGACGGGGATATATTAACACGGCTAAAGTGAGGTAAGAGCATATCTCAGTATGTAAAAACGGTGGCCTATTCCTTTAAAAAGAAATCAAGTCTAAAATTGCAGATGACCCACCCCCTGAGGAAGCCGAAGTACCACCAGTAGTAAACCACAAGTTGAGATCCACTGCTATAGAGGCCAAATTAGAAGAAACAAAATCTCTAGAAAAACATAAAGGAGCTATACCTGATTTTACTTCTAGAAATGGAATGAAAATTATTTGATCCTCCTTAAGTATGTTGTAAACTGAAAGGTTTGTTGGGAAAACAGTGTGCACTAAATTATAGAAAATGTGTATCAATTTCATGAACGTTCAGGCAATTGATAGCCATATAGGACTTTAAAACAGGACCTTATACAATCTGAAAAACAAACATTGCATTACTAGTGAATACTTTATCCTTTATTTTGGCCATCAACAAGTTGAAATTGCAATGGAATTGCTGGAATTGCAATGTAACCATTGTCTTGCAAACATATAAATCGCCTGGTTAGAATAAAGAAAATGTATATTGTAGAATATGAAACAAGTGGCTTGATTTAAATGATTATGGTAACCACAGTCCAACTTGCCAAACATCAACACATAAAAACAAGCACGTGATTTAGTAATTTGTGCAGAAGTATCTGTTGACTTTGTCAATGGGGACATAGACGGTCAAATCAATGAGAAAGAACTGCCTCTCCTCCTGCAGCCACACCAGCTCCATCTTCACTCGGCCTTCTGGGTGGTGATAATCCATCAAATAGTGCTCTCCACTGTAGTCAAAGGACAAGGATCTTTTGGATCGGGTGATGGTGATGGGAGCGCAGACACACCAGAAGGGCTTTTGAAAGTAATCCAGAAGAGTCAGTGTCATGAAGCAGCAGTTCTGAGCAGCAGAGAAGAGACCCATCAAAACTGTATCACTACAGGTGGCCATTCAAAAAACAATAGGGTCCAAAGATAGTAAGACATAACTTCAAGGTATTCTACAAGTAATGACAGACATGACGACTATGTCATACAAAAATGTATATTAAATGTTTTAAAACAGCTTTGTATCTAGTTGTGTAAGACAATTTTTACAAACTCTACCTCTATTGCGCCTTCCAGTTTCTCTGTTTTCCAGGGCAGTCTAATGCTTCCAGACAATGAGCAATGATGAGAAAGGTTGTTCTTGTAGATCACACCCAATGCCATTAAACCTTCCGCAACTAAAACATGTGAAAATTACAACGATTGCGCAAAAATAACAGTGAATTATGATTTAATAAAATGTGATACTGTTAGTGTGAAACTAATTGTTTTGAAGTGATCTGTTTAAAGCCGTTTGAAAATATTTTAGCAGGATTCTTAACACTATACACTATATACAATTTTTTACAGCTAAATAGACATTTAACCGTGGTTAACGGAGTATTATGAAAGGCCTTCGGATTATGTGAGACAAAAAAGGTTGAGAACCATTACAAATGCTGCAAAAAAAAAAAAGTGACCCACCTGAGCGGCAGGAAAGGTTAGGAAAATGTTCAGACATTATCTCTGCTCCGGTTTTGTGCAGGACAAGGTGCAGGTGGTAACCATGCAGCCCACATTTAGAGTCTGACTGGTCCCGAGGAAGGCTCACTGTAGGCTCCATATATGGGCTGCAAGAGGAGGAAATATGTGCTAAATAGAATACACTGTATATTTACTATACACAAACAATGCTTACTTGTATGTATGGGTTTGTGTAAAATATCATATTTCTTTATTTGGAACTAAATAGCATGCTCTAGTGGCCATAGTGGCGCTAATGCTTCATCAAATCTCAATTGAGAAATTGAGTTTCATTTTCTTGCTACAAATGTTTATTTGCTATATATTGTATTTGGACAGTCCAGTTTCTCCTTTACTGGATCCATTCTGTGGAACTCTCTGCCCATTGACTTAAAACTGCACACTGAAATGAACAGCTTTAAAGGGATATTTCAGGATTTTTGACATAGGGCCTCATTTCCTAGTTATCCAGAGTGTTGTTGATTTCTGGAGATATATATATATAGATATTTTTTTATTCACGCAGTCCTTATATGTGAAGAGCATTAAAAACCTCTTCTATTCTTATTCAGGCAGTACTTATATGTGAAGAGTTTAGTGGTTCTAGGCTAAAACCCTCTTCAAAATTATCGGGTCGTCCTCCAAACGTTGCCATATCTGATTTGTAGAAAGCTCCTTTGTGAATTTCATGTGTAGTAATTCCGGCCACAGGTAAACAAACTACTGTAGATCCGGTAACCTGGCAGATCACTCCTCCCCTGCATAGCTTACAACCAGGAAGCTGATGCTGCTCAAATATAAGTAATTTTAAATGTAAAATGGTTATATTTTAAACATTATTCAGTCAACACAGACATTTATATGGGTAGTCTGGTGTTACTACTAGCCTAGCACTAGCGTAGCACCACTAAACTCTTCAAATATAAGGACTGCATGAATAAAAATAAAAAAAATGTCCTGAAATCAACAACACTGGATAACTAGGAAGTGAGGCCCTACATAAAAATCCTGAAATATCCCCCCCTTTAACAGAGGTCTGGAACAGTGGGTGAAGTTGAATCAAAGCTGCACACATGGTAACGCTGTATGAATTGTATATTGTTGATGTGTATATTGTGTACCCTTTCATACACTACATGTGTTTTGTTTAATGTGTAAAAGTCTCCTATGGACAGGTGTTGCAAATTAGCAGTTTTGCTATAACTCAGCAACAATGCATCTGGTTTGTCCAATGCCATTTCATGTCCATATCAAATGAAGAAATAACCTGGCTAACGCCAGACTGCTGTGTGTCATTTCGAACTGCACAACAGCCTGGGGACCATGGCCGAACTTTTCGCATGGATTTGGGAACCAATCACAGAACGAGGAGGGGCGGCAAAACGATGGCGCGCTCTTCGATATAGAAGCTTGTAGTTTATTTACGGATTTAAAAAAAAGTTTATTTATGGATCAAACATGACAGCAGCAGACGCGATGGTATTTTTTGATCAGACCTATTTAGACCTATTTAGACCTTGTTCTAAATAGTTTAGCTCGAAAGTTTATAGCGGGTACATCATACGTCATTTCATACGACGACACGATTGGCTGTGGCGACGTGCAGACGCATGATAGACATTCATAGCGCCCAATAAACGGCTATGGACGATCTTAAACCACACCTCTCCTACGAGAAAATGAATTGGTGGTCCCCAGACTAAATATCACTAATGAAGAAATAGATTTTTTTTTAAATAATGTATTTATTCATAGGGCACTAGTTACCTACCCTCCTCTGTCCCTAACAGTAGCAAGAATTCTGTGATCCGTCTTTTGTGCTTCAGTTGTAACACTATATGTTCATCAAAAAGCGACTTCCAGGTCCAAACTGTTGCATTGGACCCGGAAGAAGAGTGATGACATCGTCACTTGACAACCACAAAAAACACAATTATTGCACCAATTATTCAGAATATCTGTGGTGTAATCACAGATATGTGCTAAAATCAGACCTCTTACAACTGGAAGACAAGCAGCTCAAATCCTGCAACAGCCAGTTAATAATGGTGTTGTGTCATCGAGCAGGACATTTCATCCAATTTGCCCGGATAAATGTGGCGTGTGCATTAGTATTTTGCATTGGTAGACCAGTAGGGGGTGCTAAGTCACTATTAACTTGTAAATCTTTAGATCTGATTGGTGAAACTTACCTCACAGGAGATCCAAACAGGCTTCGTTCGAGCAGCCTGTGAAAGTGTAGGCAGACCATGATAAAGGCAATGACATTCTGACCCTAAATACAAAAAGTGTAGGAAAAGTATGTATTCAAGGGTAGACCAATCAACAAAAAAGCATTTTCACCAGCACATCTGATTCTAAAATAATTTACAAATTAGGTAGTGCTACTTACCCTCCAAACGCCAACAATGAATCCTGGCGATAGGAATAGGAGCTTAATGAGTCGGTCTTTGCCAATCATACAAGGACAGTCCGTTATATCCAGGCTCAGCATTAGAGACTGCCAGAGAGGCCTAAGATTACAGACACAGGAGCTAAATTGCAAGCAGTACTTAAAATTAGCGTGCAATTTGCACCTGATGTACCATAAGAAACTGTGCTGATTATCAATGCCTCAAATGTGATGTAAATGAGTTTACTGCATGAGCAGAAGCTGTGTTTTTGTTTCATTTAAAAGCCATAGTACATGTATAAAGTCTTATCAGCTAACCTAACTCGATAACGATAAAAAACAATATCTCAGGGAACGCAAATGATACATGATTCTGTTTTCTTTGCATTGGAAAGAGCTAAGTGCTTTAAGATGTGTCCTCCCACAACATCGTAAGCCTCAGGGGAACTGAGAAACATCGCAAAAAATAACTTATCTAACATAATATGATCAGATCACTTTGTGAGTTTTCAACATTGATGCCGAGCCAAGAATATTTAGTTCAGGAAAGTCCAGTGATCCTTTTTTAATGTTTATTAATTGATATAACTGATATTTTTTCTTGCAAACGAAAACCATATAAGACTGTATTGATCTCAGGCTGCACTGATTCTGTCTAGAATAAAACCAGATGTACTCGAGTCCAAAGGATTTCTATGGCGACTGGTGGTCGTTTATAAATGATTTTATATTTCTGTGCAAATGCGTCACGGCGCGGTACCGATTCCCAGACCGGTGGTTGGGGACCACTGAGCTAGATACAAAGATTTGAAAAGTTTTGAATGCCTCATTAGTGCACAAACTGCCTTTACTGTCTTGTGCAAAGGTTTATACCCGTTTCTCAAATACATGCTAAAGAAAAAAAATAAAAATAAAAAAACGTGCTAATTTTTTGGGCAGTTTTAGTCCATAGTCATGATAAATACGACAGTACCTGCTGAACAATATAATTAGCATTTTCTCCTAAATCAACCTTCTTGTGTGTAAACGCCGAGTGAATCAGGCCCAAAGTGTACATCAGTGCGTTTACAGTGGTGTGGGTGTGCGGATCGTGTATTTGCATCATACTTTTTCGTAATGTACATATCCTTCCTCAATCCATGGAGCTCCAAGTTGCTGATTTGGTTAAAGTAGGGCAAACTCTCACTGCTCCAGCGGAGAATGACAGACGTTTCAAAGTAGTACACTTTGCTTGGCTCAAGTATCACCTCTTGGCCACCACCAGCTTGAGCTTTCAGCTCCCAGCACACATTCAGATTCCTACAAAATTACAAAAGTATATGAACTCATTGAATGGCCATGCAAAATGACACATAATAATTACTGTCATTATCACACAATAGGAGTTAGATTAGAGAACCTATAAATGACTATTGAACAGTGATTACCTGAGGACCCACTCAGTCTGTCGAGGTAAACCGGTGTATGGGTTAATGTCTCGAAGCTCATGTCTCCACTTATTCAGTTCCTGTCCTGCAAGAGCTTTGAAATACTTTTGTTTCCAGTGACCTGTCAAGCTTCGACCCTGTATGACTCTAGGCCTGGGATTATTGATCCACCATGGCTGATTCACTCCGAACTCAGACATGTAAAGAGTATACCACAACAGACTAGAAAAAAAGAAAGAAAGTGTTGTACAACTGAAAACAACTATGCTTCAATTCATCTTCAACCCCTTGGAATGACTGAACAAAATGATTCACTTATGCATATTAAAATATCAAACATGCTAGGAATGGGCAATCAATCTGAATTCAAATCGCAATCTCTACTTTGGTCAATCTTAATAATCGTCATGGATCTTGGTCAGGTTTAAGGCCATTTTTTCTGAACCTAGTTTTCAGTTTCACTGAGACAATGGGAGATGTTTGCGCGTTAAATGATATTGGAGGAAAGTATTTGTTTTTGTTTGAGCTGAGGATTGTTTGGATAGTGTCTAAGTTCATGAATCAGCTACACATATTTACTTCATTATAAAAAATAAAATTGATTCGAAATTCGAAAAAATGAGTGGGGAAAAATGTGATTAATGTTGCTGTCTAAATGGGATTATACTTATGGTCAGTGTGTAGTATCAGTGGCAATTCTCTGCAGGCGATGAACATTTACAATTTTTGTCAAAACAAGCCAATATATCAATATTTGGTGTGCAGTAAGAAGAAATTGTGAATTTCTTTATTTCCACAGTGAGGATAACTTACTCATCATTTGTGAGATGACTAAATAGTTTGTTGACATGGCTTAGGAAGTACAGCGAAGTAGCATCAAGATAAGAAAGAATCTTCATTAAAATCTCAGATGGAAGCCTGCAAAATAAATGCAACAATTATTATGATTTTTATTATAATTTATAATAATAATAATATTAGATAGACATATATTTTTGTTGTTGTTATTGTTTTATGATTAAAAAGATGAAAATTAAATAGGAATAGAGCTCAACAGTTCCGTCCACTTCTGATAAAAAATGCTCCGATCCGGAAGTAAAAATCTCAAAGTATGACGCATGCTAACCAGCTAAGTGCTAACTCCCATCGCGCAGATATTTAACAAGAAAACATAAAATACTTCATAGATTTGGTGCAATACTTTTATAACTTTCCAGTTTGTAAAGATTTAGATAAATCTTGATTTTAAAATGGTGTGTTTTATGTCCATGAGTTAGCACACAGCTGATCAGCCTGTGTTGTGCTTTTAAACCATTTTTTTTGTAAAGTCAATGTTGAATATGAATGGCTTTTTTACTTCGGGGGACAACAGCACGTGACCAGAAATGGGCGGGGCTCTTGAGCTGTACACGCCTTGCTGCTTACCTTTCAAATAGATGCTTTGTTTGTGGGCGTTTAAGAATACTTTTTTGAAGTTTTCCGAGGTCGCATGTTTGAGCAGGTTTGCTTAATGTGCTACTTGTATTCCTTACATTAAAAAAAATAATGAAATCAATCAATTTGAATTTCAAATGTTTAACTCAGATAATCGCTGTCACCTGAGGCTCTTCTGTGAGGCCCTGTTCTTGCGTTTCATTGTTACTGCTGAGCCATGCTTTCCTCGTCCCAAGCTCTGGGGCTCCTGGACAGCCGTCTTCAGTAGACCATGTGCAAAGTTTTGATAGAACTCGCCACGTCCAGCCGCCATGACGAGCTTGAACGAACTGGGCCTGTCTGTGACACCGAGCTCACGACTTCCGGGTCGCCACGCTCACATGTTTTTTTTGGCGGGTGGCGTTAATTCCTTTGAATAAAATAATAAAATAATGATGATATTTTTTTTAAATGACAAAACCTCATTCTCTTTGTATTGATTCAGTTCAACGTCAGAAATATTTCTTTGGTTCCATTTATTTGTGTGTTGCCCATAATAAATTGTTCTTAAACTGGGATAAGACAAATTATATGGTGTTTGGAAATAAGAAAAATGCATGTACAAAACTAGTTATTGAAGATGTAAATATTGAATGTGTCTCAGAAATCAAATTTTTGGGGGTTATCCTAGACAGCAAACTTAGCTGGAAGCCTCATATTGACCACATCAAAGGTAAAGTTAGTAAAAATATTGGTATCCTATATAAGGTTAAACACACGTTGGATGAGGCTTCATTACAGCTTTTATACTCAGCCTTAATAGTTCCTTATATAACATACTGTATTGAAGTGTGGGGAAATGCATGCACCAGTTATACAGAAAGGTTGTTCTTACTCCAGAAGAAAGCTATAAGAATTGTGACTCTCAAAGGTCCACAAGATCACACAAACAAACTGTTTATAAAACTGCAGACCTTGAAATTTAATGAATTGGTCAAATTTAAAATACTACAAATTATGTGGAGAGTAAAAAATAAGTTGGTGCCAATACATATTCAAAACAAATTTGTGTTAATTACAGATAGTAACAACAGAAGAAAGGGCAATTTCTGGGTTCCATTTTCACACACTTCACAAAAACAAAAGGGGTTTCTTGTAAAAGGGATCAGTTTATGGAATTCTTTGGACATTGTTCAAAAATCATGTAACACAATCACTCAATTCAATCAAATGTATAAAAAAAAAGTACTTGGAAAATACGAAAGCAACGAAACATAAGAACCAATGTTGAATTTGAAACAGTCATTGATTTAGATGTAAAGTATTATTTGTACCTTGATATAGGCTAACACACATCAAAAACCGGTGAGCCATCTGTTCAGAGCCAGCTCAGATTTTGGAGGGAAAAAAAAAGGGGGCATGAAATTTATAAGACAATGTCTTCCTCATGCTCCTATTCAGCATTGAATATTTTGCTTTTGCTGTTGTTGTTATTATTGTGTCTGTAATAACACCACGGCTGAATAAAAAACTTCAACTGAACTGAACTGAACTGAACTGTGTGTTGCCTTCATGGATCTATTATATTAAACGGTTGCCTTGTTTATCAACGCTCTTGGTGACATCCATATTTTATTTCAAGTTGGGCGCCGGAAATAAGGAAAATAAACATACTTTATTAATTGTAATACATTAAAATCATCAGCAGATGGCAGTGTAGAGCGCGACGGTTTGAACCAGTTGCTGACACGGGAGTCCGAAAAGCCTCATTGGTTCATGAGGCTTCATTTTGTCCATCACTAGCTAAAAGTTCATAAATCATACGCTTTAGAGTCAGATCCGAGGGGAAAAAAAGGCAAGCGGAAGAGAAAGAAAAAAAAAGTCCAGAAGAAGAAGAGGAAGAGGAGGAGCTGTGGATGGAGGAAGAGGAGGTGGCCAATCCAGCGATGGGGCTCTGCCATGGCTCTGCTTAGAGGAGAGGAGCGGCCGCCATGTTAACCAAGAAGCCCGGAGCCTCGGTCATCCACACGGGTGAGCACAGCATTTACCGACCAGCACTGGACGCCTGTGTTGTGGCAATGTGTTAAAGATCTGTCGCTGATCATTCCCGCCCGCTCGTCGTCGTAACGTTACGGATCTATTGTTGTTTTTTTTCGGATCACAGAAAGTGGCCGATACTAAGATCTTTGCTAGCTTGTGTGTGTGTTTTTCTTACTTTACTCCCAAGCTCAAATATGCCAACAGATACGATTGCCTTTTACAGTAAAGTGATTTGCAGAGGGGGTTTTGCAGACCTGATATTCGCACGCTCGCATGAACCGAGCGGTGCCTTCCTCGGCTGTTGGGTGTATTTTTAGCCTGCTAACCAACAGATGATTAGTTACAACAGCTCACACTGCCTTCTGCCTTCCAGACCTATTCCAGACATCTATTTCTGCTCACCTCGCATGTAATCATTGTGCGGGGTATGTTTGCATGTGCCAGTGGCCGTCTTAGTTTTGATTCATTTGTACAAGTTTGTTAGCGCAGTGTTTTGCTACTATGGTTTCCTGTGTGCGCGTGTTTGTAGGTGTGCGGGTGCGCGCGCGCGTGTGTGTGTGTGTGTGTGCGTGTTTTCGGGTTGCTTGGCAATCCGTGGCCTCAGCCTCGGCAGACCGAAATAAAGCCTTGGATCATCTCTTGTCTGAGGTCATTTTGCTCCTGTCTTATCATGTCGTACGTAGTAGTTATGCCCGTCAGCTGCTCAGTTGAACCATATAAACGCCCAACTATCCGCAGTTCGTCTGGTTACCTGTTTAAAGTGATATTACACGTTCAAGTGTTGGGTCGGGACTCGTAAGTGGGTCATGGTACCATTTTCAGTGAAGCTTTGTCAAATAACTTGCGTTTTTTTTTAAATTGTTTTTGTCTGTAAGCTTTACGACTAATGCTTGACTGAACAGAAGCCTGGGGAAACGCTTAATGGTATTTCAGGAATAGAGTTCGGGAATGTGACGTCATATCGCTAAGCATTATGGGATTAGCAGCAATTGTAAACTAATGGAGATTTTAGAAGTTAAAATACTGGAGTTATTGTTCACATTAAAACAATTGGACACCACAGTGAGTTAGATGTATTTACCAGCAGTAACTCAGCCGCTAACGGAGTTGTTCCACGGCTTTTTTCTCCACTTTTTTATACTGTTTTTAGCTAATGTTAATCAACGGAAATGTATGCTAACAGCTGCAAAGATGGCCGATCTCCATGGTAACTGTAGACTTTCCCGAACTCTATACTTCTCAATTCCATTTCTGTTTTGCATGGTCCTACTGTGCATCATGTAGCATTTTGTGAACATGCTGCTGTAGATTTCCTCACCCGTCCTGTTGAGCAGCATACCATGTCTGCTCGCTGGCACTCTGGCATTTCCAGCTTGGTGTCGAGTTCACATTCACCATGCTGCAGTTCAACTTCAGGCTCACTGCGGGAATTACTTGTACTTGCTTTGGATTTCTTTGACATTATCAACGTGTAATGCATAGGCGGAGAACATTATGGTGGTGTTCCTTTTGAGGCCCATTTAGCTGATGGAAGGTTGAAGGAAGCTCCAGACGTTTTTACATATTGACACACGTGACGGCAGTTTGCATAGTATTTATTGTGGGTTTTCGTAAAGGTAATTGATTTGGCCTTCTATGTTTTTCTGAACTGAGATGCTCAAATTGTTGCGTAATGTTTTCATCAATAGGTTGTGTTCACGTGACATCACAACATTCTAAAAAGTCTGTAGTTTATCATTGAGGTGGAGCTACTGAAAATTCCATGTTAACGCTCAAAATGCAGATTTGTAGGCTGAGTTCATTGCTGATTTCTCTAATTCCTGGTGCAAATCACTTGAAACGAAAACGGTCACACAGTTCAAAGTCCTCTCTCCCAGCTTCATGAATCATGGTTTAATAATTTTCTCATAACAGTGTCCAAAAGTGGAGACAATCTTCAGCGTGATGCTGGTAGAAAGCACTTTCAGCCATAAAAATAATATGTCAGGTTTGTGAATCTTATCACTGTCAAATAATGTTCAGGGAATCCATTTGGACATTTTCTTTTTGGCAAATTTCTTTCAAAAACTGTTTCTCTCCCATAGAGTTGTATTGGCACCTGCCCGCCAACTGTTATGCAGATTCTGTTTCTATTTAAATCTAAATAGAAATGGCACCTCAATGAACATATCAAAGAATGACCTAAATAACATTGCATAGATGGCCACTCAATTTTCTCAACACCTCCCGTTTGGCACGGCATAAAAGTTACTCTACATGATGTGCATAAAGAGAAAATGTTCACACAAAGTTTCAACATCTCTGTATTATTGCTCATGATATCTTTGCTTGATGAGTGTCTCTTTTTTTAGGGCGGCGGGGCATTTGTTAGCCTTATCACACACTAAATAGCAGGATTACTGCAAATTCGGATTAAGAAGAGTGTGAAGGAGCAGAGGCCATCTGTCTGCAGCCCTACACTGCTCTGTTTTGTGATGCTTAAAGTATATTCAATTGTGTGTTTTATTATTCCATCCTTACATTCTTTTGACTGGTTGGTTGGTTGTTTTTTGTATAGTACTATAAAACTATTGAATTGGAGAAGGGTACTTGAAGTAGGCCAAAAGTGTACATCATACTCAAAAGGTTGGGAACAATTGGGGTAATGTATTGTTATGGTGTTGAAATCATGGCACCAAAAAAAACAGTCAAGATTGAATAGCAAGTGCTAAATAAGACCACTGATGATCTATATTTTTAAATTGTTGCATTAAACTAAAACAAACTAAAACTAAACACGACAATCTGTATTTTTGGCATATAGTTCAGCTTGCCAAACTGTCAGAATCCTGAAAGAGTTTATTCATTTAAAACAAACTCTTTGTGTTTAGGCAAAGCGGGCGAGCCAGTCTACTCTCCCAGTCACAGTGGACCTCAGGCATCACCATCCGGCGCCCTGCCTCCTCTACGCAGCAACAACCTCAACCCTTTGACGGTAACACTTTGAAACACAACCTTTGTCCATTTTTAGCAAGCCTGCACTGGCTATATGTTCACTTTATGATCATTTTTGTCGAATAAAGCAGTTGACTTCCTTCTTGTTTTGAAACACTTGTTTTTGTCCTGTCAGCTGAGTCTAAGAATAGCACACTGCTCCAAGGCGCACATTAACAGCTGATTGGTTTATTGACTGGAGCTGAGGACACACTCACTACATTTGCAAGAACAGAGTAGTTCTGGTGGAGATCTCTGGTCGGAATACTTGTCTTGTTCTACATGCAGGTCAGAGAGCGATAGGGCCAGGGTGTGAAGAAGAAACCCTTGGCGCTAAAACTTTGTAGCTCTTCTTGCTAAAGTATACATGCTTTTCAGTCATGTGACTTTTGTTGTTATGGTGGCCATTTTGAATTCCGAAGTAGAATTTTGTAGTACTACAACATGTAACAATATCTCTACTCAGGATGAAAATGAAAGACCACTGATCGACAGTGGCATTTTTATGTACTCGTGATCATTGCTCAAGAAGAAAACAGTAAAAACACGGCCCCAGAGACGCACGTTTATGTGAAGAAACCAGTAAATCGGTGTTTTTAGCTGTTAGCATGCTACCAGTTAGCATTTAGCTTCAACTTGAACCTCTCCAAGAGAAAGCCCTGAACCACAAACATCTATGCTGCGTCCGAAACAAGCAGATTAGTAAGAGCTCTTGCGCCAAACCGGATGTGCGTCAGCGTCCGCCATGGCAAGTTGCTTCCGAATTGGTAAGCCACCCCCCTCGCCCCCACCCTGGAGTGATTCATGCGCAACCACTGTTGATTGACAGGAGCACATTTAATAATAAAAATAATAATAATTAAAAATTAAGATTCTGCACAAGCCAAACTTTATAAAAGTGACAAAATCCATGTTGTCGTCCCCACAGCTCAGTCGCATGTCAGTGTTAAAGAGTAAACTCAGTAAACAGATTAAATGCTTTTGTTTTTGTAGTAAAAACTTTGCTGCTGTAGCTTTAAGGAACAGCTGTTGAAATAAAATAACACTAAAGGGAAATGTATGGATCATTTGGATTTATTTTTCTCCTTAAATGTTTGGACACTATGTTGTTGTTGGACACTGTACAGTAGGGGGCGACATGCACTTTTGTTTGGCCTCACTCCACCAATAACTTTACAGAAGAAGAAAAACAGCTGTTGGTGATGTCACTTCCCCTTCCCCTGTTTAAGGATGGACGGATTGTGCAAATTCTGCTGAAGCTCTAGTTCACTAACTGCATAGAGATCTAACAGTCGACCCCATGACAGGTTAAGGAGTTAGTTGCTAGTGTTAGTGCTTAGAGGCTACAATTTGATGGTTTCAGACGCAGCCCTAGCCTTGGATACAACATGTGACAGAGGTCAAAGTTGAGCTGTTACTGTAGCATTTCCTCAGGGTTCATAGATGTGAGCCACACATGTGTTTATCGTGTTGAAGACATTGACAGTTGGTTGAGGACAGTTGCTAACTGGTAGCATGCTAACGTCTTGAGCAGCTTAAACACTGACTCAGACTCTGTTGACATGACAAACTGTAAAAACCCCAGAGAAAGGTTTTCTGTTTCCTCTTTGATGGGTTAATTTAGTCTTATGAGTGAAGCAGATCTTTAGTAAATCCTGTACAGATATTGTTACCTGTTGTAGTACTGCATGTACTTCGTGTTCAAAATGGTGGCCGGATCTGCGTAATGTCATTGGAAACGCATGTATTGTTTGACAGACATATAGTTTTGTTAGTGCATTTAAGTGGAAACAACTTTACATCAATTTAATTGTGAGAAACTGGGTACACTCGGCGTTCCCCAATAGAGGGTATGCAAATTATTAATCTAAAATGGAAATAGAACCTTCAACATTGCAAATTGAGTGGCAAATCAAAGAATAGCATTGCAGACTTGCCACTAATTTTGCCCTGTTGTTTTCCCATGGTGGAACTGTCTTTACCATGCTGTTGCTATGCTATGACATCAGATGCATATCCTCTATTTGAGAGATTCCAATAACGACCCCCAGATTGGTGTTATGCATGTAAATTATGCTTTGGGAAATCTGCGCGCTTAATATTCTGTTCTATTTTTTGGGTGAAATGTTACGTGGGTGGTATTCTGCCGTCTCTAAACGTAGTGAGTGGTTGGCAGATAAAGCGAACAGACTTGACATGAAGACAATGTTGAATGACTGGGCCATGTTTATTGCTCCAGTCAATGGCATTTGTAAAACTGCAAATAAACAAGACACAGAATTGCAGTCAGTATTTGCAATAAAAAACTGCTAAAACTTTTGTAACAGAAAACAGTAGCTGCAGTTATATTAACCTGCAAAAACAATTAAATATACACTAAAAGGTCAGCTAGCTTAGCCGCGGCTAATTAGCATAGATTAGCATTACTACCGCTGCCGTTTAGCATAACAACAACACCGAACAAAGGCCTGTAGGTGCACAACACGCAACAGCAGTAAAACTTACAGGCACATGCTCCCAGGAGCTCTGTGGAAGATCATTTTTGCACCTTAAGCAGACCTACAGCAATTATTTTTACGGTCTATGACAGCAACTCCTGCTTGTGTTCATGACTTTACACACAACAAAGATGGCGGCCGAACAACTTCCTTTACACAGACATGTCGAGAACAGACTCTCCACAAGAGGGCAGTGCAACACTTAAAGACCTTAGGAGACAGCACAAGTGGCATTAAAATACATTGCATTTTACTTGCTGTGGACTGTATAAACCCCAATTCATTCTATTTTTTAAAGCAAACAACATGAAAATGTCGATCAACAGATGCCTAGGTATCTGTGGTTCAGTATATTTCCTACTGCCAAGCCTCACTTGATTTTGTTGTATGCAGCTCGATACCCTTTGTCATACAGTGAACACCAGGGGGTTATTTATCAAAGTGGGTGCAATCAAAATATGTTGGCATGTTGCATCTAATTTATCATTTCATGCTGCTTGCATTAGGGCCCCAAATCTGATATAAGAAAAAAAAAAAAGCTCAATGTGTAAAAATGCTGCAATTAGTCTGCTGCTACTTGCTTTGCACATGAGCAAACGCTTGGTAAATGTTAAGAAACAGTTAATACTTGTTTTATGTAACTCTTATATTACTTATATTTGTAGCAGCAGGCTCTCCCTTTCTCGCCTCCCCTCATCACATTCATTAATACATCTTAACTGGGATTTTAAGTGGCTATTGGGCTGGAAAACCTTGAGCTCCATCTGGAAACGCTGTCACTAAAATGATCCAGGAGTGTTTAGAAACTGTGACTACAAAGAAACAGTTTCTCTCCCTCGTTCATCTTGTATTTCTTAGAAGGAACATACACATTTTGGTTTTGGTCTGACAAATGTGTATTGTTTTTTGTTTACATATCTTTAGGGGGTTTCTAAAGCCAATATGTCAGAAGCGGTCCAGCTCTCTCCACCATCACATCAGCTGTATGAAGACAACTCCAACAAGCGGCCCGTTTTGACGTCACAACCAAATGGCTTGGCACCTGTTGGTTCCACCCGGCCAGGCCTACCTGTGTCCGAGAGGCAGACCCACAGCTCAGAGCTACTCCACCACCGCCAGGGCAGTGCCACATCTAACAAATCACAGGACGGCAAGCTAAAGCCTGTGTCCATGACTTCAGAGCAGGCTATGAAACAGTTTATGTCCAAAATGTCATCATTTGAACACCATGAAATTTTCAGTTACCCTGAAGGTAAATTATAATAGAAGTTATTCAAAAAAATGTTTGGCTCGGTCACTGAACTTAATCTGTGAGACAAATTGTGGATGCATTTCTGTCCCCAGTGTTTTTTGTTGGTCCAAATGCAAAGAAGCGATCAGGGGTGATGGGAGGCGCCAACAACGGTGGATACGATGATGATCAAGGGTCATACATTCACGTTCCTCATGATCATCTTGCGTACCGTTATGAGGTTTTGAAAGTGATTGGCAAAGGAAGCTTTGGACAGGTACTTCATCTCAGTTAAAATGCTTAACATAATCTAATTCAATTAATTATTATTGCTATTGTGCTCTTTCTGCAGGTGGTTAAAGCCTTTGATCACAAAATACAGACCCACGTTGCCTTAAAAATGGTCCGCAATGAAAAGCGGTTTCACCGCCAAGCGGCCGAGGAAATTCGCATCCTGGAGCACCTAAGAAAGCAAGATAAAGACTCCTCTATGAATGTGATTCATATGCTGGAGAATTTCACCTTCAGGAATCACATCTGTATGACGTTTGAGCTGCTGAGCATGAACCTTTATGAGCTAATAAAAAAGAATAAATTCCAAGGATTTAGCCTCCCACTGGTCAGGAAGTTTGCACACTCCATATTGCAATGCCTGGACGCACTGCACAAGAACCGCATCATCCACTGTGATCTAAAGCCTGAGAACATATTGCTCAAGCAGCAAGGACGTAGCGGTATCAAGGTAAGCAAGCCCATGAATGGTAACTTTTATCATGATGGTACGATCAAATCACATTAACTGTATTTTTTCTTCTGTGCAGGTTATAGACTTTGGGTCAAGTTGTTATGAACATCAGAGAGTTTACACCTACATTCAGTCGCGGTTCTACAGAGCTCCAGAGGTTATACTCGGTAAGATTAGCTAAATCAAATGTACTTCTACCCTATTTCTATGGAGCAGGTGGCTTAGAGTTGCCTAATTTTTGGCCACTGTGTTTTCTCGGCCCACAAAAATAGCATCTGTTGGACAGCATGGAAACATTCTAGCTGTAAACAGATCTCAACCATATGCTGATACATGTGAGCTCTGCGCTGTCTAAAGTGACAGAACTTGAGATGGCCACTGGGGGTGCCTTAAAAGTCATTTTAACTTCACAAAAGAAATGTATTTGTTGCATTTCAATTAAAAATACAAGTAAAAATATACATGAAAACATACATATTTAGTTTATTTTGAACAATGCTACTGAATACTGTATGTGTATAAATCATATTCTATACTGTACCCTGTGTATTTTTACCCTGACAGTTATGTATGTTGACTGCTCTCAGGATCTAGGTATGGCATGCCTATCGACATGTGGTCTCTGGGTTGCATCCTGGCTGAGCTCTTGACGGGATACCCTCTACTGCCAGGTGAGGATGAAGCTGACCAACTGGCCTGCATTATTGAACTCCTGGGTATGCCTGGTCAAAAACTCCTTGATGCCTCTAAAAGGTCCAAGAACTTTGTTTCGTCGAAAGGTTACCCACGATACTGCACTGTCACAACGTTACCTGATGGCACAGCTGTGCTAAACGCCGGTCGCTCGCGTCGGGGTAAAGTGCGCGGCCCACCTGCGAGCAAAGACTGGAGTGTAGCATTAAAAGGCTGTGATGATCAACTGTTTTTGGACTTCCTGAAGCAGTGTCTGGAGTGGGACCCCACACTCAGGATGACGCCTAGCCAAGCACTTCGCCACCCATGGCTTAGAAGAAGACTTCCCAAACCCCCCACAGGAACTACCACTGGGGAAAAAACCTCATCCTCTTCAAAACGGACAACAACCACTGACGGGAGTGTCACCTCGATCTCTAAACTCAATGCCACATCCTCCTCCTCCAAAACCAGGACTAACCTCGCCGCCATTACAGATGCCAATGGGAACATCCAACCCAGGACTGTTCTGCCTAAACTGGTCAGCTGAGACTGACTGCACCCCACTTGCTGTGGTGGGATACAGTTTTATAATTGGCTAAGAGCAACCAGATGGAACTATGTAAATCTGGCTTGGCCAATTTTAAAGAGCATTTTACAATGGTTTGCACAGCATTGGGGTGCATTCAAGGAAACTATATTTGAATAGTTATATTTCTGGGAATACATGTATTCCTGAAACTATGGGGTCCATATAGACTAAATTTAACGTCAGGTGTGATGAAGATGAGCAGCAAAAACGATAAATATAACTATGCGGCTGCTCAGACAATCAACTCACCACTCTGTAGCTACAGGTCACAGAGACGCTTAAACCACATGGTGCTTACAGTTGTTTTTTTTATATAGTTTTTTTTTTTTTTTTTAAGATTTTTCAATAATAGAAACCAAAATCATAACATTTGTACCTTCACCAAACACTCAAAAGACCAACAATAATTCACAAAAATGTTGGTTAAACAGAAAACACATTGTAGTAACATTTAGCTTTGTAGCACAAGGATGGACAGACCTTTGACTTTCAGAAACCATTTTTAGAAAGGAGCAATTTTAAAGTCAAACTATCATGTTCCGGTAGGATTTTAAAATGAGCTGATAATTACTGACTCCTGGTTACTATCGACAGAGATAGTAATTAACAGTCAGATTACTGATTACGTGGTACTCACAATTTAGTACCCAGTTTACCTCTTTGACCATATTTAGTCTGCTGTTGCGAGAATTAATTGACTGTTAGCTTTTTGGTAAGCCAAGCACGTCTAATTGAATCATGTGATTACGAAGTACGAGTGAGGAAACAACTTGGGCATGGTTTGACAATTTTAAAAGTCGACCAGAAAAAAATGCAAGAAATGACATTTGGATTGTTGCTAAACTTGAACATAAACAAGGGCATTATTATCACGCAGAACTAAAATGACTACTGAATCATTATAGTTTATTTTTATATCCACATATTTGGTTACTGTAAGTAGCAACACTAACTATTTAGTCACACGTGCATGTGCAAATTTAATGGAGCTGTAGCTGTCTAAGCAAGAAGGTATTTCTGTATTTATTGAAGTGAAGTACTAAAATCCAAGCCGTAGTCACAATTACAGAACTACTGTATGTTGGTTCCAAGAACACTTTAGGTTTTGTCTGCACTTTATGTTTTCTAGAATCCTCTCCTTTTCTCTACTCGGTCCATGTGTAAAATGCAGAATTAACATTTTAATCAAGTGAATTTCTTCATATAATTTGAAACAAATCGTTGAATCATATGTGTGCGGCATTGCATCTTTAAAAATAAGAATCTTAAGTAAATGCTGTTGTTTTATAAGATACTGCCTCTACCAGCTGGACCTACAATATCTAGATGATATGAGCAATAGAGCTGAGGTTGAAGAAGAACCTTAATTTAAAAACTCAATGAGGACTAGAACGATGCAATCACTCAAATATAAGGATTTATTGATGTGATTGGGAAGAGGTTGGCGAGTGGTATTTATTTGCAACATTTTATTATTTATTAATCTAATATATATTGACTAATGTAGTCCATAGTATTAACTTGAACGTGTGCTGTTCAGCTTTGTGAACAGCTCTCAGTTTGGCCTCAAACACAGCATAATGAAGACGAGGAGAAAGATAAGAGTCTTTGTCTGCCATTCTCAGCCAACATTGTAATGTAGCAAACAGACAATGGAGGATATACAGTAGGTGAGCTGCACAGAGGAAACTGTCACCAACACTACCTGCTCCGCCCAACTCAGGGAAAGCTCCGCCCTGTTCTGGAGGAGGGCTTTTCTCTTTTTGAGTGTATGTTTTCTTATGAAGTAACTTGTGTGTGTGTTTGTGTGCGTGTGTGTGTTTTTATTTGTTTTTTACTTTTGTATTTTTTTAAGAGAGACAGAGTGCTGAGTTGTAACTGTGCCTTCAGTATCTTGTGGCTATGGTACACTTGACCCTCTCATACACACAAACAAACTGATAAAACAGTCAAAAGAAAAATGGCTTTCAGGTAAATGACAGTAATTAAAAACTGATCTGAATCTAAAATAACTGTGCCCAAAAGTCAACCAGTGAAAGCTCATAACGTCTTATAATGTCTTACAATTCTGATGTAATACATGCAATTGTAAACCAATTTTCCCTCATTGTAAATGGCCACCCTGAGTGTTTACAAAGCTGAAAGTGGAAATCAGGTTGTATCAGAGAAGTAACCCCTGATTTTAGCGTCACCGATAATCGGTGTAATCTCTTCATCCTGTGTTGTGTGCTGAGAAGGGTTGTGTCACATGGCTGCACAATGTATAGACAACATATCAGGCATTCGTCGCCACTTGTCCCTTCTAGACGGAAGGAGGATTATGATGACGACTGGGTTTGGCACAAGCCAATTGACCACTGGCGTTGAAGCGCTAGCTGCCTGCTGCACTGTCCTGTCCACAGAGAAGCTATAGCAGTAATCACAACTGCAGGTTGCAAGAAGCTCTTTGCAGAAGTGCTCTAGCTCGTGTTAGCATAAATGTAGATGTTCATTTTCATGTTTGTACCTCAGATTGCAGTTACCATGTTCTTTTTTTTTTTTTTTACTGCACTATTGTTGTGACCCAACACCAAGGGCATTTGGTTGACACTACCAAAGTGCATTCCTACACAGTGCTTGCCCACAGCAAGCTGCTTAAAATGTAGACATAGGCTCAAGTAGATGTTTAACACATAAGGAAAGCATTTGCTGTCATCGAAATGAAGAGGAAATGTGTTATTTCTTTTTAATTTAACTTAATGATGTCAACAGACTCAAACAGTACATATTTGCTATTTTGCAAACAGCTGTATCAAGGCAGCCGGCCTTGTTAACTCTGCAGGTTTTGTTAGATCAATATCCCCAAGGAGTTTTTCTTACAGAACATAGCTGCTATGCTGTGTTTCTGTAAAACTTGCCAGATGTTTTTTTATTGTGAATTTCGTTGTATATAATGTAGAAAAGTTGCATTCATGATTTGATGGATAAATGCACCCGTTTTACATTGTACTGTATTTATTGTACAGAACCCAAGTTGACACTTTTTATAGTGAACCTTTGTTAAATTTTATTGTGGTGAAACATTAACAATAAAAACGTTTTTTATTGTTTAACTAAAATGTTTTGTAATTTTTAATGACTTGATTAAACCGATGTGTCCGTGTGCTCTCATGCGTCTGTTCCTCTGAGTTTCAGATTTGGTTGTGCAACCTGATTAAATTCCACTGAAATGTAAATTTGATTTTGAAAGCGGCACCTGCTCAGGGCTCACACAAGCAGTTACCATGACGGCACTGGTTTATATGTGCGGATGAGCATCCCCAATCTGTGACATGTAAAACCTTCATTTCATTTATGCAGATGATTTAATCTGCATTTCATTTCATCTTGTTGGTGGTTGTTGGTGATCTGTCTCGCTGTCTGTCTGTCTGCTACAGAACAGATTCACTATCCAGATTAATATTGAAAATATATTAAATAAACGGAACACCCACAGTAACTAAAGCCATTGTATGATTGGATTAGATGAGTTCCATATTAGGCTTTGTCAGATTAGCAGGAAGGACAGGTCTGCTAATTATAGAGGCGAAAGCTATAAACTGCAGCTGCTACCCTGATGAAGACAAAGAGATGGGAGGAATTCACATCAAACGAGGGACAGACTTTAATATTGTATTAACAGTAAATTGTTATTTATGATGTTTTTATATTTATACAGTTAGGTTTTCTGAATATGGAGGCACTTCTAGTTTCAGCTGAAAAACAAAACAAGGAGTGACGAGGGCTGTTGGACCCAGGTCAGACCACACTCCTGTCAGTTTTACAGAAGAACCTATTATATTTTTATTAAATATATATTAAAAAATATCATTATAGTTTACTTTATATGATCGTAGCTAATTGCCTTTTGTCATTTGTGTGTTTAATCATTGTTATTACCGCTAGAAAGCGTGCCGGATTGTCATACGCCCACCACCACCACTACAAATTGAGCATTTGCACAGTGTTTTCCGTTTTCTCTTCTTTCAGAAACCAGCACAAATGTGGCAGCCTGTGTTTCCTCCTGTGAAGTCCAGGGACGGGAATGTCCTCTCTTACCCAACCCACACTGTTTAACCTGCGCCTCTGCTCATTGACAGCAGAGGCGCAGATTAAACAGGATAGAGTGGGAGCAGACAGCTTTGCAAACTTTTGTTTTCGTTCAGAAACAAAACATTACCACATGGCTAATTTGCATGAGTTCTTATGACTTTACTGTTGCTGATGAACTCTCTCTCTCTCTCACCTGGCACAGAGCAGTCAGGGTGAATTCTTATAGACTGAATCTGAGAGCTGCAGGGGCAAAACTGAGGAGAATCAAGGGAGTGTGCCCCCTGAAAGAAAACTAGTCCATTAGACCTTCATAAAAATATATATAGAATAGAAAATATAAATAATCATATCAATGGAGAAATTCACTTGTTTCATTCAGCTCTAAAAAAAAAACACACTGTAGGATAGACAGGAAATGTGCAAACAATGACATTGTAAATAGAGGTCTCTTATATACAATGAGTAACAAAAACTTTAGGGGGCAAAAAATGTCAACGATAAAAAAATAAATAAAAAAAGGTCCGTATTAGCACTGCAGGTTTACAGTCATAGTGCAAGTGGTTGATAAAGTGACACAGATACAGAGATTATTGCACATACAGTTTTGCAAAGAGGTTATTACTTTACAGCAGGGTTCAGTTTGACAGTGCCTCAGTCTGCCACTGAAAGAGCTGCTCAGCTCCTCTACAGTTCCATGCAGTGGGTGGGAGGTGTTGTCCATGATGGAGGTGAGCTTGACTAATACCCTCCTCCACAGAGTCCAGGGGGCAGCCTAGGACGGAGCTGGCCCTCCTGACCAGCTTCCTCAGTCTGTTCTTGTCCCGCTCTGTGCTGCTCGGGGCCCAGCACACGACAGCGTAGTGGAGAGGCTACCACAGAATCATAAAAAGTCCTGAGCAGAGGCCGGCTCGCTCCAAAGTACCTCAGCCTCCTCAGAGGGTGGAGGTGACTTTGGCCCTTCTTGAACAGGGCGTTGGCATATGATTATTTATTTTTCTATATATATTTTATGTTAATGCCACATATGCTAATCATTGTGCCACTATTGTATTTTACACAAACCAAACAAACTAAATCACAGCAGTCACACAAAGGATACGAGATCTCACTTAAAAAACGAGCCGTGGCATTGTGTCTCGGATCTGGAGCTGGGAGTCTCTGGGTTCAGGGCAAGCGGAAAAAAGTGTGTGTTCAGATGGTGTCAGATTTGGCAGGTCAGAGGTCAGTTTATTTCCAGCACCGCTCTTCATCAGGCAACTGTCTTTCTCACGCACTCCAATCTGTCATTTACTGCTCTGCATTGATACAGTCCCGATCAAACGTTTTAAACCAGTTGAAAGATGGCAAAAAGTAGAACTACAGTCACATGCAACAAGAAGATATGGGAGTCAGACCAAAAATAATTTAAAAATGAGCAAAAGGACCCCAAATCCAACAAACTGGGGGGTAAAGGGATTTATCTAAATTAACATCTAACTAGCAACACAAAATTCAATCTATGTGGACATGGAAAACATGAAATAAAAAATGGAAGATGGGGTGGAGGCGGGTCGCAGCACAGCTGGGAAGCGAACGAACCATGATTGCTAGAGGCTTAAAAGCAGGACCGAGGTAGATGATTGGCTGCCACGGAGGTGCGGCAGCTCTTTTACGCTGATGGGCTGAGGTGGAGGTGTGGCCCTCACGGAAGCGATCATTGGCTGGAGGTAGATGATGCTGAAATTGGTCTGCCAGGTTGAATTAACGCCTAGGCTTCACAACAAATTAATGGTAGTTATGGGGAAAATGTCAACGTAATTCATATGATTGATTTTCTTGTTTTTGATTTCCGTTTAGATAATGAATGAGGATTTCTCTTTCAATACTTTTGATCAGAATTGCAATGCTGAAAATAGTGAACAAACTGCATGGAATTAATTTAGAATGAATGTACTGATAGCAAAGAGTTTGGCATTGATCCTGAAATCTCAAGACAAGTCTCAAGACAAATTTTGAACAAACCAAAGGCTTGGATTTTTATTATAGTAACAGAAAAAATAAGAAAGGTGGCGGTGTCGCATTTTTCAAGATATCAGCCAGGAAGTGAAAGCTGGGCACAGATGGGTCTTCTAAATGGACAATGACCACCAGTTCTGTTTGGAGGAATGGACCAAAATTCCTGCCAACTATTGTGAGACCATTGTGGACGAATATCCAAAACGTTTGACCCAAGTTATACAGTTATAAAGTTAATGCTATCAAATACTGAAACCTACAATATCCTATAAGGATAACTCAAGAATGTGCAAAGCTAGACCAACACACATGATACAACAACAAGTGGCCTTATTGTTTGACTAAATGACATTGAATCCACATTTTTGCACAGGTTTGACTTTTTGAAGGGTCATTAACTTTTGATCTGCTGCAAAAATAATTGTTGTTTTAAATAAAATGTTTACTAATGTTTTTTGTCTCTCTCCCTAGAACTACATATAGAACAAGACACAACATGTAGGAAATATCCTCCAGGTTTAATAGTGTAGAGTAAAATATACAGCAATGAGGGGAAACAAATGAACTAACTGAGCCAGCTGAAGAAACCTTGAAGTGATGCACTTTTCATGATAATCAGATGTGTTTTGTAAGAACACACATGTTTATGAACAAAGGGACATACAATGTGCCAAGAAACATAATGAAAATCAAGTGAGATAAAAAGCAGATTGAGTGAAAAACTGCTTGAAGCTTAGTGAGGTCTTTTTGACGTTCCGCCTTGCACGATAAGGCAGTCCTGAGCCCGGTCATACAGCTGCATTAAACAGAGACGCACTGAATCACAATATACGACAGTCTCCCTAGACAGATCATAATGGGATGAATCAGATCATGATTAAATTATTTCTTTTTATCAGATGATATAAACAGTAAACAGTAAAAAAAAAAAAAAGTTTGGGGTTCTCACTTTGTTCCTCAGAGCATTTTCTACCTGGCTCGCCTGGCTGTTGTCATTTAGTGTCCACAAGATGACAGCAGAGAGTTATTGTGCCATGTCCTGGCTGTAGCCAAGATCAACATCCAAGATTGACTCTAAAAGATGTGGTGATGGTGGTGGGATTATGATGATGATGATGATGATGATGATGATGATGATGATGATGATGATGATGATGATGAAAACTAATTTTCAGCCATAAATATGCAAGCAATGATTACAGTTTTTTCAAAAAGATAAGACAAAATTATTCGCATATAGTCACCTGTATGTCCTCTATTGGCTTAATTTTATCTGAGTTTAATTATATTCCTATAATTTTGACCTATTCTTGTTTAGTCCGGAGTTAACCCTAACCAGACAAATTCTCTACTTTGTAATTTTCCATTTTGTTTGTGTAAAACGTGCAGGGCTGTGCTGAAGAGCCGCCTGAGCTATTGATAATTTCATGTGGTCAATAGGGAACTTTAAAAATGATATCATCTATAAGCCAACCATTTGCATATAGAATGTATTAATTTTGCATTAGCACATTATATTTCCCCTCTGTGCAGCGTGCAACATGCTGACTCAGCCTGAAACCTGCCTAATCACACTGAGCACAAAGGAGGCGGTGGGTGACGGTCACAGAGCTGCATGTTATCATACTTTCCATCGTTGTTCTGCAGAAGTGCAACTGCTGCACACCATGAGAGGGTTTCATTTTCATATTCTATGCAGGATCTCTGCATTATATGATCTACTAAAATGATTGGTTGCCATGTTGGGGTGTTTATATGATCCTCTTGGCCGGTCACTATTATTACTATATCGACTTTTCATTCAAAAGATAAACATTTTTTAGACTCTTATTCCCCCTTTTTATTTCAGTACATTCATTCTCATTTTTCTTATTTTTATCCTATTGTGATACATGAACACATTTATCAAAGTCGATTGGGTTTGATCTCATTATATGTGACATGTGAAATATGATAAAACAAGAGATTACAGTGATTTCCATTGTTATAGTTTAACTGGCATAAAGTGGTCTTCAATATTATTTTCCTGCCTCAATATATTGAACTTTAAATGTTGTTGTTTAAAGTTGTTGTTTAAATGTTTAAATGTTATTTTATTTTCTCACTCAGTTTTAAGCCAAGTCTTTAATGAGCTGTGACCTGCAGTGGCAGTTGGAAAGCACAGAGCACTTTCTAAGAAGTTCAAGCTGAGTTGTAGACCTATGGGTGTGGGTACGGCTCGACGTTACTGTAAAGTGGGCTCTATAGCATTTACCAGAAGACATGACAGGATGTGACATCACATCAGCCTGTGGTTGAGGAGGGGGCGGGGGGCTGGTTTTGTGAAGATGTAGCTTTGGAGCATCGTACAACAAGTAACTGCAGATGGGTTACCTCTGTGAAAATTAGAATTCTCACACAACAGTATCTTATTACATAAAGGTCCAATTGAAGCAAAGAAATATTTAATTATCTCTCAACAAAAGCAATTAATTGTAAACACAAATGCACTGCAGATAATGAGACAAAGGCTCAGTGTGTGTGTGTGTGTGTGTGTGTGTGTGTGTGTGTGTGTGTGTGTGTGTGTGTGTGTGTGTGTGTGTGTGTGTGTGTGTGTGTGTGTGTGTGTGTGTGTGTGTGTGTGTGTGTGCGAGCATGTATGTGTGTGTGTGTGTGTGTGTGTGTGTGTGTGTGCGAGCATGTATGTGTGAAACTTGTCCTGAAAGAGTTGAAAAGAAATTCATGACATCAGACTCAGTCTAACAGTCAGTGATTGAGTTTAAAAGTAAATATGTAATAGTGAACATGGCAGAATATCCTACTTCCTATACTTAAGAGGAACTCTATTCTGTGAATGGGCCCCTTTTCATGTAATTGTGACATATTTAGTGTGCTATTACACACACGTCTAAAATTAACAGGACAAAGGCAAGTTAAGAAACAGAGATTTATTCTCCTTAAGTTAAGTTAGATTTAGTTAAATTCATATTTAGGAGGCTTTCAGTTCATAGGTTCAGTCATTTCTAGACAGTCCAACGGTCCAGATGACAGTTTGTAGAAACATTGTTGTAGAAACATGAGTTGTAAAAGGAGTAAAAGTTATCACAGCAGAAACAAAAAGGTACAATCAAAGGGGAGGTGGGCACACTATTAGGACCCTAAAACAGTACATTAAATGTAAAACAGAAGCTATATGACGGGAAGGCGACTATAGCACAGACTACTGCTATACCAGATGACATGTTGCTCTGGTGAGCCATTCCGGGACCTCGAGCATCTGTCCTATTAGCAACCACCCAATACTTTCAGCACAAACGCCATTGCACTAGCTTACCCACAATGCACCATGGAAGTTGACTACAACTCAGTGGCTGGCTTTACGCTCCAGCCGCCGGCTTGACGCTCCAACACAACATGAACAACATGTAAACAACTCGTCCACTGCATGCCTAGCCCGAGTGCTGCATGGAGAGGTCAGGCACGGGTGAAGGGCTCCCCCTACATCTGATTGGTTAACTGCAGGGCGCTAAACCCCAACTCACTACACATAGCTTACTTTAAGCTGCCTTAAAGCTACTCTAAACGATCCCCTTTCGCTGACCGGCATGGTTGCATTCCCACATTGCATCGCTAGATGCACCACTGTCACAAACAGAGAGTTAACTTTGTACTGCAGAAGTAGACCGGCCTCAGAGCAGGGTTCACTACTGACACCTACTGACAAAAACATCAAAAAGACATAGCTTAGTGTAGCTTTAAGCTATCCTGTAGCTGTCAGTAGTGTCTGTCCTCCTCCTGGCTTCAAAAAACTGACCTCAGATCAGCCTCTGTTGGTGAGCATGGGAAACACGTGCGTGTCCCGATTGGTCAACAGTGTCATGTGATCACTGTTGGCACAACACAGTTCAGTGCTGCAGGCTACGAGCCTTCAACTTGTCTATAGAAGATAGAAGTCGCCGACACGAAGCAGCATATTTCAGTAAATTTAACAAGAAAAGGAGATGGACAGAGACAGCATAGAGAGGCTAGTGGAGGGAAGTAGATGAATAGTTCATCTCCAAACTCGATGCCGCAGCTAAACTCTGTTTGCAGTTGAATTGTAGCTGGAAAAGGTGGCTCTCGTTCTTTTGGTGATAGAATGTGCCGTTTCATGTGGGGCTAACTGTGGCCTTGAAAATAGTTGTTTATGACAGAGACATGAAAAGGCAGGTGTTTTTCTGCCTTTATTCCACTCTGTCATTGGCCGCTGCAGTCTGTGTGTTACGTTTGGGACGGTAAAATCAGCCACGTTTCTCCTGTGCGTCCAAAATCAGCCTTAAAAATCAAACATATTTGATTTCCTCCAGCTGGAGTGTAGTTGCGTCTTTCTGCCGAGTCCAGTTGTGACCCCCTCACACTACGAGACACGCCGGCCTTCGACTATAGTCACGGCTCGAGAAAACATAGGGCACTCAAACCGTGTAGTGTGTTCTGACCTTTAGGCATCAAATCTGATGCTATTTTCCCAAAGCGATTATATCACTAATTTGCACCATTATTAGCCCTGTTCAAATATAACAGCCTATTCTTTTCTTTCTTAAGAAACAATTAGAGAATTGATAAAGAACAGAAATATGAGGGATTGTCAATGACACTGATATTGTGAAAATCCTTATTATCCTCATCCTTATTAGCTTGTTCATTTTGTTACTGATAATACAAAGGGAAACATATAGTATGAACAAAATCTGTTATCTAATTATGTCGAAATCTTGTCGAAATCTTGTGGGATTTGTATCTCGGCCCACCCCTGCTATGTGGAAAGTAAACATTTTGATGCATATAGTTATTTGCTATTATAAGTCTGTGGTTTTTTTTTGGCATTTAGAACATAACACTTCCATAGAACTAAATTTACACTGAGGTTTTATTTTCTGCAACACTTAAACACCTTACCAGCAGGTCGGTTAGATGTTTATCAGTTTTACGTATAAGGAATGTTATTGGTGGGCCTTTCTGAAATCATTTCCTTCTCTGCACCCAACAACACTCATTTTGCATATGATGCGTGTGTGCTGTTATGTGCTGTTACGTTTGTTCTGTTATCGTTTTTGAGATATTAATGATTATTTTATCAGATCTGAGGTCACCGTGCCCCTTATCAAGCTCCAAAACCGCTAAAAATTGAGTCAACCGTTTGGTCTACATGTGTGCTGTTTTGTGCTGTACAGATTTACATTTGTGCCAAGAGAGTCTAAACGCAGCTGATGGAGAGTCATGTGATCAGTGGAGCTCCAGACCTCCACATGAAATGGCGTCACATTTATTTAAATTCATTTCAATAAAATGCCTTTTGTAAACTCCACTATCCTTAAGGTTAGGGCTATCTTAAGTTTGGATTAGTTTAAGCTTGTGTTGTCCTGCTGAGGTGACATTTCCCATGGAAAAGTGCCCCTCCATCGGCTGCGTTCAGACCCATCTCGTTTGTGCCGGTTCTGTTTTAAAACTATGACAAATGTTAGAGCCTTGAAGGATTCACGCACGTCCTCCTCTGCATGGACACCACTGACTGAAAAAGAATCATCAATATCTCAAAAACAATAACAGCACAAATGTGGCACAAACTATTGACATGTTTTGAATATGAATTTACGTTTAAAGGGCCAGCTTCACTCAGATGAAAAGCTCCTTCACAGTGAGGCAGCCTCGATGCAGGAGCCCGACATGCCATTACACCGTCATATAGATATTTGATCATGAAATAGACAGTAGTAATGTGAGGTGACCGAATAGGATTTCATTGGCAGTGGAAAAGGCTTCACTTGTAAATATGACCAATCTAAATAAATTACTTAGGGAAAATTCTTTTCATTTAATATGGCTGTCATGGTAAATGTTTGTTCCATGGGGTGAGTGGAGCTAGTCTCTCCCACTGTGGGACAAAGTTAGCACTCTGTTTCAAAGATGGCGCATCTAGCAATGCTATGTGGAACTGCAGCAATTCCGGGCCAGAAAATGGATTAGCTGAAGGCGGCTGTACTTGTGGAACTTTTTCTGCGGGGGGAAATAATTATGATATAGAACATTATATTGATGCGTATTTGACCTTTCAGTGGCCGAGCGGCTGTTTGGGTGGTATTGTCACAGTGACCTCTGTAACGCTCCAGGATCTATTGAGCGTTAATTCACCGTTACCATGGAAATCTGATCTGATGTTTGCGGGTACTTGCAATTATTTTCCATAGACTAACATTAGCTAAAACAGTATAAAGGGTGGGGGGAAAACCATGGAACAACTCCTTTAGCTTCTTAGTCAAACCTTCCAAAAAAGAACGTCTAGAAGGTCTTAAAGGCCACTGCATAATTTGCATAATTTCATAATGCACCTTTAATCATAACTTATCCAACCCATGCCTATGGTTGGTAAAAAGAGATAGAGCCTTGAAAACCCAAAAGCTAACGGTAAAGTCAACATTTTAGGACTGAAAACATGGAGCAGGTTAAAATACAGTTCTAATTTATTACAAAATTTGATACTTGGTGTAATAAATACAATATATGAATAAATAATCAGCTGCAAGTAAACACAGTACGATTCAGCGTTAATTCATAAATTAAACAAAAACGTAGAAACGTAGGAAATAAATAATAAAATATAAAAATTAAAACATGTGCAATGCCGCCCATTAAGCTTCACTATTGCACTGTAAACATTCACAGGTCAAAGAATGATACACTGGTCGCCCAATAGCTTTCTCCTCATTGGCATGGAAAAGTCCAAATAAATACACTCTTAATAATAAAGTGATGTTTTGTTGCATTGCAGTTTTTTCCTGGTTTCAGGGTTTACTTCATCGCAGCTTTGGCTTGTTTTTTATATCTCTGGGTTTGTCGCCGTCGTCTCTTCCTGCTGTTCTTCACCAGAGAGCTGGCTTCTTCATACAGCCGTGGTAGCTCCCATAATGCTTTGCTCTGGATGACCAAGTCGCCAGTCTAGGGATAAGAAAGAAGATTGAAAACTTTAGTTCATGTTCAGAGGAGCTCATACACTGCTCTGAAGAACTGCTCAGGCGAGGAGTACATTTACTGACATTTCCTCAAGTGCATGTACAATTTTAGACTTTATTTATGGTAATTATAGATCATTTTCATATGTTTGAGTAATTACTTAGTAATTGTTTTTTCTGGTTTACACAGTTTGTGTCCAGTGGAGACATCATGCAGTCCACCACTGTACTGCAGGTCTATTCGAGACCATCTATAGACCTAAACATGTACATTAGGGTCCCTCTGGAGCCAGAACTCCCCTCTAAAAGAGATTCTAATCTCAGTGGGACTTTCCTGGTTAAACAAAGGTCCGACAAATCAATAGCCCAGTGCAATTAGCATCAAACACATGATCTGACCCATGGAACAACGAACAGGGAAGAGAACGATTTGAGACAACAGACGGTGACACTTAAACATACCTTGATTTCATGTAAAGAGTCAAGACTTTTGAGAAGCTGCTCCTGCTCCAGATAATGTTTTTTCGCCAGATTGTTGACCATTTTGAGGATGTATTTCAGTTGTTCTCTGACACCGTCACTGGAGCCAGTCTCCACAGCATTAGCGTTGGCGCCATCGGGGCGCGGGCTCACTGAGGTCGGGCTCGGGGTGGGCAGCTGCTCCAACATTTTATTTATCAGTCGAACATACGTTTCCAAAATACCTCCCATGAACACTTTCTTAACCTGTAGAAAGACATTATTGCATTCAACATTACAAAATTAGAGATATGAACGCCAAGGACGGACCTTGTAAAAGTGTTAAAAATGGAAGAATAAGTAAGTAAGTGCTTTATTCGTCATTGTACAATTGTAGAACAAAACTGCTTTCAGGTGTTTGGTTAGTCCTGAGCCGCTGTGACTGAGCCATTGTGGGCCCACCTGAATAGCATGTTTTTGGAGGTGGGGGAAACACTGCCTTCAGTCTCCACTAAAACAGTGCATTGTCAAGACTGAAGCATAGACAAGGTTCATGTAGAGCTCGTAGTGGAAACTGTGTGGTTTCCTCACAGCGGTGGGCTTCTTTGGCATTGAAAAGATAACTAACTTGTCAAACCAGGTTCAAATAACAGGATCTTGAAACTTTGACTTGGAAAGTACTGAGAACCAGAAGCTATTTTTACTTGGCCATTGATGTGAATGTGAGAAACGTTCTGTCATATCTAAATTGAGCCAAAAGGGTTGTAAGCTATAAATAAACTTATACAGAAAGTAGATGTGACCAGTGGGATTTATTCATTTCTAGAAGAGAATAGATATGACTAATCAGACTCTAAAATGACCTGGATTTAGTAAAGGTCACAAATTGAAACCACGCGCACAAATTCTTGAATAGTGATAGTAAAATGTTCTCGTCAGTGTCTGAGATGTAGAAAAAAACACAAATCCCAACAAAAGTCCACAGCAAGAGCAGTTCAGGGGAACAAAGGCTGGTATCACTCTGCAGATGATGAACGTCACAGTCATGTAGTAGTGTAAGTCTACTAATGCAAAAAAACGCTTACCTCCATTTTTCCAACCAAATCTTTTTTGGAGAAAACTGGTGTCCCATTAAATTTCTCTCTAAAGGGAATCTTCTGCAATGAAAAAGAAAGGAAGAAAATGTAAATTGCATATATTCAATTAGACATTGTTTTGTGCATAGTATTTGACCCATTACTGAGAACATGTGGCCATTAAAGTAGAGTCAAAAGTTGAAGCAAATGAGTTTGTTCACTGCGGGTGCATTTTCACCTGCACTGTTGCATAGTCTGTAGTGCAACATGCGTATAGTCACATAGTACTGCAGTAGTGTGTAGATGTACTCACATAGTGCCGTGTCAGGTTCTGAATGGTCTGGTTCATCCTATGGGGAATGTGTGAGCCCCTGACCTGTCCCAAGAACAGCAACAGACATACATAGCATCCCACACGGTTTGTTGCATCCATCTGACGTTTCACTGAAGAACACGACCTGTGTCCGAGAAGCAGGAGCGCACAAGTGTCTCTGTCTGAACTTCACTCTGAATGTTTGTCTTGTCATGAAACCTTTTTATAAGAGAATATGTAGAGGAAGAGAGAGTCTGTGAAGCACCGATGATCTAGGTGTCAAAATTGTGGTTGGCTGTTTCCTTTAAATCACCAATCTTCATAGAAGTAGGTGAAGGGGTCTCCCACTCAACAAACTTGCACAAACTCATCAACTTGTATATATGGTTGTGTAAAATAATTAAGGTACTACTGATATTGGAAGAAACTGGTGCCAAAAAACTGGTGCTGAACCAATATTTCTTTAGATATTAATTGTTTATGCCTGGTGGGTCCTGAGATTGCACTAAAGAAAGTTACTTGGTTGTTCCGGCTCAAATAAATGATCAAACATGCAAATAACCTTTTTCTCTTTCAAGATATGTGGTTAACAGAACTAATTTCTGAGTGACACTTTGTAGTAATAGTACCAAATGTGGCAGTGTATGCATGATTTTACCAAACCCAGGCAAGACAGGATGGTTTTGATTTCTCAATTTGATGGATTTTCAGTAAAAGGAAATGCAAAGGTGAAAAGCACGGTGTGAAATGATGTGATGTAATGCTCTGAATAGTGACACTGGTTCAGTTTAGAGAAAATGAATTAGATTTCCTGTCAGTGTCCACGCTCAAAAGGAATGTTTTGGCTGGTACACCTATATGTATCAAAATGTTTACTTTCCACATAGTAGGGGTGGGCCGAGATACAAATTCCATGAGACGAGACGAATGTTTTGGCTGGTTCGCCTTTGCTCTGCCTGATCCCGTCAGATGTTGGAAGCTAAGCAGGAAGGGCCTGGTCGGTACTTGGATGGGAGACCATTTGGGAACACCAGGAAGTCTGGGCGAATGTCGTGAGTGAGTGATTGGTGGTAGTCGGAGAAGCTGATGACGCAGACTTGTTGCCTCGCTTCTGTCAGTCTACCCCAGGGCAGCTGTGGCTACAATAGTAGCTTACCACCACCGAGCATGGAGTGAATGAATAATGACGACAGTGTAGCACATTGAGTAACTTGGTAATACAGGCTTGTAATGTGTCAAGTGTAAGCCATTATTACTATTATTAATGTGTGATAATGCAGTTTAACATAGCTAATGGCAGCAGGTCAGCCTTCACTAAAACAGGCAGGTCATACAAGACTTAATATTTCACAACATCATACCACTGTTGAAAAAGGTTATTTTGTTGCTAATAGCATTTAGCTTTAGCTGTTAGCTCAACTTAAGCTGGTTTAAGGATAGCACCTACAGTCCCCCAAACGGGGGATCGAATGAAGCACTGCCGATTAGTGCTGGGTTGTGTTTCTAATGTGTTTCTGATACATCGAAACACATTAGTGGTTTAAAAAGGCCACTACAAATGAAATTTGCTGCATATCTACATGTGAACAACAGAAAATACTTACTGAGTTCATGTTTGACCTTGTTCATGTTTGACCTTAGGTCAAAACACGTTGTGCCTCGGAAACTTTATTTGGTAACACTTTATAATAATGGTTCATGAGTTCATGCATGATTTTCATAAACTTATGCATGAATTAAAGCATAATTTCATGATACATTCCTGCATAACTAAATCATGACTTCTCTGGAACAAACATGATCACATAGTGTGTCATGGATGACTTCATCCCTGAATGAAATGTCTATTGACTGTAATGAATGTACATGAAAATCTTAATGATTCATCATGATCATGATGATCACAAAAGAATACCATGAATTCACTAAAACAGCAATGAAGTGACAATAAAATGATCAATCAATCATGACCATGAGGATCATGTATGAACATCTTGACTCATATGGAGGAAATCTACTTACAAATTATGTCCCCTCAACTAAAGTGGTGCATTATCCCAAACTTTTTGACCTGTTAAAGACCACCTTAGTCCTGAAGAAGAAGCAATGATTTCTGGATTGTTTTCTTCAATTGGAATATTTGTGTGGAAAAAAAACTACTTAAAAACATTTATTACAATTTATTGAAGTATAGGATAACCAAACAAGTTAACAGGTTAAAACGTTTAGGATAATGCACCACTTTAGTTGAGGGGACATAATCATAATGAAATCATGATGTATTAAGTCAAATGATGAGTTCATGATTGTCGTAAATGTTATTCTATAAAGTTATACTTTGTATTCTTGTCCATCATTTGCATGCAGATTTCCTCCATATGAGTCATGATCATGATTGGTTGATTATTTTTTTGTCATTTCATTACCGTTTTGGTGAATTCATGGTATTCTTATGTGATCCTCATGATCATGATGAATCATTAAGATTTTCATGTACATTCATTACAGTAGTTAGACGTTTAATTCAGGGATGAAGTTATCCATGAACCAACATGTGATCATGGTTGTTCCTGAGATGTCATGATTTAGTAATGCATGAATGTATCATAAAATCATGCATGAACTTATGTACCATTATTATAAAGTGTTGCCCTTTATTTTCCTAATTCTAGTACACTTGGTACTTTATAGGCAGAGCCAACCATCCAACCATCAACTGGTCTTATTCTTTTAATCAGGACTGTATTTTTACTTTACTTACTGACCACCTCTGCCGAGCTGCACAAATTTGATGGAAAACCTCAAAGAAAAAGAGTTTGTTTCACTGAGTTCTTGATCTTGACTTCGTCATATATGCTTGGTTTGGATGTTGTTTGGCAGCAGTTGTTGTCCATAACTACACTTACTGCAGCTACATGAAGGAGACTGTCGAAGCTCCTACCTAGTCCGACTAAAACAGGATTTCCAGAGCCCTTGTAAACCCGAGAAGTTAGATTATGGGGCCGTCTTTTGACTTGACCCTGATCCAACAATGGCCTGAGTCTATTGTAGTCTGACCAGAGCAGCATGAAACAGCTTAGTCCAAACCACAGCCGCGTTGAATTGGACAAAGCTACTTCGCACGCTCCTCTGTCCCGAAAGCTATATGCCGGGCTGCCGAAAAGACTACTTCAGAGAGGCTATTGTCCAGTTTACTAGTCCAACGAGGAGACAGCCTTTATGCAGACCCAGCTGAAGAGGACATTATTCTGCTCATGAAACAACTGTCCTCGATTGGATCATCACTACTGCACAGCCCTCTTGTTCTTTGTTCCCCTGTCCCACAGATTCAAATAATGCTTTTTAATGTTGAAATTGTATAATAAGTAGAGGTTGTCACTCTACTTCTGTATTTTCTTGAGTTCCTGCAGAGGTGGTTTTTCTTCTTAACACTGGTCAAGGGCAGAGTGAAGTCCTTCACCATTCCCGCCACCTTTCCATGCAGTAATGTTGGTATATTTCGAAACTTTGACACATAATGACAAATAAGCTGTGATGGGTGGTAGCTGTCACACGTGTTTCCCTGCCTTTTCACTCGCCCACTGAGGGGAAGTCCCACTCTCTGATTGGTCAAGACACCTGGGTTCTCGCTGATGTCACATTGATGTCACAGGAACGGTTCAGGTTCTCCCACACGACCATTTTTGGCTAACTACATTTTAGTACAATGTTATGTGTTCTGTAACAATCTGCAATAACTTGTACCTATGGGTTAGATACACAAAGGAATAACTGTATTAGTACTTTGTAGGTACATAATGTAATAGGATACGAGATCCTTAGGGTTAGGGCTTAAGATCAGGGTTAGAGTTAGAGTTATGTCTTATTACATTATGTACCAACAAACTACAAATACATATAATTCCTTTGTGTATCAAACCCATAGGTACAAGTTAATACACATTGTTACAGAGCACATTACATTGTACTAGATGTAGTTAGGTACAATGTATCAAGGGTACTGTAAAATAAAGTGTTACCCTTTATTTTACTCTACACTAATTTAGTACAATGTAATGGGCTTTGCAACAATGTGTAATGACTTGTACCAAAGGGTTAGATACACAATGGAATAATGTGTATTAGTACTTTACAGATACATAATGTAATAAGACATAAGACCCTAACTCTAACCCCAACCTTAAGTCCTAACCCTAAAGGTCATATGTCATTACATTATGCACCTGCAAAGTGCACATTATTGTTTGATACATTATTGATTGTTACAAAGCAGATTACATTGTACTAAATTGTGTTAAGTACAATGTATCAAGACAGTGTAAAATAGTGTTACCCAATTATTTATTTATTATATTTTTTTTAGTTTTAACTTTTTTGTGTTAAAGCTTTAATGTATTTGTTCCCCTGCTTTCTTTGTCACTGTACACAACAGAAACACAAGTATTTCGAGGTGAGTTTTTACACTTTCTTCGATTACATCATTGCACTGCGAGGTGAAAACCACTCAGACCAGTTGATTGCAGCACATGGTAATGGTCTGGTTTAACATGTGTGAAACCACTTCTTCTTTGATAAAATGTTGCAGCATTTTAGTTTTCGCGTGCTCTCCCATTGATATGACGAAAAGGCACATCGCCTCTTGGACCAAAGTGAGATTTTTTATGCAGTTATTTATTTGCACATTTATTCAGTCCTTTTCTATAGACATATCTGTTCACGAGTACCATAGTGTAAGATTGTCGGTCAAGTCAGGAGTACCTATATTTGGAAGGTTGGCCTATTGTGCATGTTTGAAGCTTAAATAATATAAATTCTACTGAGACTTGAGCAGATGACCTTATTGTCGTGGTAAACGGCCCGTCACGTCACAGTGTTCAGATCACAGGGACGACACAAGCAGGCATTCATCATGATAAACCATAACCACTTTCTAAATGTCAAACTGGACTAAAATTGTTCAATAGTTATCAGTATTCGTCATTATACATATTGTCATAAATCCTCCATTACAGTTGACCAGGCGGGGAGTTTGTGGTTGCTAGGTACCAGAGCAGCAGATAAACAGTTGCAAATGTCTGCGTCTGTGACAGAGTGGGGTTATAATGTCAATGTCAATGTCAGCTTTATTTGTATAGCAAACAGGTACACGATTTATAAATTATAGTACAACAAGAGAAACACATACAATAGAGTCATAATGCAGCTCAGCTTGAGTTTTTTTCAGGTTTCTATGGTTGGAGCAGCTCTGACATTTAGGGGGAGACTGTTCCAGAGGTTGGGAGCAGCCACACTAAAAAATAAGCTTTCACTTTACTTAGAATTCTAAGCTGGAAGAAGCTGGCTTTTATCACAGAATTGATTTGTTTGTCAAATTTGATATTGTTGTCTAAAACTACCCCAAGGTTTCTGGCAGAGGCTCGAAGGTGAGGAGCCAGAGAGCCTCATGCGGGTCATTTGCAGATTTGCTGTTGTTAAAAACAATAAACGATATATAGAGTTGGGGAATGTGATGTCATATCGCTAAGCATTATGGGATTAGCATAAGCATAATGGAGATTTTAAAAGTTAAAATACTGGAGTTATTGTTCACATTTAAACACTTTGACACCACAGTGAGTTAGATGTATTTACCAGCAGTAAGTCAGTAGCTAATGGAGTTGTTCCACAGCTATTTTCTCCACTTTTTATACTGTTTAAAGCCTATGTTAGTCAATGGAAATGTATGCTAACAGCTGCAAATATGGCGGATCTCCATATTCATATATATTCATATATATAATCATATTTTTAGTTTAGTTATTATCTTTAATTAATGAATTGTTATCTATGCAAAGCTAATTCAAGTAATGTGATATAGGTGATCAGTTATGTGTGTGTTAGTAATAAGTTGTCCCCAAGTTATTTTTCAGATCAACAGACTTTTGTAACAAATTGAAGCTACATTAAAACTGCCCGTCACATGTCCGACTTCGCTCCATTATAAGAGTGTTGGGTGGATGAAGAATCCAGGAAATCAGTTCACACAGTAAACCTGAATACATATAATTGTATAATAGTTGTATTGCATAGGTCAGATGTTAGACCTGAGCCGCTGTCACACTTTCCTTCTAATACACACACTCCTTATCGTGTGTGCATTGTCGTAGACCAGGGGTGTCCAAAGTGCGGCCCGGGGGCCAAATGCGGCCCTCAGATCAATTTATGGTGGCCCTCGGCCTCTTGCTGTATCGGTACACATCACCAGAGATGGACCTTTTTATTTGAAATGTAATAATTCTATACAATTCTAACCGAACAACTAACATTTTACTGTGAGACTGAGCTGACATGAAGGTTTTAAGCTTAAATCGAGGTATGGGGCACAATTTAAACCTCTGCTAGTCGAAGGTTTTGCGGCACTAACTACTGATCTACGGCCCTTCACCCCGTGTACGCTTCAATATGCGGCCCCCCCATGAAAAAAGTTTGGACACCCCTGTCTTAGACTGATAAACATCATACATGTTTGTTTTAAGAATGAGAGATATACATTTAGTGCTGAAAAAATGTTTATTCAAATAAATACCAAAATATCACACCACATGAATAAATAAGGCGTTAAATAAATTAAACAAAAATAAATATCCTTCTTTTTAACAAATTGTGTTGATTACTCAATAAATAATTAAATAGCTTCATAGTAAATATGATCAAATTCAACACAAAGTGAAAACCTAGACGACTTTGTGCTGGTGGAGGGCATTAGTTGTGTGTCATTGAGCCAATCCTTTGTCCCTGGAATGGAGCAGGCACGAGGCAGCGTGGTACACCTCCAAGAACTCAGCCAGAGCCTTCCTCTGCACCAGCGGGTCGTCCACCTGGAAAACAAGGAGACTGAGTGATCATGATTCCCTTCACAAGTTTTTTTTACCATTTGATTTGCTCGCTCAGAAATAACATAACATGGAATTGGCATGTAACCAGTGTTTTCTGGTACACTGGGTTAATACTAGGGCAATTGGATTACTTATTCTACCCTGAAATGATTCACACTTGTGCCCTGGGTCCCTGTATTCACCATGACTAGCATGTTATTATTGCTATACACTGTAAGCAAAAGTCCTACTATTCCTACTGGACATCTCATACAACCTTCAGCATCCAACTTTATCTGACTTCCCCAAAGTATTTCAGGTTCGTACCTTGATCGCGTGGATTTCGGAGAGCAGGCGCTCCCTCTTTTGTTGGAGGTGACTTAGGTGTGATTTGAGTTTGTGCGCATGGTTCCTGAGCTTCTCTAGGTCTTCTGAGGGCACTCGCTCCAAGAGCGACTGAGAGCTGCTGAAGATCCTCATGTACACATCCAGTGTGGCATTCATCAGCATCACGTCTACCTTCAGCATCAAGACAGTCACACGGAGTCTCAGTACAACAGTTCATTATCATAATGCATCAGAGTCACAATCCATGTTAAAGCGCTATATAAGACATGCTTTATTATTATTATTATTATTATGATTATTATGATTATTATGATTATTATGATTATTATGATTATTATGATTATTATGATTATTATGATTATTATTATTATTATTATCATTAATACCATTATTATCTCTTTGTGAGAGGAAATGTTTTTTTTTTTAAAATTAGACATGATTTCTAGGAAACTGTTGTAAACAAAAGTGATCCTTTTGTTTATGTCCCACACGACTATGACATTAATATTTCCAATGCATTTAAAGTTAACAGCATTTCTCAGTCTGATTAATACATGTGTGTTCCACTGTATTGTGTGTAAAGTAGGCACTTACCTGACATGAGTTATTCAAACTCCTAAGGACTGAACTGAAGAGGGGGTGAGAACCAACCTCTGGATGAGCCAGGTTCTGAAACGCCAAATCATTAAATACAGTTAGCTGCAACAGTGATGGCAATAATTAGATATTTGCTTCATTACACAAGGTGTAACAGACTCAGTATTAGTGCCACAGAGAGACGATTGTAAAGTTATGAAGTTATGGTTCACCATTATTCTCATTTACACTCTCGATTGTGCTATTAGAACTACAGAAGATAAAGAGTTAACCCTGATAAGATAAAAGTGACATTTGATAAAAGATTATGCTTCATTAATCATGTTATTTTCCAGTAAAAGTAGTTCTTGTTCTGCTTCTTAAAATGAATTGTATGTTAAATGGCACTTTGTTAACCTGTTATTGCCATCTTAGGGTTAGGGTTAGTTACTTGCTCCAATTATGCATTTCCAAATCCCAAAGCGTAGTGATAGGAGAGTTACCGACTATATGTCAATGTGATATCTCATTTGAAAGCCAAGACCTTCTAGCTTCTTAAAGTATGTGTAAGATCTGTGTGAGTGAAACACAACTTACATCACATTGGCCCTCATCATAACCCTAACCCCAGACCCTCTGATCAGGTAAAATGAGCTTATTAAATTAGAAAAGTTGAAACTCACCAGACGGGTTGCAATGGACCCGTGGGCTTCAACCAAGGCAGAGTTGATGGGGTTGCACGACGCCACAGCAGCTCCTGCCAAAAGCATCATATATATCAGAGCCATAATTGCACCAATGTATCTGAGTGTGTTTCGAAGAGAAAACTGTCACAAGAGAGATGCTTGAAGTCGCTGATGCTCTGAGCTGACCTGATCACCTTCATTTATAGGTGACTCCATCCCTCGACGTCTCATTCTGTGTCTGCGTCGCTGTGGTTGTATATGTCTGTGGTCTGTGGGCTTTCAGAAACTGCACCGACTATACAATAGTTTTCCTCTAAAACACACTCCTCTGCTGCTAAATGCACGCACCAAGGAGAATCCCTGGTCAGGTTTCCACTGATTTTCATTCGCTACATTCATACGCAGTCCGAGAGAGGATAGCCCCTGGTGAGAATGGTTAGAGCATGAAGGTTAAACTAGAAGGTGTGCAGTCCAGGTGGCTTTGGAGGACATAGAAATATATGTTTGATTCGACATATACTGTGCCGTTAAAATTTTATGTGATAAAATCTAATCTAGCATTGCTCATACTAGGACTGACTGGTAGAGCCAGTTTGTACAGTACTACAACAATAGTCAGAAAAATGCACACAAAAGGCTATATGGCAAATACAAATCTGTGTCTGCAATAGCAATTATATTATTTTTTTAATGGCTACTGTACTTTGAGCAGCTGTCAATTATCGCCACCACAAACAGTGAAAGTGTGTCATTGAGAGTGAGCGATGAAGATCATATTTTATACACTCATCTTTGTACATGTGAGTTGTGCAGAGGGAAAGATCGTTCCAATGAAACAGGGTCAGAACAACTTTCAGACAAAGTGTAGACCCCCAGGAGACAGTTAGGATAGTGTCAACTCCAGAAGGGCAAGTCATTACATACAATAGTCTATGCAGTAATTTCCGATAATTGCTTTAGTCAAGTCAAGTCAAGTCAAGTCATTTTATTTATAAAGCACATTTCAGTAACCATGTCAGTCCCACCAAAGTGCTTTACAGGGCAAACAGTTACAGTACACATCCCAAGAAATAAATAAACACATTAGTAAGACTTTCAGGGGGGGTCAAAGGCCAGCTTGAATAAATACATTTTTAAAACTGCATAACGAAGGAGCACAATCTCAATTTTAATCGAAAAGGCTCAATCGCCCCTGGTTTTATGTTGGGTCTTGGGGACAGACAGTAAGTGGAGAGAATTTGACTTTGGATTTGAGTGACTTAGGGGCAGGGTGAGGGGTCAGGAGATCAGTGATGTATTCTGGTGCAAGTGCGTGAAGTACCATTTTAAAATGAATCTTGAATTTGACACGTAACCAGTGGAGATGGGCGAGAATGGGTGTGATATGATCTCTCCTTTTTGATCCAGTGAGAAGTCTTGCTGCTGCATTTTGGACTAACCATAACCGGCTGAGGGAATATTGTGGAAAGCCTGAGTACAATGAGTTGCAGTAGTCCAGTCTATTAGTAATGAATGCATGTTAACGTTTCAAGGTTTCAAGATTGGTTTTAGTTTATCTGTCTGAGCTGGAAGTAGCTTTATTTTTATTTTATTTTTTTCCAGATGGAAGTATGGCGAGTTCTCAGGAGTTTGTGCTAACTCTAAACCCCTTTAACAGAGGCACATGTCATAATTTATATTAGTTAGTTGGTTTCCTTTGATAATCTCACACATACAATCCACAATGCCATATGGCAAACAGTGACAGCCAGATTAACTAACTAGCATATGCATTTCCATAGTTTGTTGTAATTATACCTTTACCTTTACTTCGGTGTGACAGTGGCCAGTGCTTAATTTGTAAATTAGTGTTTTCAGGAACACTTTTGGTCTGATGTGATGGATTGGGGGAACAGGCCAAAACATTTGCCGGAACACTCTCATTAGACACCACTATATCAGATCATTTTTTTGCCGGATCCTCCTAAATATTTCCCGGATCCTTTACCCTGAAAAAAAATGAATTGGGGGAATGCATTCCCGCAAACGGGGGATCAAATTAAGCACTGACAGTGGCGCGGTGGGCAGAACGGGTCGTCTCATGATCGGAAGTTCGGGGGTTCGAATCCCAGCTCCTGAAGCTGTGTCCCTGGGCAACACACTTCTCCCACCTTGCCTCCAGTGTCTGCATACATGAATGAATAAGGTTCTTTTCCTGTAAAGCGCTTTGGGCCTGATGAATAGATAGATAAATACCTTATTGTCAGATGCAAGGATACGAAATTTGTTTTGTTAAGTTCATAATGAAGGTCGAAAAGCACTATATAAGTTGGGACCATTCACCAACATTAGTGGTGCAAATCTGACATACACGGTAAATGAGTTTGCATGGGTGACTTTCAGCATTTATGAGGGACCAAAATCTCTACCTGCGTTTTGCATCCCTTTAGCATGCACTATTTTGCAAATCAGGCCTATGTCAGAACAAATATGATTTATGGGATATTACCGTCATTGAAGTCAAATTCAAATCTTTATGACAAAGTACTGAACTAATACTATTCTGACCCACATCAAATCTGCCATACAAGAAAAGTCCTGGAAGAGCTTGTATTCCAAGAGTTTACTGACTTCCGCCCAACAGTTCTTTCCACAACAGCGAGGCCGCTCTGATGACAAATGACATCTGCCTATACACAGATTCGCTGGTCCTGAGCTCTTGACACAGTGGACCATGTAATCTTATTGCATATGTCAAAGGATGGGCACTGTCCTGAAATGGTTCAAGTCCTATTTTGAAGAGAGCATGGACTATGTTGAAATAGCTAACTATCTAAGACCAAATAGCTGTGGCCTGTGGGGTTCCCCAAGGGTTAATCCTGGGAGCCCTTTTGTTCAATCTGTATCAGCAAATACACAGCAATAATGTGTCCTACCACAGGCCTATTCCCTCTGTCACTGCGTTTCATTTCATTTATTTATTTATTTATTTATTTAATATGGACATAGCAATTACACTAGAAGAACCAGATGCATTGTTTAAAGTGTTATAGCACATGTGCTAATTTTCAACACCTGTCCATAGGGGGCTTTTAGGTTTCAAAGATAAAACACAATTATTAAACACAGTTACAATAAAACAGATTATTAAACTAGATAGGGCACATTTTACACATGTGAACACCTTTGGGCCGATTTGAGCCACTGTTTAAGCCACTGTTTAAGCTCTCTGGTAAAGATGGTAACGTTTGTCTGGAGTTTCAGAGCCGTAGGGAGAGAGTTCCACAGTGTAGCCCCTCTGAAGGAGAAGCTCGACTGTCCAAAAGATTTTCTACATTTTGGGAGCACACAGTCCCCATTAACTGAGGCTCTGGTGGAAGGTCTGAGAGAGCCCTGACACCTCATCATGAGGCCAGAGAACAGAGGTGACACACAATTGTTCAGACATTTAAAAGTCAATTTCAGTATAAAAAATTTACAAAGTTTTCAAAAGTAAAAAGCTTGTGCTTTTGTATGATATCACAATGATGCCATCTCAAAGGTTCCAGACCTAAACAGGTTGAGATCATCGCCTGTGGCCACAGAAACAGAGAAACAGAAGAGAAATTGTATCGGTCTCATTGCTGCTCTCTCTATACGTAAGATCAAACGAAATCTTGTGGTAATAATGGGCTCAGTACTGTTTTTTGACAGCCACGTTACATCATTAAGATCATTGTCAAAAGTGTCTAAACCAAACTTATAGAAACTAATCCTAACTTTTTGAAGGTGTGGGACAGGACATAACTCTGACAATATTCAAATCCAGGTTGAAAACAATTCTGTTTAGCTCTGAATGTGACAACTAAAGGTAATTTATCTGCAATATTTGCTTTCCAATGTCCTGTGTTGTGTTGATTTTATTGGCCTTTAGTAAATTGTATGTACCTGAACACTTCCTTATTCTAAAGCACTTTCAATTCCTTTGTCCATGAAATGTGCTCTGCAAATAAGTTTGCCTTGCCTAAAGTCTTTGTCATCTTGAGATTAAAAGTTTTACTGAACTCATAGTATATATGTGTTTTAGTCTTATGGGACTGTGTAAAGCACTTTATGTCTTTGAGCTGATCCTATAGGATATAACTTGACACAGACATATTACCATTAATACACCATTTTGAGTTGAAATACTAAATTGTTACTCGTGGTGTTAAGGTCCCGATAACGTCCCGCTCCGCTCTTACCGTGACAATACCTGAAACGATAGGCGGTGAGATGAGTTCTCAGTTTTGGTACGTTTATTGAATAAGACGTGTCAGCAAGTAATGCACCATGGTCACGGCCGTGCTGCTCAAAAGTGTGTCTTACAAAGAAGACTTGTTGCTATCTTATACAGAGTAGGAAGAGCTGTACTTCATAGAGGGAATATTTATCATTAGCACGTTATATGCTTAAAAAGGAGTGAATGAGAAGTGATGGGAGCACCGGGCTGGAGCACTGTGACCCTGAGTGTGATCTACAGGCACCTGCTCCCGGGTACAGCCGAGATGATTGTCCGTTTGTGTTTTTTCTTGAAGCAGACACTTCGCTTAGATACATATTAAACTACGTGAAAGTGTCCCTTCAACAGTGGAAAACATGAGACAAGCTCCAAAAAGTGGGCATAAATGTATGAAAAGGAAACATGAGGCAAAAAGGATGACGCATCAGCAACAGTGGAAAAGTCAAGCCACTTGGCATGAGTCAACTTACTGCTGTACGAGGCAAACATTTATACCGAAACACGTCTTAACCCCTTAACGCCGCGTGTCGCTAATTTACAACATGCCTCTTCCTGCAAGAATTTAGCATCAGCTTGAAAGCAAAAACGCATCCAACCTCTGAGTGAGAGGCGGGACATGGCCACAGTGCAGATCCTCCAGAATATCCAGTTCCTCTCCTCTGCACCTTCATGACTCAGACCTCCTCCATTGGAGACCGGCTCAGGCACCGAAGACCATATGCAGCCAAGAAGAGCAACACACATTAATTAATTACATTAAAATGTACACATTTCAGGTTGAACATGTTGTTCTTTCCTGCTATGTCAATGTTTAATGAACCTAAACTTAAAAACACTTATAATTAATTTTTCATATAATTGGAAATAAATTCAGGCGTCAAGGGGTTAAACTTAAAAACAGAGCAACGTTTTTAGCTGATATCATACTCAGTGAGTATTGAATACTACGCTGTTTTGTTTTGAAAGTTTCAAATAAAATGTAAATAGTGGGGAGATAAAGCCTTTTTTTCCTTTTTCTTTTTGGCCAAATTGTCCACTTTGTGATGTAATTGTCAAATTTGGCCTTAAAGGAGCAATACCTGTTTTTTTTTCTAGTTATGGAATGAAATGTGTTTTGTCTTCCTTTAGTATATTGTAAACTCAGACATTTGTTGGGAAAACACTGTAGCAGCATTTGCATCAATTTCATGAACTTGCAGGATAGTCTTCTAGCATTTTTGTGTAAGTGACCCTGAAAAGTGACCAAGTGAATGGTGAAAAGTGCAGATAAACATGTCCCTGTGAAGAACTGGGATGCTACAAATATGTTTGGAAGATTATGGATGAGTTTGTACCACAACCAACATTTCAATTTAGTTGTTTCCTGTTACATTGTTTGAAATGGAAAAATCAGGTATAGGGCCTTTAATGTTGCAAACGAGATGTTAATTAGCTGCACAAATCGGTCTGATACCTGTTCAGTAAAGGTGTCAGAGGACCATGATATTTATATTTTCATTTCCTTTTCAGCTATTTATTTTTATAAAGAGGTCACCACCCATTGAGATTGTGATCCTTTTGGACCTGCTTCATTCAAAGGACTATAATGGGGCCATAACACACACACATACTTTGTGACAGGATTATGGAATTACATATTTCCATGTTTTCAGAGATGATGAGGATAACAATTAAATAACATTGCTGGTGTATAAATGTTCAAACTTTGTGTCTTTTGGCACTTAAAACTTGTCATAGATTCTTGGCCTGTGGGCTTTTCATAAAGGACACCCCAGGGTGAAAGGGGGCGAATACCTGGAGCTTGTGACCCGCGCGCCCGAGGTCGGAACAGTGCTCCATATACCAGCAGCCCCAAGCCCTTAACCACCAGGTTGTCTGTGTGGAACAGGTAGACCTACAGCTGCCAACTAACTTTTGTGGCTTCACTGGAACAGGGTCACCCTCCTCCACTCTTAACACTAGTCCTTTGATTCTTAGAAGTATAATGTGTTTCTCCCGGCTGCCAATAAATCAGGCACACCACATCCTTTTGTGGTTCAATTCACATTTCACACATGCATACAAGAGTAAAGCTGCTTTTGGTCAAAACCTTTAAGATCACACAGTTATACTGGATGTTCACAGGCCCAGTGGGGGATATGTGGGGGAGTCGGACTGCTGGGATTAACTTTAGTGGGTCATTGTCTCTAATAACGTTTTTTCTACCTGTGTTTAAAAGAAGTGAAGTTTGTCGATGTCAATTAAATAGTGTATGATGAAAGTTGAGTTTCTGCTGCCGTTGTAAACGTACAGCCACACTTTTCTGCTATTTATGATTACGTTTACATCTTGCTGCATTGCCTCATGGATAATCTTCACTTTAAATGTCTCCGCTTTAGTGCCTCGGAAAGTATTCAGTAAATTTCCACTCCTGAGGGATCTTACCAAAAATAAAACTGAATCAATATGAGACTGCACTTTCCAGTTGTGATCATCATGCAAATGTGGGGCTGGGGCAACAACGCACATGTGGTTTTCTATGTTTGCAAAGGAGGTTTACTCTTGACACTTGTGACATGTCACTCAGCAACAGCCACATGTGTGTCTTTCATTCATAGTGTCACGGTTGTTTTCATTGTCTTCCAAGGGTTTGTCAGTCAAATACATTATAATAAGTGTAAAGATAGTGCTAAGAGTGATAGACACCACTGAGAAGAGTGCAGCAATTAAACGCCTGGTGAAAACCACTATGATAAGTCATGACCAGGAGCAGAGTCTCTGTGGAGATTAATCGTTTGAAGAAGAAAAAATAAAATACAACAGCACATTACTGTCCCCTGCTGGCGGATCGGCCATTGCTTTAAGCTTGAGTTGATTTCGCACAGTAATGAAGAATATTTTCAAGCACGTGATGATTTGTGGTTGTACAATGTGTTTCATTGTAATTTCTGTGACAGTCATGAAGTCTGTTTCATGTTAGCAGCAGTGTTGTGTTTATCGTAACAGTAAATATTACAATGCCGTCATAACTTTTTTACATTCATGTTGTTTCTATTCAGTAGCCTCTTGCCTGGCTCTGCCATACTCTTCCCTGTCCATTCCATGCAGGGAGTTAGTCTGGTCACGGAGCAATTGGAGCAGTTTGAACGGGCGGGCCTAACGCGCACAGATTGTCAGTGAAATAAACCAATTAGCGATTAGCGGACGTGACGACAGCTGTGTCCAATTAAACAAATATGAAGTGAATATAAACTCACGCGGAGAACGCGAGGCAAAATCCTTGACTAGTTCATCCAATGATTAGTTTTGGCTGATGTTAACGTTAATTGAACTAAAAACATAGAGGTGCAGCGAGTGACGTAACCTTCTCATTTCTCTGGGACGGTCGTGATTGGTTCGGCTCGGCCTTAGCCGCCAATCAACAACTTGTCTACCGTGCGTGGCCAGACCCACCTTCTTTCGTGCAGAAAGAAGGTGGGTGTGGTTTATCAGGCTAAGTAGCCTCTACACTTCAATATTGCTATTTTGCCAACAGAGGTCGACAACAATCACTTTATGTGTGTATGAAAAACCAGACACCTGTAACAAAAATGTTATTTATTTCCTAGTTTATAAATAAAATTAAATATAATGATAGGAATAGGTTATATTGTGTTTTTGCTCAACATATTAATTATTAGTAAAAATTAAATAAATATATAAAATAAGTTACTCCTTAAATAGACCGCAAAATATCTCAGCAATGTTACAAATGAATGTGAATAAGATCAAGACTATTACATAGCAGTGGTTCTCAAACCGATCACACTGAGCACCAGTCGACCTTCCAAAAACCACCAGGATTAGATCAAGATTGAATCAGGACTGAACCTGGTCTAAAAAGGTTGGCTATGTATATATGGGTGTAAAAAAAAAAGAGAGAAGGAAACCTGTTTAAACTAATGAAATGAAAAGTCTAAAATTGTCGATGACCCAAAGTAAATCTGAACAAGCCCAAGTACCACAGTTTGAGAACCACTGTTGTATGGCATGATCTAATGTAGCATTAGCAACTTCACTTCAAAGTATGCCTGCTGCAATAATACTGACAATGGCGATGTTCAACGTGATAAAGGAGCTTCTAAAAGGCTCGCTGGTGTGAAAGCTCTCCAGTCCATCCCAGCAGGAACATAAACTCTCTCACCGCCTTTAGAGCGCCGCCATGTCGTCTCTGAAAACACAATTATACATTACTTAACGTTTGTCGATCCACACAATGACATCACTCTTAAGAACATGCATAAAGATGTTCCTCTCTCTCACAGGTGAAAAGTGCCTGTGTTGTCATGTGAGTTGCAAATTGAACTTGTATTTGGGGTTTGGGGGGATTTTAGTCAGTAAAGCACTTTGGGCTCGGCTAAATGCACACACGCACGGATACAAGCAGCTGATCTGAGCGGCTGCATTTGTGAAAAGGCTGTATTTACAACGTGTGTAGGTACCACTGTGCTGCGTTTACCTCCTGATGAATGAAGAGCATCAGGTCGTCGTAAAAAGCCTTGTGTTTCCTTTTGCCTTGCTGCTCCTCGTAAACAGCTCAGTCCAAAATCCAAAGAGCGCATTTCACAAACAGGGCGTACAGCAAACTTTCATCAATTCAGCCCCTCCAAGAATCCTGCACCTGTTCCAATAAGCTACAACTTCCTTGTAACTACTGCATAACTCTGCAACTTCTCCGCACCCAATGTGACAATTTCGGATCCATTAAATACTTTTCATTTGGTAAATTTGCGTATTTGAGCGGTGTCCAACGCAGAGGGCTGCTGCCTCTCTTTCCCCGCCCGCCTCACACTCATCCCGGACCTGACTTTGCAGCGAGTGGCTGCACACAGCTGAGCGGAGGGACAGCTTTACTTCAGCTTTATCAAACATTGTGCGCTGCCACAACATTGCCATGCAAGTCTGTCCAGCCCTGTCCTGCACCAGGTGTGACTCTGAAGATACAGAGGTGTCTACTCAACAGGTCGCTCTAAGAACCACAAGATCCAGCCCTTTGTGCTACATTTTCAATGAAAAGCACTTTATAAGTAGATTGATTGATTGATTGATTGATTGATTGATTGATTGATTGATTGATTGATTCATTGATTGATTGATTGATTGATTGATTGATTGATTGATTGATTCATTGATTCATTGATTCATTGATTCATTGATTGATTGACATAATGCATTGCCAATGGCTCTGTGAGAAAGTAAACATGACTGACCTTGATTTTCTTTTGCATTTTCTTGATGTCTCTGGACCACTTTGATGGTTGATCTGTGGGAACCTGCAAATATAAAAAAGAATAGTATTTAATTACCTTTGTCAGTGAAGGTAATTCACAAACTGGGACTCACTTTCAGTGAAATTATAATAGAATATATAATAAAACTATGAGGGCGGCAGGAGTTTTGGAAAAATATTAAATATTAAATAACTAAATATCAAACTTTGAAAACACACAAAAACTGTCCAGTATTCGACTGGAGTACGAGTCATACAGGGCACTGCACCTGCTCTGAAGAGAAGATATATCTTGATCTATCAAGTGACAAATAGAGCTACATGCTCCTCCTCCTCTAGAGGACAGTGTAGCATTCCAAACTGCAAATCAGCATTCGCACAGCTGGCTTTCTCATATAAAGGAATTAAAGAGATCCAAAATAATATCCAAAATTGCTGAGCAGTCAGACCTGTCAGCACTGACGTTGGGATGTTCTCCTGTTTCTGCAAATATATGATCTACTAAAAAAATGTTTTTGATGAACATTTATGGCCTTTAAGGGGCAGTAATTTTAAGAGAATGTAATGTGTTTAAATATGTTGTAGGGATTATGTAAGGACTGATGCAAAGTGAAATGCAGTAATTGGGTAAGTGTTTGGTAAATGTATTTTGTATCCAGGGACTACGGATGCAAATGAGCTATTTAGCCGTAATCTGGTGCATCTCTGCCTCTGTGAGCTTCATTTCTCTGTACATTGTCCCTCAAATAAATAAACAAGTTTTATTTGGTTGGGACAGTGCATAGTAATGAACATACATGGGACTCATGCATGTAAACACGCCACGCTGGATTAGCCTTGAGCTAATTTGCATCCGTAGTCCCACATTCGCACTCTCAAACACACTCTCATTCATCCTGGCCTATTGTACATGTACATTGTACATGTTTTTAGTGGTAGAGGAAACCCAGGGAGAACATGCAAACTCCACGCAGAAAGCACGATGGGAATCAAACCTGGGACTAACCACAGTGTAACCGTGCCGCCTTATAAATCACAGTAAAATTAGCCAATCTATGAATATACAAAATATACAACGGCGAGAATGGTACAATAAGCAGCAGATGTGAGATGAACATTCAGAAACATACAGAGATCCACACAATGTAACTTTACACATTAAAAACTAAAACTAAATATATAATTAATATAAAATATTACTCATCATCTCATAAAATCATTGAGCATGTTTCGACTGGGTAAGCATGATCATCCTAATACTCACACAGTTGTGTAGTGTGTATTGAAGCCTGTAGAGCAGATCGGGGAAGTGCAAAGGGAGCAATGTCTTGATTTTGTCTTGACTGAACACACTCCACTGATAAATGTCAATCATCTCCCGAATCTCCAGCCAGCCAATGGCCTTCTGTGAAAATACACATCAATCAGAATCAATTTAACATGATCTACAGTGGTTCTTCAGACCACACCTTCCACCTTCTTATTATATTGTTAAAAAGCAGTTTGTAAAGTATCTTGAATATCAAAATATACAATATCCTTACAAGTTTAAAGCATTGATTAAAAAACACTTTGGGGCACTGATCTACAGGGTTAAGAATAACGAAATGGAATTGCTCACAACACAAAGATACTCCAGGGGTTTGCAAAATGACAAGTGGACGAAGGGATCCATGAGGCCCTGGTTTAAGGGGCAAGAGGTGCTTTTCAGAATATAATGATCTGTTTTGCTTTGAAACAAAGTGAAAGATTCAATTATATATTTATGGCATACGGCCTAAACCAGATTTTAAATGTCTAGACCAGGAGTGCGCGCACGGGCCAAGTTTGGCCTGCTGCAACAAGTTGGCCCGCCAGAGAGTGGCCTACTTTTGCGCCGCATCTGGTTAATACCAACTCTCTCGCATTCATTTTCAATGGTAAATATGGATGCAGTACACTTTTTGGCCACCAGCGTCAAATTGGGGGCGCTGTTTCACTCCTTTCGCAAAGTTAAGGAAACTCTGTTGTGGTGTCTTGATGTTTATCACAGAGCGTTCTAGCATCAACTTTCCCAACTTTCCAACTTTTATTGCAAAGGTTGTTGACATCAACATTAGAAATTGACTGATTAAATAACTTTTGCTGAACTGACACTTTCACAATGATCTAATGTGGCATTTACTTTGAGTTAACAAATGAATGAGGTAAAGTTAGGCTACTGTAAAACTGTTGTTTACATTTTACACGATATCGTTGCAATGGTTGATTTTATTACTGAAACTGTGATTTTGCCATAGTTAACACTTGTTTTAATGTAGCATGTTATTTTCATCGATAGAATCAAATGCAAATACATACCGAAAAATAAAATAAAGTAACTAAGTATTATTTGCAGCTATATGTAAATCTCGCTTGACATCGCCGTGTTTGGCCCGTGACCCACATGCACTTTTTCATTTTAGCCCCGGAGACAAAAAGTTTGGGCCCCCTGGTCTAGACTAATTTAATCTCTGGTTAGCCATTCATAGTTAAATATTTATTAGCTCTATTTCACTTTCGCTTTAGGTACTGTTAAGTTTGAATAAAGAAATAACCAATCAAGCGCAGTTTGTTGTTGGCCCAGTGGGGGGCAATGTTCTGGAATCTGAGCTGGAATTCCCAGTGGAAATCCACAGCTGTAATGTGAATGTTACTGCACTGATGCTGTTTTCAGAAGTCATAATGCAGACAAACTGTTTACAGAAGTCATAATGCAGACAAACTGTTTACAGAAGTCATAATGCAGACAAACTGTTTACAGAAGTCATAATGCAGAGAAACTGTTTACAGAAGTCATAATGCAGACAAACTGTTTACAGAAGTCATAATGCAGACAAACTGTTTACAGAAGTCATAATGCAGACAAACTGTTTTCAGAAGTCATAATGCAGACAAACTGTTTACAGAAGTCATAATGCAGACAAACTGTTTACAGAAGTCATAATGCAGACAAACTGTTTACAGAAGTCATAATGCAGACAAACTGTTTACAGAAGTCATACTGAAACTGTGTCTCCACGTTCATGCTCAAGACAGTGTCTTTCACTGCTCACGTCCAAGTCCGATTGAAAACCAAATTAAAACATTTGTACAATAAACGAATCGAAGTCAGTTTACCTCAGAGCATTTCGTGCAGAACTTGGGAAGGAGTCTTGCTTTTATGGTCGGCTTTTCTTCTTTCTGAAAGTACATTACAATGAACACATTAGAGTAAATCATTTAAAGTATATGTGAAACTACCGGTAAATACAAATAAAGTACCGTATTGACCCAAGTTCAAAGTATGTTTCAGCTTTTTAGTATTAATGATAATAAAATGATAATAATTAATCTTATTTATCAGTGGCTTATAAATCATAAAATCCATAAAAATATAAATGAGCAGATGTATGGACAACGAAATCAGACAAGGCCATTCTGAACCAGTGGTTTATGAGTCGAATGTGAGAGTCAGTATTGCAGGAGGGAGGGAGTTTCAGAGCTGAGTAGCAGAGCTGAAGGTCCTTCTCCCCAAACCCACACGGCGGGCAGGAGGGACAAAGAGCTGGAGAGAGGAAGAACTGATGAGGGAGGGCAGAGCGAGGTTGTGAATGGACTTGAATGTGCACAGGATTTTGAATTTACTTCTGAGACTGATAGGGAGCATCAGGAAGTACAGGTGTGACAAGAAGATCAAACTCAATCAAAAAACCAATCAATTAACAGGTAAAATAAGGCTTAAATGTAAAATAGAAAAAATTAAACAAAGGAATAAATAATTACATAACACTAAAATAAATAAATACAATTAAAACAAATAAATATTAGTCAAAAGCTAAACTAAAAAGGTGAGTCTTGAGCTCTTCAAAACAGGTCGGTGCGGGTAAGTGGGATTCTGGAGCAATTGGAGTTGTGAAAGGATGAAGGAACCGATAACGTAATAACTCTGTTGAGCCAATAATGTAATAAGGATTTACCGGACGATTATGTAATAATTATTACGTTATTGGCTGGTTATTACATTATTGGCTAGACAAGATGAAAATCGCTCACAAATGTAATAAACTCAGCCAATAATGCAAAAATGTATAATTTTGACTCATTAAACATTGCTTTTGTGCTGTTTTCTTTAAATTGTTAAATGACCTGTTATTTTGTGGGTTTTTCATCAGCTTTTCTATTTTACGGTTTTATTTTTTCACTTTCATAACTTGTTGCATCTCTCAGGCCTTTTCCTACGACAGTAGACCAGAGTGTAAAGCGGGTTCTTAAGACAGAAAGGTCGCCAGTTCGAGCCCCTCCTCAGACAAGTACATGATGTTGCCGTGTCCTTGAGCAAGAGGTGCTTGGTAGTGGTCGGAGATGCCAATGGCACAATTTGGCAGCTTACCCAGGGCAGCCATGGCTACAGTCTGTAGCAGAAAGGGAAAGATTTTGTAAAGAGAACTATTATCCTATTGTTTTTTTAAATTATTATCCTATAATCTTTGTACCAAGCTGTGTTTTAGTCAGCGGTGGAAGAAGTCTCAGATACAGGAGCGAGGTCTTGCTATTCGTCCTGTCAGCCACTTGGGCCACCACCAGCCACTCAGTCTCACATGCTCCACATTCACACAGGTGGGTGAAGTGCCTTGCCCGAGAACACAGCAACAGTGTGCACTTGTGGGAGCATGGTGTCGAACTGGCAACCTTTCAGTCGAAAGATGACCCGCTTTCCTTTCTGGGCTACCGTCATGATCAGATGCATTTGAGCTGTGACAAGTTACTTCAAGTGAAAAAACAGATTGTGATTAAAAACAAACAAACAAAAAGCAGTAATGGTCCCAACTTATATAATGCCACTCACTGTGTCCACTCACCCATTCATACACCAGTGTACACAGACACTGGAGGCAAGGAGGGTGAAGTGTCTTGCCCAAGGACACAATGACAGTGTGCACTAGATTGATGTATTATCACATTATTGATTGAATTTTTCACATTCCTGAATAATTTTCATCTTGCCAGTTATTACATTAGCATTTTCAACAAAGTTACTCTATCGAAGTCCATATTGTTTCCAATTAAACCCTTGCTTGATGGTTAAAGTTACTCGTTTGTTAAGATTGGGGTCAGAGATGTAAAATGTTTGTGATGATGCTGATTAAGCAAATCAAAAACTGACTCGCGGTCTACACATTCATATCAGATGGTAAAGCTACTAATAGAGGGGAGCTAAAATATACAACCTACACAAGTATGAGTAAAAATTAAAATCACACAGTAAATGTAACTGAGTCCCATCTCCAATAATGATGAAAGTAGTCTTTGCATGGCCTTGACCTTGTGTTCTGAGTTCCATAGTGTGAGATGACCTACCGGCAGTATCTCCAGCAGTTGCCTTGTTCGGATCCACAGTTCCCGGATGAGCTCGGGGTGCACCTGCTGACGACAGCTGACCTCTCGCTCCAGGGCCTTCACCGTGGTCACCGGCCCGGCGAGGAGGCTGAGCAGTAGGATGAGAGAGGACGTCCTGGACAGGAGGATTGCCATGTCAGAGTGCAGAGGGACATCTTACGGCTGGCTCCTTTATACCTCCACGCTCTGTGCTCCTCTCCTCCCACCTGTTCTGTCTATACTTTTGTATTCGCTGCTTTGTGTCTGTTAAGGTTTCCTCATGTTGTCCCTGACTCAGCACAGCAAATTTCCAAAGGCCGTGCAGTGCACACTCCTGCACTTCCTTCTCACGCTGTAACATTGTGCACTGTTGGCTGTGGCTGCTCTTCAGTCAAAGTAAAATTGACAGATGTTTTTAGCCTCTTACAGGGTCAGTGTCTTCAGTGTCTGATGATTTATTGAAAGCTATTTTCATCAAACCAACAATAGGTTTTGTTGCATTGGCATTAATCCCAGGTTTTCCCATTTTCCAAGCCATACATATTGCTCAGTATAATAATTACTATGTAAACTATGATATTGAATAAATAGTATTTTTAAAGTAAGAGACAACAAAAGAGAAACACGGATAATCCATTTATGTTTACACTGGGTTAAAGTGCAATAACACATGCATTTGATCTTCTGTCTGTGCAATACTTGCAATAAAATGATCAAATACAATCTGAGATCAAAGGATATATACTAGTATCGTTTGGATCTCTTCCTATTCTCCTCACCCTTCCCAGGTTTTGCCTATTTGTCATCTTGGCCCGAGGTGATGTCATCTTTGGCAAGATCAAGAGTTTTGGTGTTTAGATGTGTGGTGAGATTAAACTAGGTTGTGGTCGGGGTGACGCCGATGGAGGAAATGGTGACTTGGCAGATAGGTTTCTCGGGTGCAGGTTCCAGAAAGAGTCAAGAAGTTTTGTTTGACCCAGATTAAATTGGATCGTCAGCAGACTGCCCTAGTGCCACCTGAAGTCATGTCATGTTCCTGGAAGACTCTGCAACAATCAGGTCAGAGAAACTGCTTCGATCGGCTGTGTGTGTATGAATATTGAGGATGTTCATTCACCGATTGACACACAATGAAACAAAGTGTGAGAAAATGTGGCTAACGATTGAATCCAAACAAAACCAATGACCCTCTTTCATCCCTTGTCAAGTCAAATTATCCTTGCATACAAGGATTCACAAATGATTTGGTATTGATAAGAAATGAGGTGCTAATAAGGGACTTTTGGGTCTCACAATGGAGAAATTCACTTGTTACATCAGCTCTCAAGAATTGCAAATTGTCATGAAATGTGCAAACAACGAAGAACAGGATAATCAACAAACAGGTAATACTTGTGAGCTCAAAGTACAAATTAAAATAGATTTTTTTTTTTTATGTTTACTGGCAGGATCACTTTGTATGTCCTTCTTGTGTTGCCTTTTGTTGTAGTTTTGTGTCTTTGTGGTGCCGCCCACAGTTTTAAAGTGTGACCCACATCAGGCTCAACCGCAAGTGGAAGAAAGATATAGGCTTTGGGTCATTGCAAAATTATGAGTGAATTCTTTAAGTCAAAATACCTTTCGAGTGGCCCAGAATTTTTGACAAGCCAAGTGCGTTTTAAAACAATAGGGTCTGTGCTGAACCCTCCACAATCCATTATGGAATCTTCAAGTGCAGTTTCTGAGAGATTTGTGACAAAGTGGCCACTATCAGGGCTAACATTTCTGTACCTCTTCACAACCTTGTAATAGACAGTTTTTTCAGCAGTTTGCACCTGTTTCTTTGGTATTTCTCACTGATATTCTTAATAAGCTCAAACCATCCTGAAGGAGCAGCGACTCTAGTCCGAGCTCCTCCCGGGGTGCGCCCAGCCACCCTGCGAAGGAAGCTCATTTCAGCCGCTTGTATCCACGATCTTGTCCTTTCAGTCCTTTCATTACTTTGATCTCATGACCATAGGTGAGGGTGGGAACGTAGATCGATGGGTAAATAAAACAGAGCTTTGCCCCGACTCAGCTCCCTCTTCACCACGACAGACCGATACAGCGACTGCATCACTGCTGACGCCGCACCGATCCGTCTGTCGATCTCACGCTCCATCGAAAACACGATCCCGAGATACTTGAACTCCTCCACTTGAGGCAAGGACTCTCCACCGACCTGAAAAGGGGAAGCACCTTTTTCCAGTGGAGAACCATGGCCTCCACTGATATTCTTAATAAGCTCAAACCATCCTGGAGGTGCTGATTCTCATCCCGGCTGCTTCACACTCAGTTGCAAACCTCCCCAGAGCAGCTGAAGGTCCTGATTTGATGAGGCCAACAGAACAATCATCTGCAAACAGCAGAGATGAGATCCTGTGGTTTCCAAACCGGGCACCCTCCGGCCCATATGGACTCCTCAGTCCTTTCTTATTATTGTCCAGCTTCCATTCTTGTTAAAGATTTTGGGGAAAAGGTGTTTTCCTGCTGAGCTCAGGGAGGAGGTTCCAGGTGCCTCTGAATAAACATAACCCGTATAAATATTGTTTAGTCCCTGTTTCAGTGAGCGGGGTATCCAGCTAGTCCTGAAATCTGCAGCACAGCTTTTAACAGTGACCAAAATGGGCTATATGAACATATTTCACCAATCCTTGTGCCTTTGCACTGGCTTCCAGTTATTTTTTTTAATTGATTTTAAGATTTATTGTTTGCTTTTAAAGCTTTCAATGGACTGGCCTCTCATCACAGATCCATCCAGGGGTCCAGTCCCAGCTCGTGGTGAGATGAACCGTGAGAGCTTTCCTTTTGTTAGTGCCAGAAACAAAAGACACTGATCTAAAAGATAGACATTTTTAGCTTTGATTTGAACAGTTTTAGAGCTAACATCGACACTCGGGTTAGTTGTCACATGGACTAAGGGGTTATTTGTCACATGGAGTATAAATGGAGGGATATTATTTTTTTTTGGTCTAATATGTTTTTATGATCACTTTTTTTTTTACATTACCCATGTATTTAGATAATTTGATATAGGCTAATATCACGTCGCCGCCTTTTTGATCACACATTGATGTGCTAACTATTTATGGAAAGGTGGTCTAATTTCGGACCGGTCCAAGAGGCTATAGGTACATCTCCCCTATTCAAAGTATTAATCCACAGTTAGTTGAAAGTGTCATGAACACATCTGCCACTGCGACTGTTTTTAACGTATTATGTCCTTTTATCTCATGAAGCATAAAAGTTGCAAAGCTTTATCAAATTTCATGTTAACACCAAAAGCTCCACTAAAAACAACAACCAGACCCACGCATCGCACTATCGCACTATGATCGAAAAAAAGAAAGCGTCTACTTCAAGTCAGGGGTTAAAGCTTTCATTTAATGCAGGTCTGACTCGTGTGGGAACTTCTGCTGAGCAGTGAACTGTAGAGAAAAGTGTGACAAATATCCCTGGTCTCCCGCGTAAACTACCGCACACAGTGCGGCTAAATATAAGCCTGTTGCAAGAACACAGGTTGGAAGTTCTTTATTTCCTGGTCGGTGAATGTTTTACCTCACGGTTGGAAAATCCCAAGTATGACGACAGAGGAAAGACTACAGGTAACGCAAGAGTGGGATTATCCTTTAGCCTAATTTTGTAGGCTACATTTTCAAAGGAAATGTGCAGCTGGAGATAGGCTACTTATGCAGCAGAACATATAAAGTATAGGCTCCACTTTGAATGCGGAGACATGGGCTCATCACTAACTTCAATCAGAGATTATATTATTAATATCTTTATACTGATATAGCTTCCTAAATCTAAATTTGGACCTGCAGGCTCGATTGGAGTTTGCCTGTTCTCCCCGTGTCTGCTTAGATTTCCTCCTCTAACACTAAAAACATGTGGGCAACAGCAGGTGATTCTGACCATTAGTCTGGCTCCACAGAGACGGGCCCCCGGGCGCCTGTGCTGCTGCCCTTATTGAAGGGGTCAAATGCAGAGAACCAATTTCCCCACGGGGATCAATAGCCTACAATATAGGCCTACCTTACTTTTAAACAACGTTGTGCCCCGTGTGTGTCTGTTGTGCAGGGGAGTGAATATAAACGCCGCTGGCCTGTCACGCGCACTTATGGGCTCTGCTGCATGAATTCAATTTTAAGACACCCACAAGTTTTCTGGAACACATTTTCCCTTGAATGCTACTTTTAGATTGTAACCAAGTGAATCAGGCCTATGAGCTAATACATGTTGGATATTGCTGGGCTGCAGGTTCTAGGATATGATGATGTCATCGGACCCAGCGGGGGCAGGGGCCAGTTTTTTTAGTATAGACCTTTAGAATGCTGTGGTGTCACCTGCAACCCAGCAATAAACTGTATTCCTATTCCTCTGTGTAGAATATTATGCAGAGTTGGGCTCATCGAACCAAGTGTGGAAACAAAACTTACTCTTGTCAGCAGGGGGAGTTGTAGAGCAGGGTCAGGTGTTTCTCCAGTCAAAATGTTTCATATTCAACATAAGCCTTCATGGAGTATGGGAAATATCATTTGATCATTAATGTGGAAATAGTAAATGCTGTCAGATGTATAAAAACAGACGTGAGTGAACTGGGGTCAAATACTGTGTTTTCATGTAGCCTTCAGTTGGGCATAGTGGTGTCAATATTCATAATGTGATCTTGGCCTGTTGGCCTTTCAAGGGCAGGTCTTCATTACATGAGAACAAGGATAAACATTTGTGGATTTTCTATCTTGCGATTTGTTTTGAAAACGGTTTCTTGCATAGAGTTCTATTGGCCCTGCACTCTGTCTGAGCTAATTATTGAGATATTTTGGGGCCCGGGGACCCATCCCCAGATGTGGAGCAGGCTAATGGTCAGAAACACCTGACTGGGGGATTGACCTGTTGTCTTTGGTTTGTTTGGGGGAACAAGAGTACCCGGGGGACACCCGTCCAGACACACGGAGAGAAACATGCAAACTCCATGTGGAAAGGCCCACGTGGTCTGGGCATTGAACCCGGGACCTTCTACCTATGAGGCAAGAGCGCTAAGCACTCGGCTAACCACAGTCTTTTGTTCATAAGTGATAACTTATTCAATTGCTTGGTTTATGTCAGCTATTAGATATGCAAAGGTTAATATGACATTTTTGGCATAAAATTAATGAATGATCAAGTAGTCACAGAGAGTGCTCTATAGGACGACTCTTGGCCCACTCAGTGAAAGTGGGTCAATAGGTCCCGTCTACTTGTGGTTTTTGTGCAATGCTGCACCAGTTTTAAAGATCACTCATTTGCATAACTTTTCAATATTAATTTAACAGTACAATATACAGTGTGCACATAGCAAACGTATGCAGCATCCAGTTATAGTTGAGGTTTGGTCTAGAGCCTCACTTTTGCCTCATACTTTGTACTTTGCCCCTTTTAAACAAATTCAATTTGTGCTAACTTTTTCTATCTTTGGGCAGAAACTATACCCTCAACCGTCACAGTAAACAGCAGCACTAAATAAGGACTAGATGCTCTTCAGAAATAATAATGAATCAGTCGTTTAACATTCGTTACTCGAAAGCATTTTTTCCTTAATGTTTGACTTACCTTCATTCATTAACACCTCGAGAAATGGACAAAGAACAAGGTAATAATAATAGGCCTATGACAATTAATTCAGTATTTATTTTCTTTATTTAGTAACAACCATTCAGTAACAACTTTTGTGCAAAGCTAACATTTAACTTTTAAATACTGTCTTCATAAGCCATACCATGGCTACATGGTCAACACCCGAATGTTCGAGCATTGTTTCACACTTATCAATAAATACATCTGTTAATACACAACATAAATATCTTAAATAGGCCAATAAATAACAGTATAAAAGTGGTTCATGTGAACGCAGATAAATATATTAAATAAAAATAAAAAGTTGTAGTTCGGTCAGTGTTTAGAGACATTATTGAGCAGCGGTCTGGTTTTTGGGCTGGACACAAAAATCTTGCAGATACGAGAAGAGGATGTTGATCTCTCCCACGGCTTTGTTAATGCCCTGCTCCTCTCCCATCTGCAACACACACACACCAGTCAGAATCACATAGTATATCTTACATTGATATCACAAGATCATTTGTTACATTTAGAATACAGACATAAATATATTCATTTATAAAATGTATATACTAGGGCTGGGATAGACAATTTCGTCACAATCCGATATGTATCGGCCGATCTGTTTTGCGATACAGTAAGTAATTATGATAGGTAATGTTTTTACCTTAAAATTTGTAAAAAGAAAACAGTCACGTGTCCGAAGTTTATAAACCAAATGCCAGTGAGTGCGTGATAAAAATGCCTCCAAACACACTGTCTACTTACTAATTACTTACTACTTATAAAGTACTACTTGGTATTGTGATCCGATTTTTTGTCCCAGCCCTAGTCTATATGCACGTACACACACGTACACACATACGCACCTCCACAAGCTTCTTCCGAAACTGCACAGCATGTTGATGGTCCTGATAGTGAGTCACATTCTGCAGATAAAAGAAACACATGAGTACAACATTAGATTGTTTTCCTTTTTGTCTTGTGCACTGCAGCTGCACTTTCTCCAACCTTCACCGCGACAACTTATCAAATTCAGATCTACCGCAGCTCAACCACACGAGTCTCTGAGTTTCTATTGGAGCTAAATGCAGTCTTAGGAAGATACTCACACAGCCGTGAGTCGCAAGGTCCTCGCTGACACGCTGCAGGTCGTTCCTCACACGAGTCATGTGTCGATGCTTGTTGTCATGGCGAGGGAGGATGTTGCGAAGGTAAAAGTCCAGGATGTTGGCATGGAGGCAACAGATCTTCAGGTGATCCTGGAATGACCAAAATGACCATTTCACTCACTGTGCTAAAGCGAATTTGGGGTTTTAATGGAAGTAATTTTGTAAAAATGATTCCTACCTCATCAGTTTTCACCTTAGGGATAAGTCTGGAGCTGGTGTCATCAATGCTTTCATCTTGAGCCTATACAGAACAAGAAAAAGAGCTTTTAGACCAAAGAATGAAGCCTTAGTGAGGATTGGCATGCAGTCTAAGAACGTCTGGTATTAGGTTAAAGAAAAACACACATGCAAAGTATCAACGTAAATGTGTCAGAATTGAAATGTCCCTTGTAGAAAATGACCACTTACATGCTGTGACACGGTGTTGACCGCGATGTACGTCTCCGGGTTCCTCAGGGGCTGGCTCAGTGACAGCTGCTGCACCGGAGTCGTCACGGCGTGTCCGATCCAGCCAATCAGAAGAAGTGGCAAGAGCACTGATGCGGCGGGACGGAGGAACGATTCGAGACACGAGGAGAGGCCTTGCATGTTGAAGTCTGAAAGGTGATAATCCTATAGTTTGGATAATGTCTTGTTCTGCCAAAGAAAAAGAGAAAAAGTGTTTGAGATTAAGTTGAATAAAGAGCGATGGTTAAGAGGCTTTGGTCAGGCTGTAATAGTGTGGCAGGCTCACCTGGTTGCAGGATGCTGTGTGTTGTCGGCTCCCTGTCCGTGTCTTTATATGCATCAGCCCTCCGCCCCCCCTCCGCTGAATGTAGGCCAGGTAACCAACTAAAAAAAAACCCCTTATTCTTTCATGAACACACACACACACTAACCCACACCCACTTGAACAGAGGTCAGTGCTGTCTGTGCAACTCTGTTTACTGACACTTACCCAAAGAGGAAATTAATTGTTGCGTATTGTGTGACGATCCACTTTAATAATAATTTCCACACTAAAAACCTAGAGTGGCGGGGGGGGTTTTTATCTCTTTTTATTGTGCAGTAACAATACAGCTTCCTTGTGCGCCACGGCTCCTTCGGGGATCACAAACTGGAAGTCGACTTTGTTTAGCAAACTTCCCTTAGATGAAAGCGGAAGAAGGAGTAGGTTTACACATTTATTCATGGGACAATTAACCCTAACCATGACAATTAACCCTTCCATAGAAGGTTGCAAGCAAAGTGAAGGCTTAACAATGATAAATAGTCATTGCACATACAGGTGCTCGTCACATAATTAGAATATCATGAAAAAGTGCATTTACTTCTGTTATTCATCTTAAACTGTGACACTAATATATGATATAGACTCAGTACATGCAGAGTGACATATGTCAAGCCTTTGTTATAATTTTGATGATTATGGGTTACAGTCCATTTTTAAAATATTCCAATTTTATGAGATTTTTAATTTGGGGTTTTTACAAGCTGAGCCATAATAATCAAAATGATGACAAGTAAAGGCTACGTATCTCACTTTGCATGTATTGAATCAATCATATATTAGTTTCACAGTTTAAGTTGAATAACAGACGTGAATGCACTTTTTCATGATATTCTAATTATATGACGAGCACCTGTAAACCCAATGAAGTCGTTTACTAAAAACACATTTTATTTCTACCACACTTTACATTTTAAGCTTTATCTCAAAGTACAGGTAGATTCAAAGATTTAAAGATTTTTACAAAACATAACATCAGCACTTAAATCTGCCTGCGAGATGTTAATGTCCTTTGCTCGACAGATATTAAAGTACTGTTATAGATTTTTGTTCTTTTTTTAAGAAAGAACTCAAAAAATGTCCACAAAAAACTGTTTGTGGTGATGTGTGGTTTGAATATTACTTTACACAACTCATTCACAACAGTGGTTAAAACTAAATCTTGAACTGGTGCCTACGAGTTAATGTTTATGCCAATGTGACAATTGTTTATTTCTATGAATATTAACAATGACTAGTTATGAAGTTATTTATTAAGTAACACTATGCTCAAAAAGCAAATATCTTAATAAAAATATCTATGACAGGAAGCTGCTAACGAGTGATATTATGGTGCAAAGGACATGAACCCTCGGGAACTCACAAATACCCTGAGCATTAGGTTTGCTAACAAATGTCAAATCATTTGGCCAAAAAAATGTTCCTAAATATTATATATATAAAAAGATAAGGCCATGAAAGTAACAGAGGTTCAGAGTTCACTTTAGATTATGTAACGTTCGATGACACCTCCGCTGGGTTGTCTGCAGGTGACATGCCCCCGGGGGACTAAGGGTAAATCCCTGAGAAATCTTGCCTACTTATCCTTTCACTGGTGGATACTTAATCTGCTACACCCACAAATTTGAAGCTTTTCCTATCAGGAACCTCCCACTCATTTTCCATCAGCTCCAGAGTGAAGATCAGATGGCAGGGACATTGTTGTGAGGTGGAGTGTGGAATATAAAGCCCTTTGAGGATATTATTTTACACAAAATAATCGCTGCTGCCATCACTCTATTTGCAGTTTCTTTCAGTGGAAGCGTGTCTGTGCACATCATGTAATGTTATGAGTAACATACTGAACAGTGTCATTATTTTGAATTATTACTAACATTACATGGGATTAATGGCGTTTAATATCTTTAATCCTTTACTAATGATTACTGTTTACGATGTTAGTGCGTTGCAGAAAAAGGAAATTATTCATGTAATAGTAAAAACGAATATGTCTGTAATATGCTAACTAAAGACGTTTCCATTGGTGCAAGCTGCTTCAAAAATGACTACTTTTAGTAACACTGTTGGCCCTGGCAACCGCGCAATACAGCTAATGACTTAAAACAGCTTTAAAGGAGATATACCCCCCCAAACTTAAGCGTTTGTGGGGAAAACGATGTGCATCAAAGTATAAAACATTTGCATACATTTTATGAACTTTCAGGCTATTTTTCTCTAATTGTTGTAAAAAATGACCCCGAAAAGTGACTCTGCAAGTTGTGAAATGTGCCTATAAACTTGTCCCTGTAAATAATTTGAATGCTACAAATATATTAGGAACGTTACGAATGAGTTTGGACCACAGCTAACATTTTAATTTAGTGGCTTCCCCTTTAATTGTTTGCAATAAAAAAAAAAATCAGGTATAGGGCCTTTAACAAAAACAACAATCAAACTACTGATTTTTTTTACTTTTTTATTTATTTTACGTAATACAATGCCTGTATATGTTCACCAAGTCATGCTGTCACATACAATAATCGTCTGAACATATGGTCTTGATAGTTTTGTGATAACGAGTCTAGCTCAGTGTGATTGTAATCGGAGCTTCACTATGCGCTGTGGAGATACCCAGGATATTCTCTCTGTTGTATGTGCAGCCCACACACCCAGGTTTACATTGTGCGCTCTACCCTATGTCATAAATTGGGAATTTTGCTGCTCTATTTATACAGTCTTTGTTTGCAGACTGTCGTTTATGTGATTGTGACTGGTGTGATGTCACTCAGCGAGAAAAAGAAAGAGCATTATGATGGTGTTAGAAATATTTCTGAAATTACCATTTCAAACACAGCTTTGTATATCAATGCCTCATTTAATTACACAAGTATAATGTACTGTGTAACAATTAACTGCTAGAGTTTACAGTGGTGACTTCGGTCTTTGCCTGTGGATTTTAAACATTCAATTATACTAAGTTTTGAAAGCTATTGGGGGAATTTGGTAACATCAAAATTCAAGTTACACAAAGCTCATAATTAAAGCTTGTGAAGTGAATAAGACTGTTTGAAGGGTTGTTTAATGTCTGGAGGTGGAAACATGCCAAATGACCATTTATGTCACAACTATTTATGAATATATATATGCATTCAGACAGATGACAGCATTTAGGCGTTAATGTACATCCGAGCATGACTAAATTCAATGCGCATTGTCCACGAAAAGTCAGAAACTTGCATATACGTCAATATGTTTGAGAAAACCTTGAAACATGCGTAAATGACGTCAAACATTTCCAAAATGGTTACAAACCTTAGTGTGTTCATTTGCTCGTCATGTTTTCTGTATGTGGTTACCTACAATTCGTGAGAGGTTTGTGGCAGGCAATAATGAGGTCAGGTGACAGATACAACCCTAATGAAGGATTTTAATGCTTCCACAAATTACATTATTACTTTACAACTTACTATAAATTACTATACTATAAATATCTACAAAACAGTTTACCCTGATCCCTGACAAATATGTCAATCACATAGAAAACATTTAAGCAATATCATCTATAAACATGATTGTTCTTAGTCATTACTGTAACCATGATAAACTACACAAAAACAAGTCTTCGGGCGCAGTGCTGAGTGGTCTCACATCAAAGATCAGCTCTTCCCCCAGAATTTGTCTCGTCTTTTCTGAGCGCGCTCTAGAACAGCGGACGCCAGAGAGCAAGAGGCTGCAGATCTCGACGACATCACCGATAAACGATCATCTGGAAAATCAAAAATTGATTTGTTGACATATGAAGGGTAAGTGGCGGTTGAAGTGTCTTGCCAAAGGATATAATGGCAGCATGAACAGGCTGGAGCTGGGATCGAACAACAGCCTTACGATTGGTGTATAAATGTTCTGCCTAGTAGCCACTGCCAGTACAATGGTGTAATGGAATATTGAGTGTCACAAACCTTCATCAGTACCACAGCAGCCTCTTGTGCACTTCTGTTCTTTGAATCGCAGTCCTAATTCCCCTGTTGACACAGAGAACACAAATTCTGAGAAGTTTTTAGGTTTGAAGTGTGGGCGAAAGCAAATAACGGCTAACAATAGCATGGTAGCTAGACCTTCACCGACAGGCCAGCACAGAAGAGGCCTCACCATTGTGTTGGAAGTCAGCGTGTCGTAACGTTCCCTGGATACAGTGCAGTGGAGCAGTGAAGGGCAAGGCAGGAGCAACAAGGGGGCTACTCTGGGATGGAGCAGGTTTGGAGACTGGACTTGGAGCCCATTTGTGTTGAGTGGAGTCTTGAGACCAAGCTTCTCTGGGCTTTACTGGGATCTGCACTGGTGTGTCTGCATTTGCCAATACTGAGTGAGCTGTGCCAGACCTCTGAATATCAGATCCTTTATCAGTGCCCTTCAGCTGTCCCACTAATATAGCCCCTCCTGTTGGACAGAAAGATCAACTGTTTGTTACCCTTATTGTACATTTTTATGCTACAAATATTATCATAAAGTTGTTAAAGATTATGTTTTCTTGACTATGCCAAGGCATTTGTCTCAGTGAAGCATGGTGATCTATGGAGTATTTTAAATACTATCAGCAATGATATGGGTGGATTTGTTGAAATAAAAAAAAGGAGTACAGCAAGGATGTGTATTCTCGCCAGACCTTTTCAACCTATAGCCTATAGTGAGTGGATATTTAAGGAGCTGGAGGATTGAGCCGGGGTGTTGTACAAAAAAAAACCTTATGGCAGTACTAAGTAACTCATGCCCCTAGAGGCCATAAGCGCCACTGCAGGTGTCGTAGCATGTTGCGTTTTTTTAAGCATTGATTGTCCGTGAGAGTAAATATTGCTGTCAGAAAAGACAAAGGGAGAGAGGGATGTTGTACATCCAATAACACAATGGAGATCTTTTTTAAACTCAAACTTGGCTTGTAAATACTATTTAAGTGGTAGTAGCCCGCAGTTAGCTTTGCCGGTTAGCCTGTTAGCTTCTTCTTCGTGATTCCATTTGTGTGTATTGGTGGCTCCTACCCGGAGGCAGCAAAGTTGCAATTGTGGTTTTCTGGCCAGAGACACCAGGGGGAGATGAAAGATCCCCCAATCATCCCATTAACACTTGTATTACCCCCAGAGAGACTACGAAAAGGATTTATTAAGGTAAACAAGTTACTTAGTACTGTTTTAAGGTATGCAGACGACACTGTCCTCACTGCCACTTCTGGATACAATCCAGTGAGAAAAAGGGACTCTTTATCAACTGTAAAAAATAAATAAAAAAAATAATAAAAAAAATAACACAAATTGTGCCTTCGAGTTACAAAAATAGAGATATTCCTGACTGCAATATAGATATTAATGGGGACAAACAAGAAAGTACACAGTTTTAGCTATAGGAAATGATGAAGAGAAATTCAGTGGCAAAGGAAGAGCAACCTACTTCTCAAAATAGGTTGCATTCACGTGACATCACAACATTCTGATCATTTAAAATTGAGGTGGAGCAACTGGGAATTGCATGGCGGTAACTACGGTAACTGCCAAAATGCAGATTTCTAGTCTTAGTTCATTGCTAATTTTTCTGTAATTCTTGGGCCAATTCACATTGAACAAAAAGTTCAAAGTCATCTCTTATGAACTATGGTCTAATCATTTCCTCATAAAAGCGTCCAAAAGTGGTAATATTCAAAAACACAAGCGTGATGTCAGCCAGTAGAATATATAAAGATATAAGTAAGTAAGTAAGTAAGTAAGTAAGTAAGTAAGTAAGTAAGTAAGTAAGTAAGTAAGTAAGTAAGTAATTAAGTAAGTAAGCAATTGCTTTATTTGTCATTGTACAACGAAATAGAGGACAGGTATTTATCTCACAGAGCTGTTCTGTCATGGGTAGTGTTAGCCATGTGGAATGAACAAACAAAAAAAAGTGAACCAAAGTTTGGTCAAATCATTTCTTTTGAAAACAAATATTTAGTTGGTGTATTTTGAGTACATATAATGTTTAATGCAAATGTGTGTCCGTACTGGATAAGAAAAATATCTATTATATATTTATATATAGTAATATAGTCATATATTTTATTTTGATATTTTGTCAAAAATGTATCTTCAACTTTAGTCTACTTTTAGTCAACTGAAATTGCATGTCATTTTAGTCGACTAAATTTAAGATGAATTTAGTCAACTTTGCATTTATAATATTTATTATAATCATAATTAATCAAGGTTCTTTGCTTCATGGAGCTTCCTCCACATGAACAAAGCTCAGAGCTTTTCCTTTAAATCCATTTAAATGATATGAGGCTCTTTCAGATTGTCAGTGGAAATGTGGATGATTTTAGTCTCTCTTTTCATTTTTATTTAGTCTTATTTTAGTCGACGAAAATATCTGGACATTTTAGTCATAGTTTTAGTCTCATGAAAAACGTTTAGTTTTAGTCCAATTTTAATGAGGAAAAAATATTACTTTGACTAAAATTATGACTAAATATTTTAGTAGACGAAATTAACACTGTTCTGATGCTTTTATGGGGAGATTTGGGTCATTTGCCCTTTGTTGAAGAATAGTCTTACAATGAAGACAAGTGCTGAAGTACGGATGTAAGAGTTGATCTATCTCAAATCAATGTAAAACCAACTACAAGCAGCAGAAATGTGGTTCCTACAGCACATGATGAGAAACTACAGGACAAGGAATGGACATTGTAACCCAGAGGTCCATAAGACTATTCAAAACGCAATAATGTAATATTACGCATGCGCCTTAAACGCAGAAGAAATGGTTCTTTAATATAAGCAATATAAACAAGTTTAATAAACTAAGGCCCAGCTTTGTGTGCTGGTTAATCGGTTCTGTTAATGATCAGTTCAGTTTTTAGCGACAATGCAAAAACACAAGGTGCTGCTGCAGGCTATAAATACAAAATATGTAAACTAAATATTTAATTGATTTGGCGCTTTGTTGATTAGCTTCGTTTTAAAAATTGGTTGTGATTGGCTACCATGAGGTGTGCTTTAACCATCCGTCAGTCCTCCCAAAGTTTTAAACAGCTGCCTTTCCAGACCGATATTACTGTGCTAATGTTGCAACATCAATTTGGCTTTCGCAAGGTTAGTTCATATAGGTTACATTCTACAATAAATATGGAGAACAAACTTCAAATGGGCATCCACGTTTACCTGTGGCGGGTGTGGTGAGGTCAAGGTGAGTTCTCTGGATTGGTAACATCTTAAGTTTTGGAGTTTGTAATCTTCCTTCCTCACTATGAATTTAGGTATGACATACAAAGAAAGTTAGTGCTTGTAAAACTATTAGCAATGAGTAAGTTATGGCTGCATTAGCCAGGGAAAACGTATGGGTAGGCTGTGCCTAAATAATACAATATATTATATATATATATATATATATATATATATATATATATACATTTAATTATGTGAGTACTGCAAACAAAGAGGGTCAAACTCACTCTTCATCAAATTTGTCATCTTCTTCGAAGGGTAAATATTCCCCAACCTGAGGACTTTGACTGCTTTGAGGTGGTGTTGCATTTGTTTGAGTGCTTTTGTTTGTTTGATTCCTTCCTTCATTTTTTGAATCTAGTGCAGAACTCCTCTTGCTCGATCTACCTGAGTTACTACAGAAAAACACAAACAATGATCACAATAATTGTGCCATTTTTTACTGTGATGCCTTAGGAGCCAATGACTGCCTCACCTGACCAGGTCCAGAGCCTCCAGACACGAAGTCCTGCCACTGTCCGGCCGCGCCGACCTGACCTGGCACAGATCCAGACTGTGAGACTGTGGGCGGTCACTTGTGGTTTCAATGGTTTCTGTGGGCTCCCATAGTGCATTGTGTTCGGACAGGAGTTGGCTCAGATGATTTCTGGAGAAATTTGTTCCCCAAGCTCGGTGCCGGTATAACTGGGCCTGTTCCCTCAGCTCCTTAATCTGAACAAGAACAAGAGCATTCATTATTGAATTATCCAAAATAATCTAGAGAGAGGACTGTCTGTAGCATATTTAAATTTTAAAATTACAGCTGCCATTTTTGGTAATGTTGTTGAAAATGATTCTGATAAACTTTTCAGAAACCTGGTGCTGACCTCAAACAGAGCACTGGATCATACCAGAAGTGCCTTCAAAGTAACCTCTATCTGTTTAAACCAAAACCTCAAAACTAATGTGAACCGTAAACCTGACCATTCTCTGCAGACCTCAAGCAGTGTCGAGGCTTTTTTGCATTTTTTCAAAGAATATGAAAGATAACACAAAAGGTTTATAGTGGTTGTGTGGCATCAGCAAACCACCTCCATATTTCACAGTAGGTATGGTGCACTTATTTGTTGCCCTAAAGGGGGAAATACACAGTATTAGGAACTGAGGTAAACTTTCTTTTTTCATTATGATCTAAAAATAGCAAACTCAGTTGTTTCACCATAAATGGCTTCACACAACCACTAACTATGAGTGAAAAAAAAAATATCTTTCATATTCTTTGAAAAATAGTACATGTAAATGAGCATGTATATGTACAACTGTACATATACATGCTCAAAATTGACCTTTTTGAACAAGTAAGGCATAAAACAATCTGTACGTATTATTCAAAAAACAATCCTTTAACCACTAAACTAACAGATTTATGCAGTTATACAGATTGGTAAATGCACACACTTATAGAAAATAGAATTCATTAAAATAGTAAATGTAAATACACAATATACACAGAGTGGGTACAATAAGATATAACTCATGATAAAACGTTTGAGGTAAGGTCATATCATACTACATGTATAATTCTTCTCTAAATAACAGAAATTACCGATTCCTCAGTTTACATTACTAGGAAAGAGTTGCTACACCTTGAAACACAAGTTATATGACTCAAGCACCATGGTTTCTTTGAAATGAAGCTTTGTGGTTTTTCCGTTCAGGTTTGGACTGTTTCCATTACTAATGCACAGCAGTGAGATGAGAGCAAAACCCACCAACACTCCTACAGCATTCAGTTAGTATGTGCTTAAAAATCAACATAATGTGCGCTAAAAGTTTACCATTTACACAACTAGGTACTGACCTGTGGTGTGGTGCTGGCCATAGCATCATCTTCTTCTGGGATTTTGCTGAGTGGGATACAAAACCTGGATTGATATTCTGATAGTATTCTGAAAATAAACTTTTTTTTAGTTAAAATAAACAGTATAGCTCTTTGTTTCCAATGACACACCTGTGTCTTCTTAGATTTGACGGGGCAAGTGTATGGGACCCTTGTTTCGGAGAAGACTGTGATCTGGTGTTAGCCTTGAGTTCCAGGCCTGGTTTAGGATTATTCTTGAGTTGACCTTTGTTGTTTCTCTTCTACAGTTATATAATAATCAGAAGTTTAATGGATGTAAAATTGGGATAGAGGTTTCCATGTTTATACTTACCAGGAGTGTATAGAATAATGGTGTTTGTTCATACTCATGGTTTTTCCGAAGGCGGGGACTTGTGGGTGGGACAAGGGCCTGAAAATTACGCTGGTACTCAGTAGCCATAACGACAGGATTCTTCTTAAAGGGTGGAACAGTGCTGTGACTGAAGTTGAGAACCTGCTGAGGCAACATAGTCAGATATGTACAAATAAAGCATGTGCTAGTAACTACTAATGTTTTTTATGGGTGCTACATCTACAGCATCTAAGTGCTAGCAACAGCTACAGACACATTTCAGTGTCTACTTACTTGATGTGCTGTCAGGATGGGTGATTGAGCAGCTGGTGCTTTCTTTGGGTTAAACTGTCTGTTATACTCAGTTTTATGCAAAGTTGATTGTTGTCCTTCATGTCCAAGACCAGCTTTTCTACGCAGTGAATACTTCATTACAAAAATAAATGAAGGTCAGATTTCATCTTACCTTTAAAAAACAAAATGTGTGGGTAAGATTTAAAGTTTCTCACAACATTGGTAGGGGACTGCTGTTGATTTGGGAGTGCTGACAAGTGTTTGCGTGGTTTCTGTGACTTCAGAACAAACTGGTCCCTTAATGCTAACCCATAAGAAGTTTTCAAATGAACATGAAGATTAGATAAGGAAAAACTACACATCAACTGATGCAAACAAACTCATGGTACCAGGATTCCCATAGGTATTCAGGTTTTTTTCTGAAGATCCACCAGTATGCCGTGGTCCAGGTGCAGCTTCAGATTCAGTCAGAGGACGTACTGTTTAGTTTCAAAGTTGAGAAAACACACAAATAACTTGATTAGAAGTTGTGTGGATTGAAGTGTTGTTTCCCAACCGGGAGTACTCAGTATTCTCAATTATTTCAGATTAAGAAAAGAAGGTGAAACTGTTAATTTCAATACTGCTTTCAAATGAAAGTTAGTTTGAATTTGAAAGTGGTTCAGCTCTATTTTGAACAGAACACACGACTAAAGAGTGAATAATCTTACTTTAGTTGGTCACTTGTAATATTAGATGAAGGACCCTCCGTGTATATGGACAATAAATGACTCAAGGCGTTCACAAGACAAAATAGGTTAGGAACCACCGTGTTGGAGTACTGTCATTAGAAATAACGATGTATGGAATTATTTAGGCATTCAGAATGGGCTTTTACCAGTTGGGCTTGTGGATGGGTTTGCATCCAAGAGTGGTTCATTAAAGGTTTGATGAGGTGGCCCACAAGAGTGGGCTACATTGAACTTCTTGCGTCTTTGGAGACATGGTTCACTACTGACACCTGAGGCACAAAGCGTTAAGAAAGTCAGAAAGATGGTTTTACATGTGACCAAATATTGTATATTTCTGGTTTTAGTCAAATGTATTAATTAATATTTATATATTATAATAACATATTATTAAATAATATATATATATATATTTGTTTTATTAAGCAAGGTTTATACCCATATGGTCTGAGCGAAGGCCTGCAAATATTGTACTGCGCTGAGGTGACACACTTCTGGACCTGTAACTTCTCTGGTATTCAGTCTGACACTAGACAAAAAACAGACATCAAATGAGAAAATGCAGTATTTGTGAAATAAGCACACAACACAAACAAATAAATACATAAAATGGCATTCATAAATATTTTGCTATTACAGGTACTGAAATAAATGTTTTGGAGCATCGCTACTAGCAGATTAACTGTGATTAAAGCTCACCCATAAGCATTATCAACCTGACTCTGCAGTCCTGAAACTGGGAAATGTAATTCTATATAAAAAGAAATAGAAGCCATCGCCGGTCAGAATGCTCGAGCGAAGATGTTACCGAAGTAAACATACTTTATTACTAAATTGTTCACCAACTTGTGGCTGGTGTTTGAATATGGCTATCAATGCTAATGCTAACAATCAATACCTTGAAGCGAACTGTCATGCCTTCATCTCTCTCTCTTACTGAGAAAATGTCTTCACGTAAGCATCAAGCCCCCGTTACTTCTCGTAGGTTGAAGAATGTCTTATTATTGTAAGAAAATACTAAAATGATAAATCATCCACTTATGTTTTGCTTGCCCGTCCCCGTTCTTTTCCATTTCCGCACAAGCGGAGACGTTACCATAGCAGCACCCATTGCGCATGCGTGTTTGGCTCATCAGCTGACAGTTTACGCAGGAAAAAACACAATCATTTTACAAAGTCTAACTTACTTTATTAATTTAAGGCCGTTTCAGTTTGACAGTTATAGATTCATACCCATGCATGGAAGCCCGTTCCCACCAGACAAATCGAGACAAAATTCACCACTATTTTCAAATTAACATTTGGCTGAACATAATCACAAACTATTTTGACGATCACTTTCACTTTTTTTGTCATTTATTCCCGAATCCCGGGAAAAAGTTGGTCCTTATTTGAAGACAGAGACAATAGTCTGAAATAACACTCACAAATTACTTAAAGGTGCATTATGTAACTTTTCATGCGATAAGCAACTTTACATTAGTGTATATTTGACTTCTGTGAACCAACGGCTGCATGTGTGGCTAGCATGGTGGTGCCTTTACGTGACATCATAACATTCTAAAGAGCCTATAGTATAAAATTGAGGAGGTGGACAAATTAAAATGCCATGGTGGCATCTATGTTTTTTTTTTTTTCCAACTGTCTTTCTCCCCTTGAGTAGTATAGGCTCCTGCCCTCCATCTGACATCATGACATCTGAGATTCATCGCATGTTTCTGGTGGGTTTTCTGGATGGAGATGGTTCCAGGGCGGCACGGTGGCGCAGCGGTTCTTAGGTTTGATTCCCACCTGGACTGGACCTTTCTGTGTGGAGTTTGCATGTTCTCCCCGTGTCTGCAGAGGTTCCCTCCAGGTACTCCAGTTTCCCTACCACTAAATACATGTAGGCCTATAACGGGTCAATCCTCCAGCGAGGTGATTCTGACCAGCAGCCCGGGCATGGCACTGCCATGGCCCACTGCTCCTTACGGGGAGCCCCAGTGGCAACGAAAAGCAGAGGACAAATGTCACTACAGGAACAAGTATACCTTAATCTCAATCAGCAGAGGAAACCTACCAGAAACATTGAGTACAATTGATGTTATAGAGGCCCCCATGACGAAAAGTAAAGGCACCATGCTATAGCCACTAAGAGGTCGAACGCACTATACTCTTTCCGTTTCTTTTTTGCATAAAATGTTACATAGTGCACCTTTTAATGTCTTAAGGAAATGTGAACAACTAGATACAAATCGCAACATAAATAAAGACCTTTATTGGTGGCCTACCATATAATCATGTGTCTGTGAAAATGAACCTGTACCATTAAGAAAAATTAAGTGAATCGCTTTAAGACAATCGCCAGTCTTTCATGACATACACCCCAAAAGGCATATTTTAATCATTCTGAAATAATGCATCTATAATCCCAATGCAGTTTATATCAACAGACACTATAGCTGTGCAATTTGATGTTAGGCTGTTTTGCAGATGTTTAGTACGGGCCTATTAAAAAAAAAAAAAAATTGAAATAACGTGAAGCAATGCAGCATCGGCCTACTGTAGTTTTTCCTTCTGATTATCAACTATATAGCCCCCCCTTGCGGCCAAACTGAGTATGGTGAACCATTAACACTTAAGACACTGACAGATTTTGACACTGCACAGCAGTTCTTACAGAGGTCACTGTTCCACCACAACCACTTCTACAAACACAAAAGGATTTTAGGAATCAAACATGTGCACATGTGTTCCAAAGTGTAAAATACTGAATACAAAAGAAAAAAATAACAAATAACTAACAATTTATCATTTTGTTTTGAGTGACTCTTGCACTCTGGCATCAAAGTAGAGGTTTTACCACAGGTTTTCAATTTTCAAGCAAATTCTTAAAAAAAAAAATAGAAGTTTGTGATTTTTCTTTTAGATGGATGACACTTAAACTGTAGTTTTTGTGTGAATTAACTTTACACAAGTGTAATTTTGACTTATGTTGTAGGAAAAGTGCAATTTCTCAAAGGTAATAAACATTGTGTATGACTTTAAATGTCCTAAATTGCATAGATAAAATAAATACTAATACCATTAGCACAAACTTAATATATGATCCATAATATAACTAAAAATGTAGTTTATTAAGAAATTTACAAAACAGTCACATCAAATTTATATGATATTATGCTAATAATGATAATGCTATTTTTTTTTTTAAACAAAATAAAACAGAATGAGGTGCCTGTGCAGCACTTTGTCACAAGCTTAAGAATCACTATATAAAAATGCATTAACAGCTTCATTCTTACATAACAAATAAAGTGGACCAGTGAGAGATCGCTGTCCAAAGGCAACATTTCACCCCTAAAGCAGATCTGGGGCAGCTCACTGTGCAATGAATTCTTTCTCTCACAGTACTGAAGGATGATCTTAATAAATACTACTTTTGTGTTTTTGTATATTCCCTGTTGGCTTTCAAAAGGTTTTGTTTACACATTCACAAATTGGCTTCCACGCACTGATTATAAAAATACACTGAAGAATGACATTAATATGTTTCTCCCCTAATACTGGCAAGTATGCTGCTGAATAAAAAAAACTTGTTATGTGCCAGCATTGCCAGGATGATACTATTCTTAAACAGTATCTAATGCCTGGTATTGAAACTCTGACATTATCTTGAAATGCAACTGGAAAATTCAGTCAACTCAAAAATCTGGTGCACAATACTTCAAACATTAACCATAAATGGAGAAGGAAGCTGCGAGCGCTCGCTAGATCACCACTGTCGGCAGAAGAAACAGGTGCTCATCAAGATCTAAGGGCCATATGTGCCATGAATGCTTGCTTCTCTTTTGACCTAAAAATGATTGACTACCCAACAAAACAGAAATCAATAGTTACCAGCACAGTGAGCTGAACCCTATGATCTGCAGCAATCATATACATCCACCCTATAAAAAAATAGAATAAAGAATAAACAACTTAAAAATATCAACACATTGAAATTATAGCCACTAAAATGATTGATCATCACTACACTATCCACAGGTTGTATCATAACCACATACAGAAATTAAGCCACAGGGCATGTGGCTGGGAGTGGACAATGTGATAACGGTTCAGCAATGACAAAACAAAGTAAAACAAAAATGAAATTAAAAATAGAAAGAAACATTCAAGATAGAAGCAATAGGCCGCTACAGACTTAATATGGCCTATCCAAAGAGCATTGTGGCAAACGGTGTTTCCACTTCAGGCAGTTGTTTTAAACTGCCCAATTCATGCAACAGGTGGATCCCTCATCGTCATCAAAGCAGCCAGTCTTTTGAAGTTTGGTTTTCACAATGTTTCCAAGGCAGAGGTCTCTGTTAGTTGTAAGGTGAGGGAACTGGAGAAGCCACTGTTCACACACAGTTACATACAGAGGTGGCTTCTTTTGATGATGATGCATGTGTGTGTATGTGTGTGTGTGTGTGTGTGTGTGTGTGTGTGTGTGTGTGTGTGTGTGTGTGTGTGTGTGTGTGTGTGTGTACGTGTGTGTGTGTGTGTGCCGTGCGTGCATGTGTGTGTGTGTGTGTGTGGAGAGGCATGGCCAGTTGGAAGATATCCCGTGACTTCTTGGTCAGGGAAGTCAAAACTGCAGGAAGATATTTGTTAATCTATATATAGATGAAATACAACCTCTTTATTGTGTGGGCTTTGTAGAAATGCTAAAATCCTACTTACCATTAGAGAAGTTGACAGGTGGACTTTTTGCGAGTTTTGCCAGGAGCTGGACTTTTTCTGTTTATTTGTCTCACAAGATCATAGAAGATCTAGAAAAGCACAGAACCATATGAACTTCATTTTAACTTAAGATGAACATGTGACAAAAAACAAACACATATGGATTAATTGAATAGGTCATTTTGGTGAGCTGTTACGAAGCCCTCCTTGCATTAGATACATGGGAAGACAGTCTGGGACCCAGTGGGCTGAATGGATCAAATCTCTGGCCAAATATGTCTGGACCGATAACAGCACGGGAGGCGGGAGTTAGCGATGTGTCACTCAAGTTGCAGTCACGTGAAGGCTGATGTCCTGGTCAATGAGCGAGGAAAGCACTTCTCATTGCCCCTTATGCCAAAAAAAAAACGCTTAAAAGCCTGGCTTCAAAGACTTTTATTGTTTCTAAAAAGCAATGAGCAATGACAGTCTATTAAAGTTAAGTCTATGGTCCTGGCGTTCATTGGTCTGCTGCCACAAGTGCAAATAGAGCGCTTATGTTTGTGCTTATATTTGTGCAGTGAGGTTTTGCAGCTCCTTTATTCTTCTTTAAATGGATATTAAACATTGCAACAGAGGTGAAAAAGTTGGATCCTCTTTTTGTGGAGTTGTGGAGTTTTGTGTTTAGTCTATGGAGTCTATAGTGCAGACACTACAGGAGAGTGGCTTCACAACTTTGACTGTGGAATACTCACGGGAACGCACTAAGTGCCTTATTTAATCAGTTATACAGCGATTTAACTTTTACGCTGACATGTAAGCCTTTTGCATGTGATATTTGATGCTTAGGTGTGTTTTGTTGAGAGTTGTGTCGGACTCTCCTTGTCCAAACAGCTGCACAAACAGCTGACTGTTGCTGTGAGAGCGCTTGGTTGTGTGCCTCTTATCAAACTAAATGTAAATCTAAATGCAGCCCAAACCGTGGGGCCGTCCCATGTATCATGGAGGAAGACAGGCTGGCAGGCCAGGCTATCTAACACACCCAATGGAGAAGTACTGCTGATTTAACATTTGACAAATGTCAAGATAATTTCACTTTGGGAATGTAGTCATAAAATGTGTACCTCATTGACATTGATCTTGCTCTTGGCTGAGGTCTCAAGAAAAGCACACGAGTTCCACTGGCGAGCAAGACCCAGGCCAGACTCTTTGGCGACCACTCGCTCCTCCTCCAGATCACATTTATTTCCAACTAAGATCATGGGAACCTAAAGTAAAAGGAAATAAAATCCCCTCAGAACTTTGCTTATTTTCTTTCTTCGGTCTCAATAAAAAGTTACATTAGTTAATTACAGTCAGAAATGCGGATTACCACTAAGTAGAATAAAATGAAAGAGACAAAATATAGGTTGTGTGTCAGTGCTTACATCCTCTGTATCCTTCACTCTGAGGATTTGTTCGCGTAGGTCCTGGAGGTCATTAAAGGTCGACTGAGCTGTGATAGAATACACCAGTGCAAAGCCTTGGCCATTTTTCATGTACAAGTCTCTCATCGCAGTGAACTGCTCCTAAAATGAGCACAGATGTACAGCATTTTAACAATTGAGTCAATAACCACAAATAACTACACCTCAAATGAAGGCTCAATATTCTTACTGTTCCTGCCGTGTCAAGAATTTCCAACATGCATTGTTGTCCATCGACCTCAACTTGCTGAAAGGAAGTGAAATTAAGTTGAAAAAATAACAGTTGCCATAGTTTGTGACTGCATTCCTAATGTACAACATGTTATTTAGAGCAGTGCTGGAAATGCACAGGCCAGTTTGTGTGACCTCCTGTACTTGGATTCAACGCGAATAATTGACCTCCCAACAACTGCCTTAGTTATAATATAGTATTATAAACCCTTATGAGGCATTTTATCAGAAACTTTCTATACCAAGTCTTTTGCATGATAAAGAGGAGCCACGTTTAATCAAGTCTTTCACACAGAGCAAACCTTACCTTCCTGTATGAATCCTCTATCGTTGGGTCATATTTCTCCACAAAGATTCCCTGAACAAACTGGACAGTCTGGATGGACAGACAAGCAGAAAGACAGACAGTCAGTGAGAGAGAGGGAAATGGGGCAGTTGTGGTAATAGTGCTCTGCTCTGTTCTCTATTGAAAGTCATTAGATTGGAATTAACGTGACACGCTGACATCTCTCCATTATTTGGTCTGGAGAGTACTGCTTTGTTGCCGCTAACAATGATGTGCATGTGCATAACCTCTATACCAGGGGTGTGGAACCTCAGGCCTCAGCGCCGTATAAGGCCGGCAAGACCATTTGACCAGGAATTTTTCATAGCATTTAATATAGTATAAATCAGGGTCATGTGATTTTGACATATCGCATGGCAGTGACTGACTTGATTGACAAGTGCTGCATCATGGCGACCGTTTAGGAAAGGAAGGTGGAACTTGAATGCAACGTATTCCAGGAAAAATTGACTAGAATTTGTTCTTTGTCGAAGTGAAAGGCCAGTGTGCCCAGTATGTGGCGAGGGACTGGCAGTGATGAAGGAGGCAAATCTCGAGCGCCATTACACCTCGAAACATTCTCCAAAAGTTGACAGGACAAATGTTCTTCATCAGAGTTTGGGTGCCAAGCAAGCAGCTTTCACAAGACTGACCCAAACCTGGAAAACCAGCTTTGAGTAGCATCATCATCCGCTGACATCAGACACCTCAACAAAGATAAACAGTTCCAGTCCTCGCATTAGGCGAGTCTGACATGCACAGAAATTAAGATCCTCTATACGATCAGTCCTACCTCAGTGTTGTATGAACTCTAGAATGTACTGTATGTCTCTAAATGTTAAGGCCCTTGGGGTTCTTTATAAAATCTGATCTGGCCCTTGATGTGAAAAAGGTTCCCCACCCCTGCTCTACACCAATGGAGGTATTCGGGCTTCTTTAGGTGGTACTCATGGTCATCTGTATTTTGGGAGTTGGGTGGAGTTGCCTTGGAGAAGCACTGTGGGTGCAGGGTCACGTTTTCCTGACTATTTGCACCCCCTGTGTGTTCTTGAGAGCTGATGTAAGTGAATTTCTCCATTGTGAGATCAATACAATTCTATTCAAAAATATGCAAAATATTGGCTTTATTTTTTTCCTGTGGTAAATGGTGGTACAGTGGGACATGGTAATTTTGGGCTTGCACTCTGAAGTTTGTGAACCTCTGCTCTAGATCCCATCCTCGGCCTGTGCGCTGGGGTCCTACACGGGTCAGTCTCCTCCTGCCCCAGACAGTGAGATTTCCTCGGTTTACCAAACTGAACCAGCAGCCAACAAACTGGACTTACCTAACCACTCTTTCATTAGCTTTGCCTAAAAATGTGAGTGTGTGCTAGTGTGTGCAGTACCCGTCTGTTCAGCGATCCTGTCATGATATAATCCTGTTTAAAACATGTTTGTAATCCAATTTTATTGTTATTATTAAGTATTGAATATCATTGCATATCATTTCCCCGATCATAACGCCTGTGCTCTGCATGGCATTTTATTAAGTACAACCTGCACTGCCCCGTCACCAACTATTTTTTTTTTTATCTCATCCTCGTTTCAGACCTGGTGTTTTGGGGTAATCCGTTGGACTTTATTTTTTAATGTAGGACAGTTGTGACTGCTCCAGGTTCACACAGACAGATGATTGATGAGCTGGATGGAGGATCAGCTCTTCTTTGTTCTCTCGCTCCTCATCCAGCAGGTTGGCGTGCGGTGATGGCACTTGGAAGGTCCATTATTTGATAAGATGGTACCCTTGGTGTGAAAAATTTGATAAACCACTGTTCAGACACCATGCAGAGTGCATTTGGAAGCCTCTTTGAATAAGAACAGAACTCAACACAGTTCCCACAGTGACACACAAAGTCAGTCACTTGAAACAATATGGGTTAAAACATTTAAATCCGACAGTGGTGCGGCATAGTTAGCTTTGGTCCCCACTAACATGGCCGTAGCCACTATTGAGGTCCCTGATAGTTTTCAGACTTTTTTCCCCCCTCCCTCTACAGCAGGCAGCAGAATAAGACACCCACTTAATGAAGGCAGCTCAAGCTATTCATTATTTTTGCACAGCTGTCTCATTGAAGTAAATATAAGCGGTCTAATGTGCACATAACGCATGCTGGGGAGGGAAGCAGCAGGTTCGCCTCAACAACAGCACCTTCCTTTTAGTCATTTATTTTTAGTTTGACAACGGTTGGTATTTACGGTTTAATATCCAGATGGAGTTAGTGATTGCTGTAATGATGTGATGTTGATGAAATTGCAGAGTGAAAAGTAACAAAAAAAGTAACGGCACAGGGCGTGAACTTGCCGCGATGGGTCTTTTCACACAGTATTTCCCCTGAATCAGTCCAAAAGAAAAGTAACAAAAACAGAAAGTCATGAGTCCTTACGAAGATTTTTGTTAAGTGCTGTCTAGAGCAGAGGCACTGGGATCCCACTGCAGAGGGACCATATCTATTTATTTATAGTAAATACATGTATAAATATAGTAAAATCATAAAAGTTATTTTTCAAACACTACAAAAAGTAAGTATTTTAAGTGCAAAAATACCTTTTCCACAGGCAGATTATTATAATGAGCTGCACAGGAGGAAGAGGAAGGAGAAGGAGCTGACCAGTGCAGGACACCATGCTCTGAAACAGGGACAAACCCAGGAGGCGCTGCACCGTTTAAGAGGATCAGAGGAGACTAAAGGCACCCAGCCAGGTTTCCTCCGGGTGCTCTGGTTTCCCCGACCTCCAAAAACATGCTGGTCAGGTTAGCAGTCTTATTGTACACTTGACAATGGAAAATAAAGCACTTACGTATGTAGCTGGTTTTCTGATTTTTAATACTGTGAAATAACACTGATTAAAATGAAATATGGTCATCCATATTACACCAGCGTGCACCAAATTGCATCTGTTCAGTTAAAAAATTCCTGGGGAACGACTCCCCCCACACATGACCCCAGCTAAAAGATGAATATGGACCTCACCATTTCTAAAATCCTGGTTACAGCCGTGCGCAGTGCATGTATCTGCTGAGGGATTAAGTTTGCTCAACAGAGCTTCTTTCCGTCTGTTTCAAAAACTGCTCAGACAACTCTCATGAATAATGATGTCATTGTGAACTTCAGATAGTCGAGGTGCTGCTAACTGACATCATGTGAACATAAGCTTCTATGAACTTTTGCCCACCTGTCTGCCAATGCTTGCGGATTGCAGTCGCGACATTTAACTTTATTGTCTGCAATGTTTCTGTTGCAAGGAGTCTCCAGTTCAATAATGGCTGCCATTGTACAGCCCTGCTTGTACTCTATTGCCGTCTACGCAGAGATTCATGGAGTTTGAAATACCTTAAATTTGCTTGCACTGTATATAAAATACTCCATGGACATGCACCACCGGCATTAAGGGAATTCATAAAAGTTAAATCTTCTTCTGACAGTGCCACTCGGTCTACGGTTAGAGGAGACTGAAAGAACAGTCTGACCAAAGGTCTGTAGGGCACTTCAGTCAGAGGCTGTAACATCTGGAACAGCATTGCTCTCACTATAACAGAATGTCCCACCTTAAAGGCTCAATTCAAATACTGCTTAAAATCAAATCAACAATGTGCTCATTAGAACATACATATATCTGGTGCAGGATTGAGCCAAGTGTCAGGATCCTCCGAACAGGTGTTGCTTTTTTATAATAACTGTACATGATATGTGTCCTCTGTTTGAACTGTGACCTGCCCTTTCCTCTTGTGCAAGTCACACAGCGAATATTCAGGTGTTATTAATGTTTGATTTATATCAATAAACGCTATGTTATGTGTGTGTATGTAGCCTCAACTTTAAGCATTTTCTTTATGTTTTATAATTGTTATATATACACTTTGCCCAGGGACAAGGAATGTTCTTTAGTGTGTACTGTCCCTGTCAAATTAACAAATAAATAAAATACATAAATGTCTATGTCAGAATAAAAATAAATAAATGAGGAGGAATTTATTCAGATGTATTTCTACACTTTTATTTGTTTTTTGCAGATGGAATGAGAGGGGATGATTATTGATGATTATTTTAAGTAAGGCGTTTTCTTACATCAAGTCAGTACATCCTTTAGTCCAATTTATGTCTATTGTTAACCCTTCTCCAACCAGGTTTAGCTGTTTTATATTTTATGTTATTTCCTTTTTGGCAATAATAACCATAAAAGAAAAATGCGCACCACAAACAAAAATGACAATGCATAACTTCGGGATATGTTGGCAAGATTGGCAGACTTCCCTGCAACATACTTCTATCTTATCTTTCTTTATTCTTCTTTTGGAAGGTGAAATATTTTATGAGGTGGGGCATGGTGTGAAACATTTGAGAACCACTGCTGTAGGGCAAAAAGAGTGATGCTTTATCACTTACCAGAGCTGACTTCCCAACTCCTCCTGATCCCAAGACAACCAGCTTGTATTCACGCATCCTGTCTGTCTGTCTGTCTCCTGTAAAGACAGGAAAAGGAGAGGCAGAGGTGGCAAACCTTAGTCCCGGATTTCATTCATGACCATCCAATGATGAGGCAGAAGTTATGTCAGTTCTCATGTGGAGGAATAATTACGCATGGAGCAGCAGCTGAAAGTTAATAAACACAGTAGTCATGTGACCCTCCAGCTGGTGGTGATGTCACAATTGTCTTCCTGGTTACTGTTGCTATGCCCCCTTCACAGGTCTGTCTGTATGCCTGTCATGCCTAACTATAGTGTCTTTGCAGAAATGAGAGGTAGCACGACACATGCGCTCACACCATGTTTTTTAATGAGGGTCCGTCGGAGTTAACCAGGAGATGAGATAAATGTGCATGTGTGGGCAGAGTGAGGTCTAAACATTAACATCCCCGGCAATTAGGTTGTCACGATAATTACTATATTGACTTATCGTTCAATAAATAATAGATAAACAATACATTTTGGGGCTCGATATTTACCGTCTGTACATTTATTAGCACCGTTATGTGTCGTTTATTGTAGCTTGTGTGGTATTTAAGGATATGATGCACTTTTAGAACAAAGGTTTACTGTTGTTTTCATGCCTGAGAGTTGAGAGTATCCAGTAATGTTGTTTATCGCCATACTTTCCTGCCTCAATTAGGGCTGAACGATATGGAAAAAATGTCATATCTCGATATTCATGCCAGATATCTCGATATCGATGCCATACCAAGCATTTTTCAGAGCAATAAAAACATAAATAGTGCAGCTTTATTGATGAAAATCTATATTGTTTATTAGGGCTTGGACAAAATATAGGATCGGATTTGGATCGCAATACTTTGTGCTGCAATACCAAGTATCGATACTTTTTCAATATTTTCAATGCTTGTGTCTGGAGTCACTTTTATCCTGCACTCCTTTGTTTTGCAGCAACAGCTCTTTGCTACAAATTGTGTTAATGCACTTTCGATCTTAACACTTCAATAAATGTCAAATAGCAACTTTAGACACATGACTGTTTTCTTTCTACAAATTTTAAACATATTGCAAATCATAATTACTTATTGTATCGCAATACGTATCAGATCGGCCTCTGAGTATGGTGATCGTGACAAAAGTGGATCGTCCCAGGCCAATCGTTTATATCCTGCTTTTTCCAATTTTAATGTTTTGAATGTTCACATCTCGATATCGATACGATAATGATATATCTTTCAGCCCTAGCCTCAATATATCAAACTTCAAGTTTGTCATCGTGACAGATTTACCGCCACTGTATCCAAAACCTTTTTCTTTTTTTCCGTACTGTAGTAGAGCATGTATAAAGAGGGAATGAGTGCAGATCTTTGGCAAGTCTCGACAAGTTGAACAACGTGCAGAAAAATACCACCTGGAGAAAAAAAAAGTGACGCTCACTGCATGAATCATCTGCGCTGATGTGATCTCCCAAAGCTGTAAGCACTTCTTAAAACTCCATGCACTACTTTGAGGTCTTAACTGATGTTGCAAGAACATGATCAATTTCACTGTAATTTATTTCGCACAAGTCTCTTCTTGGCGACATGCAGCTCATAGGCCTGTGTGAAAATGCAATAGTTCTGTTAAATGAGCTATGACTTAACTGTTTAAAGAAAAAAAAAAAGGTCATAGGAAAGTCAGAACTCGAGAGCTCAATCAACAAACGCAGGTCATCGACTCAAAGTGTTCAAATTTAGCAAATCAAACAGCACAAAGTATTCAGGGTGTAACATGATATTAACACACGGCATTATAACAAGATTATTACTACATTACTCTGTCAAGATTCAGCAGTGGGAATACGCACAGTCATGCCCCATTAGGTTGTACTATTGAAAAGTGCCAAATGTGGAAAGATGTCAAAAATGTTGCCAGTATAAGGGCACTTAAACTTCCCTCATCCCAGTCCCATGCAGCCCTATATGTCTTCTATCAATGGCCTACAAGTAAGCCCAGCGTTACTGTCATCTACTTCAGTAAAGTTGGAAGAGGTGGACAATTGCAACATCCCTCTTGGTCAAACCAGATCTAGGTGGGGCCTGTCACTAGCCTGCTCAGTAAACGCGCTTGTTGCTGACAGTGGTCTAGAACAGTGACATGAAGCCCTACCTCGAGTTCTTTGCAGAGGGAGGGCTGGCCTGAAGGTGCCAGCCACAATGAGATGCAAAAAAATAACTCCAAAAGTCGTCCCCTCCCTGATAAGTTACAGCTCTCATCACTGTGTTCTGTCGAGCAGCTGGAGTTGTATCGCCCGCCCAATAAGACATTTTTTTTTTTTTGTCAGTCAACTATGCAGACCGCGCTGACCTGGACACTGAGACAAAGTGCAGACAGATCGTGCACATGCAAAAACACTCAGCCCTTTGGCAGCGGTAACAATACCAGTCGTTTTGCGCTGATATGGCTTTTTTTTTTAAGTAACGCGCAGTCAAACGCGGCCGACGTCCTGTCTGTTTCTTCGTTTGTCCGCCGTCGCTTCCGCAAACCCACCCCGACTCGCACCGGCCTCCCTCAGACTCTGGACTCAGTCTGCCCCGGTATCGAAGCCTGTTTTAGGCCCAGGCGAGCCGACCTCACCCGCGAAAGTGAGATCAGCGAGGGGGAAAAGGCTCAATGGAGGTGAGAGGAAGGAAGCGATACTTACAGACATCCACCCGTCCACTCCGCTACGCTCGCTCTGACAGCCTGCGTGAATGTCGCTCTATCAGAGCCGCTCCCTCCTGCCGCTCCTGCCGCTGCCGCTGCTCCAGAGTCAAGTCACACCGCACACGCGCACTTCCGACACGCATTCAAAATAAAAACCACGGAGGAATAATAGATTTTACGATTATCATGTTGCTGTCAAATAAAACGCTTAGATGTTCTCCTGTGGAACTGCTTCTTCATGCATAAGCAATATTTTCATTACAAGTGAGGGGATCCACGCACTCTTCCTCAGAGCCGTGGGAAGATTTTTTAGTTAGGGGGTGCTGAGGGACAAAATTTACCCCCAAAATACTTTTTCTGTCCATAAATCCTATTAATTAATCTCTTAACTCCCACCTGAACCGAGAGCATTTTCTCCAGTTCAGCTTTACCCAAATCCTGTAGGCCAGTGTAACGCCTCATTTGAAAGACCTACAAAACTAAAATTGATCTTTTTCCTCACATCAGATTTTTTTTCATCACTTTTTTTGTTGGGCAGTCGTCTCTGTTAAAGTGTGGGTTTTCATATAAAACAGGAGTTCATATTCTTTGCCTGGCCCAACGGGGTCGGCATTTATTGAACTGCTCAACGTCAGGTCATTGCCTTGCTCTGTGGCTCACTACCTAGAGTAGCCCTTGTTCGCCCCCTAGTGGCGGGTGTAACTTGCATCAACATACAATATTACATATTGTTACATCCTTTCTCTTTTAGAAAGTTCCTTTTCCTTTCTGTCTTTCAGCAACACATTTCTCTTAAACATTACCAAAATAAAACAATGGCTTCAACTTCTCAAAACACTTTTCTTTCTTTTTTTTTTTTTTCTTTTTTTTTTTTTTTAACAACCCCGAAACGCCCATTTAATTAGTAAAGTCCTTGTAGCGCTGCGGCTGACGAACAACTCTACCACATCTGGTTGTCTTTGGCATCTCGCTCTGAGTTTGAGGGTTCAGCTGGACTATTACAGTGTCTGTTTGGGTATCTGGGGTGTGAACAGTCTCTATGTCAACAGCCTCTGTTTGAGGAACAACATGAGCGCGTCTGAGGTGTCTACGGTTCCTCCTGAGAACTGCACCCGAATCCATTTCAATCTCATAGGATCTAGCGTCAACCGGAATTTTCACCTTGCCCAGCTTCCATTTGGTGTGAGGCTCAAACGGCTGTACCCTTACAGTGTCACCTGGTCGTAAGGCGTCTAGATCCCTGGCTGATCGGTTGTAGTATGCACATTGACGCTGTTGGTTGTCCCATAGTGCCTGTTCAGCTTGAACCACTTTAGGCTGGAGAAGGCTGCTTCTCGCAGGTAGCAGAGTCCTCGTACGACGGCTCAGCAGTCTTTGAGCTGGGCTGCTCTCCAGTCCTTGTGACGGTGTGTTGCGATGGTCCAAGAGTGCGAGATAGGGGTCTTGTCCAGAATCTTTGGCTTTGTGTAACAGTTTCTTTACAGTTTTAACGGCAGACTCTGCCTTGCCGTTACTCTGTGGGTAACCTGGCGATGAGGTTTTGTGGTCAAACTCCCACAGTTGGCTGAATCTTTGGAACTCTTGAGATGAATATTGAGGTCCGTTGTCTGAGACTACTGTGTTGGGAATGCCGTATCTGGCAAAATGTGACTTTAGCTTCTTTATCACTGTAGTAGATTTTGTGTCTGGTAAAAAATCTATTTCCCAAAAATTGGAATAGTAGTCAACTGTTACATGGTAGTTCTTGTTGTCGAAGTGAAATAGGTCAACGCCTACTTTGGCCCATGGCCTGCTTGGCACATCATGTGGGTTAAGCGTTTCTCTGTGCTGTTTGTCGTCCACTGTCCTGCAGATATCACAGTGAGCTATGTGTGTCTTTATGTGGTCGTTCATGCCAATCCAGTAGACGCATTCTCTGGCTCGTCGAAGACATCCTTCTGCACCGATATGTGAGGAGTGCAGGCGACGGGTGATGTCCTTCTGCAGTGATGATGGAATAACCGCACGTTCACCTCGAAACACGATGCCATCCTGATGACTCAATTCTTCCTGGAATGAGAAGTAGGGTTTGATTTCCAGTGGTATGGCCCTTTTGTCTGATGGCCATCCCTGCTTCATCAGTCTGATTAACGTTTGTAAAGTTTTGTCATCTTTTGTAGCTGTCCTGATTTGGCTTAGACTGTCGCCTGAAATGGGTAGGTGTTGCACCATATTAACAGTCTCTATTTCAGCTTCTACAGAGCTTAAAGATGGGCATTCTGGGAGATATGCTCTGCTTAAAGTGTCAGCTAGTAACATGTCTTTGCCAGGAACATACACTACAGTCAGGTCGTATTTCTGAATGCGTAGCATCATTCTTTGAAGTCTCTTGGGTGCACTCAAAAGAGGTTTCCTAACTATGGTCTCTAATGGCTTATGGTCAGACTGGACAGTAACTTTGCGACCATACGTGTACTGATGAAACTTCTCAACACTGAACACCATAGCTAGAAACTCTTTCTCAATCTGGGCATAGCCCCGCTCAGTTTGTGTGAGTGCTCTGCTTGCATAAGCGATGGGCTTACCCTTTTGCATGAGTGCAGCTCCCAAACCTGTGTCCGATGCATCACATTGTACTACCAGGTCCTCCTCTGGGCAGTAGTACTTCAGAACAGGAGCATCTGCAATAGTCATTTTTAGTTTCACAAAAGCATTCTCATGCTGCTCCGTCCAATCCCAGTCTGTGTCCTTATGTGTCAACTGTCGCAAAACTTCACATTGGTCTGAAAGGTGCGGGCAAAACTTAGCCAAGTAGTTTACCATACCCAACAGTCTCTGTATCGCCTTCACATCTGTGGGTCTCGGCATGTGTTCAATAGCACGAACCTTGTCCGGATCCACTTTTAGTCCGTTTGCTGTTAGTCGGTGCCCGATGTATGTACACTCACTCTTCCGCAGTTTGAACTTGTCTGGGTTCAGTTTAATGTTCTTTTGTCTGCACCGCTCCAGGAACAGTTTCAACTTCACATCATGGTCTCGTTCTGCCGCTTCCTGAGTCTCACCCTGACCTGTAATGAGCACATCATCCGCAATAATGTACAGACCAGGTAACCCGTCCAGTGCTTGGGTCAGTTTCCGCTGGAAAACTTCCGGTGCCGGACTTATTCCCATGGGCATCCTTAGCCATCTGAAGCGACCAAATGGAGTGGAGAACGTAGTCAGATAGCTGGAATTCTCTTCTAGCTTGACATGCCAAAACCCGCTTTTGACGTCACACACTGTGAACACTTTAGCTTTAGACATATCTGGGAGTACGTCCTCAATGGTTTGTAGTGGAAAGTGACTGCGCTTGAGTGCCTTGTTGAGGGGCTTTGGATCAATGCACACTCTTGGTTTACCGTTTTGCTTTTGCACAACCACCATGCTACTGATCCAGTCAGTGCTACAATCCACTGGCGTGATAATACCTCTGTGCTCAAGGTCCTGAAGCTCCTCTTTCAGTGGCTTCATCATGGCGACCGGAACACGTCGCTTTGGGAGTTGCACAGGTTTCACACTCTCATCCACCTCCATTTTGTATTCTCCTTCCAGACAACCGTCTCCTGTGAACACATCTGTAAAGTCTGTCTTTATTTGTTCCAGTGTCCATTGTCCTTTTGTGTCTCTCTCCGTTGTCACAATACTGTCAATAGCCATAATGTTTTCATAGTGTACTTTTATGAGTTTCATAGCCTCACTGGCTCTCTTACCAATCAGTGGTACCGTACAACCTTTGTCAACAACCTGAAACTCTAGCTGGTACAGTTTTTGGTTTCTAGGGTTTCTTAATTTCACTTTACATTTACCCAGTGGCTTCACTTTGCTGCCATTGTACATCACTAACACAGACTTTGTATCTTCAAGCTTAGCATCTGTGTTGAGCATGTTGATAGGCAAAACATTACATGTTGCTCCACAATCGATCTGAAATTTTACAACATCTTTCCCTAGGAGCATACCTGCAAACAACTGGGTGTCGTTACCTTTGTTAGAGTCAACAGCGTTTACACTTTCACTGTCTGCTACATCTCTAATACACAGTATGTCCTCATATTCACTTTCACATTCAGTAACATTGTGCACAGATTTCTTCTTCCTTGGGTCAATGCGGGCTCTACACTTAGCCGCAAAGTGGTTTTCCTTACCACACTTTTTGCATTTCTTTCCAAATGCTGGACATTTCTGTTTGCTTCTCTCATGCGTCTTGCCACAAAACTTGCAATCCACGGTGCTTTCCTTCTGCTGGAAGCGCGAAGCCCCTTGCACTGCGTGAACTTCTTCCACTGCGTGCCCCGCTATGGCCCTGCAGTTTTCCCGCGACAACTCAGCAGCTCTGCAAAGTTGAATGCAAGTGTCCAAAGACATGGCCTTCTCCCGTAGCAGTCTCTCTCGCATGTTACTGCTGTTAATCCCACATACGACCCTGTCACGAATGAGCGAGTCTCTCAACGTCCCAAAGTTGCATGTTTTTGCGAGCAACTTCAGTTCAGTAGCATAGCCATCTATGGATTCACTGGCACCCTGATTTCTGGTGAAGAATTTGTACCGCTCCACTGTCTCGTTCACAGTCGGACTGCAGTAGTTATCGAACTTTTCAAAAATGTCTTTTATCTTCCAGTCCGATTTCGCTGTGTCTCCCATTAACGTATCCAGTAGCTCTCTGCCGCTCTCACCGACCAGATAACTGAAGAGCCTGACCTTTTTCTTCTCGTCATCCTCGGCAACAGTTAATCCAATGTACAGTTCAAACTCGTCTCTCCAAGACTTCCACGTTTTCGACAGGTTACTGGAGTCCAGACACAACGTCTGTGGAGGTCTAAGTCCGTCCATGCCGTTAGCGTTAGCTTGTTCACTTCGATGCTAATCCACGCTACACGTAGCACTTTACCGTCTTCGGACTCCGGCGCCTCCGCAACGACTCACAAAACTTGGGCAAAAATCCGTTGCCGCTGCCACCATGTTAAAGTGTGGGTTTTCATATAAAACAGGAGTTCATATTCTTTGCCTGGCCCAACGGGGTCGGCATTTATTGAACTGCTCAACGTCAGGTCATTGCCTTGCTCTGTGGCTCACTACCTAGAGTAGCCCTTGTTCGCCCCCTAGTGGCGGGTGTAACTTGCATCAACATACAATATTACATATTGTTACAGTCTCAGTTTTGTCAAATTTTCGTGACTTTTTTGTCACTTTTTCGTCAAATTATTCTCATTTTTTTTTTGTCAAATTCTCATCACTTTTTCGTCCATTTTTGTCATTTTTTTGTAAATTTTTTGTCACTTTTTCGTCAGTGTTTTCTCACTTTTTTCCACATTTTCATCATTGTTTTCGTCTCAGTTTTGTTGCTATTTTCACACCTTTTTTCCAGAAGCTTTTGGACTGAAAATGTGCTCGGTTCAGGTGGGAGTTAAGGGGTTGATATTGCCTGCAGTTCACAAACTATCCACCAGGGGGTGCTGCAGCGCCCTCAGCGCCCTGGGTTCCCACGGCCTTGCTCTTCCTACATACTTTTTTTTTTTTATCAAAGTAAAATTGTACACCGCCAGAATAAAACAAACATAGCACATTAGTGAGTTTTTTCTGCAGTTGTACCAGTTGGCAATATACAGGTGCTCGTCACATAATCATGAAAACGTGCATTCACCTCTGTTATTCAATTTAAACTGTGAAACTAATATGTGATTGACTCATTACATGCAAAGTGACATATGTAGAATGTTTTGAGAATGAACTGTCAGCCATAAAAATCAAAATTATAACAAATAAAGGCTTGGCATCTCTCACTGTGCATGTAATGAGTCTATATCATATATTAGTTTCACATTTTAAGCAGTGTTAATTTTGACAACATATTTTAGTTTAGTTTTAGTCTTAGTCTTTTGACTAAAATGTAATGTAATTTTAGTTGAGAGGAAGTAAAAAAAAAAACAATTTTAGTCTAGTTTTAGTCGACTTTGCATTTAAAATATTCATTATAATCATATTTAGTCTTGTTCCTCTGCATCATGGAGCTGCTCCCACATGAACAAAGCTCAGAGCTGCTCCTTTAACAGAGGATTTCCGTGATCTGAGGCTCTTTCAGACGGTCAATAGAAGTTTGGATGATTTTAGTCTCTCCTTTTCATTTTTATTTAGTCTTATTTTAGTCGACTAAAATATCTGGACATTTTAGTCATAGTTTTATTCTCATGAAAAACTTCTAATTTAGTTTTAGTCCAATTTTAGTCGTCAAAAATATCACTTTGACTAAAATGAAGACTAAATATTTTAGTCGACGAAATTAACACTGATTTTAAGTTGAATTACAGAAATAAATTAACTTTTTCATGATATTCTAATTATATGACGAGAACCTGTACAACACAGCTACTGATTCTTTGCATGACATTAAAATCAATTTAGTCAATGTAGATACTAGTGAGTAGTTTATGCTGAAGACTCGGTGTGGATGGATGTCGTCTCAGACAAAGGTCACAGGGCCCCAAGAGAAGAGGGGACCTTGGGGTCCTCCGGGCTTAGATCAAATATTGTGTGGATTCGACATCTAACCTAAAATGGTAAATGATTTCTATTAATGCAGCACCTTTCCACATACATTTGGCACTCAAGGCGCTTTATATCAAGAAACAGCTTACCCACTCTCACTCTCGTTCATTCATACATCAGTGTACGCAGACACTGAAAGCAAGTGGGTGAAGTGTCTTGCCTAAGGTCACAACAGCGTTCACCTGCGAGAGCCCAGATTTGAACCACCGACCTCTCAGTTATAGGGTAACTCTAACACCTGAGCTACAGTCACTTTTCTACCAAAGAGCAACTGTTAAAATGTGTTGACAAAAAACATTATTTGGCCCTTTTATAAGTACTTCTTGGGAAACGTTGGTGTAACTGCTGTTGTACAAACCCAGTGGCATTAGGCAGCCTCGTTGGGGCCTCAGGCTGGTTTGCAGCCCCATTGTGGCGGCGCGCCACTAAGGTGAAGTTTCTGCTTTGCTCCCCTGCAGTTTGACAGCTGTAACACATGTTGGAGCTTGTGAGTGGACCTAGGCCTGGAGGTGCAAGTTTCTCTGGAGCCACACCCAAACAGGAAGGAGAAAAACTGACCCCCACCCACCCAGCTTCTCCTTAGACGCGTTTGCTCTTCTTCTTACACACTCTGAAAACATTTGGTAACGTATTACAGCATTCTTACAGTTGGGTTAGCGGACATGAACAGACACTTTGGAAAATTTGCATAACATCTTTATAAATGAATGATAGAAAATGGCTGTCAACTTTCCCCAGTGGAAAACCTTTGTTTAAAATCAGTTTAAGTGTTGGTCTGTTTGAGCAGCACTGAAACAATATCTGGTCGCTGCCTCTTGGCCAGGTGCTGCTGTAAATGAGGATTGATTCTCAATCGACACTGGTTAAATAAAGGTAAGATAAAATAAACACACCAAAATTATAATCGCAATATCCACATCAGAAGATTGATCTGAGAGTGTTGAAACACAATCTTAAGGGGAGACACTGCAGGCAAAACCTTTATTTTTTTGTTCAGGTTTTGAACCATTTTGGTCTCTTAACATGGAAACTTTCATCTGTAAAAAAACAACAAAAACAAAACACTAATCTTCACAGTAACATTATCCATCGATTTATTCCTCTAAATGCATTTTTCCCCCTCTGTGTAACTAATATATCAACAAAATAAAACTAAGTTTAAACCTGGCTCATTACATTAGATTTTGTCACTAAAAATATTGGCAATTAAAGGCATAAAATTCCTTATTTTCTTATGAAACCATAAAATTACTTACAATAAATGTTTTCTCACATTTACACCAGTAATCTACAGCTTTCAAAGTGATATCTTTAAATTTAAAAGGTTTCCCTATTGACCTGCAGCGCCTCGCCTTAAACTTGTTCAGTTTGTTATTTTCCTAATTACTTCCATTTTAACCCGTTTTGGTTTTGATTTAGTCTTTATTCAGCTTGTGTTTAAATGACCTTGTAAGATATGATTATTGCAATATTCACGACCTGTTATAGAATATCAAATTTTGTCTAATTTTGTAAAGCCCTAGTATACTGTACATGCGGATTTTTAGTTTTCTATTGATTTTTCTTTTATGCTTTTTTGTCTGAATGCTTAAGGAGATTTAAATATAATCCGTTCCCTGTCCACCCATTTGAGCCTAATGGTTTGGCCCTAAGTTGCCTTGTTCATCAGATCAACAGAACTATGGAGGTCCCAAAACGTTCCATCAACGCCAGCAAGCACCTCTGAACAAAGTGATGTCTTCGAAGACAAAAATCAGCATGTCAGTGTTTAGCCAAACCCAAGCGCTCAGTGCTCCTCAAACTAATCAAGAGAGCTGTTCCTAAGAGACAGATGAATAAGCCAAGTTTGTCTATTTGTAATTTCCCACCTGATTTGGCATCCCAAAAAAAGATAATTTGGTTTAATTGAACAGTATTAAGGGGCCACCAAGCAAATACAAGCATGCTCGGTCCAAGTTCTTTTCGTAACTGGTTTAAGTTGATGTGATTGCACAAAACACCAACTATCTTTAAAGGTTTCTCAGCTTATGAACAGTGCTGTTACTGTATTACCAAATAGCACACACAAAAACAGTCATGTTCTGAAGGCAGGCAGAAATGGACTTTATTTTTCTTGGGCAATTAACAGTAATGTCCTGATCAGACCATACTAAACCAGATTTCAGCTGATTTTTTTCTAAAACAACTAGTTCCAAAAATATTACACCCAAATTTGATCAGTTTAGTCCTCCTCTAGGACAGAAACAAACACTGCCCATATTGTTGTAAGTTCATGTTCAATACAAAATTATGTGGCAAATACCTGTATTACTATGACAACAGCAACACAGTATAAAAGAATGGTCCGGACAAATATGGTCTTAGGAGATCTCTTCTTTCCTTCTTAAAAGGACAAAAGGTAATGATGGACAATAAATTGACTCAAGAGGAATAAACAAACTGATTGGTCCACAAACAGTAAAACCTTACCACCAATGCAACCCCATCTTTCTTGCAGCTTACATCAACCACAACAAACCGCGATCCCCCATATTGGTCACCACAACCTGTGGGCCACAATCCCTGCCTCATTGGTCTGTTCGGATGTTACAGCAACCGTTAGTCACTTAACAGTAGCCAATCAAGCAACAGTTCGGTACCTGTTAATATTTTGGAAAAATAAAACAGTAAAATGAAGTTGTAATAAATTTGGCCATTCAGATGGCTTTGTCAAGAGAAAAAAGTGGAAGTTTCTAAGCCTTAGAATGAATGTGTTTCTGTAATCTTTAATTTTATTCCATAAAATCAGTACACCAGCCGTCTCCTTTCATTCATACCAGTGCAGTTCACTGAATTCATCATGGGACGATCACTAGGACAGTGTCACTCTAAGTATCTAATGTATGTGTGTTTTTATGTGCGTGTCTGGATCCTGTTGTTATGGAAAGGCGCTGCAGGTTTCAAGCTCCAGCAGCTTGATGGTGCCATCCTTGCATCATGAAAATATGTCCATCTTTAGCTGGTGTCCATGGACTCCATGTTGGCTGAGCTGGAGTCCCTCTGAATTGAGTCAAAGATGGCAGCCAGCTCTTGATTGGATGAGATCTGCGACTGGAACTCTGACATCAGAGGGGACTTTTCAGCCTCGGGGATTGTTAGTAGAGCAACCACAGCTCGCATTGCTGATCGTTTCAACTCATCCTGCTTCTCAAATTCCTGCTTCACAGAGTTTGCTTTCACCTGAGTAAGCAAATGGCACATGAAAATCAAGACTAGCAAAACATAACTGATGTTTGATACAGTAAACACTATTTTGTCTTATTCACCTTTGTGGTGCAGGTAGCTCGCAATGGTTCGACTAGCCTGTCCAATCTTTGAAGAACAGCACTGGGACAAAGGGAGGATAATCTGGCCAGCATCAGGAATGTCAGCATCTAAATAACCACATAATAATTTACATATATAATTTAGAGCAGAAACAAGTTTAACAAATTAACAAATGGCTATGGAAATAAGTATTAGGAAGGGATGGAGGCATTTTCTTTAATATATTGCCTTAATTATGTGTGCAGTAGATACTATTCTATATGAATTACAATATTTTATTATTCCACATGAATGGACAAGAAGTTCACCATAGAATTAAACAAAGAATCCAGTGCATCATTAAATTAGCGACAAAGACGATTCTTCTTCGTCTTTAACACCAGTTTGCCTCATGGCACTCACCGAGTTCACTCAATTAAAGCAATCTTTGTCAGAACGGTGCCACAGACTTGTTTTGTGTTTCCTTTGCACCAAACACCACGGCACTTCACTCAGGTGTGGCCCCCGTCCCTGTACACCCAGCCCCCTACGCCCCTGTCCCCCTACGAACCATACAACTTTTTATAGGTTCAAATTGTAGTAATAACTTCTGTAAGTTAGCCTCGCGATGCTAAGGATGTATCTGACCTGATGCGCCTCGTGCTGATTCGCACTGACCTGTCCTGCTTTTGAAGGTGCTTTCTTCTGATCTTCTGACAGAGACAGCTGCCTCCGAAAGTTAAACAGGATCAGATGGAGTAAAAATTGACGAACCGATGCTAATGTGGCTAACAGTGTTAGCTGCTCTGTAAACGTCTGGTTTATAATAAGGCGCGGGTCAGAGCCTGGCGCAGTCTTTTGAAACAACGCTTGCGTTAATATATAAATTAGAATAAATAACTTGTTGTAGACGAGCAGGTTTTAAAAACAAATGCTTCAAATTTAAGACCTAAACCCACATTTTCATCAAATTAAGACTTTTGAAAGTCTTATCAAAATGAAGACTTTTTAATACCAAGCAGGAACCCGGTAATAAGGCTTTGCAGTTTATATTGTCATACACATTATACACTATGGTAGTATGGACAAGTTGCAGCTAAAGCAGTGCAAACCTTGATGTCATAGTGGTCCTTCAAGCCGTCCTCCACATGGTTGAGGAAAGTGAAGATGTCTAGTCGATCCAAGCAGGAGTCCAAGAGGGTGTACATGCACTCAAATGCAGCCTTTCTCAGATCTAAACCATCGTCCACTGTGTGTTTAAATGGACCCATCTCCACCTAGAGACATAGTGTGTTGTTCAAGTAGAAACCTTGAATACTGTGTTATATTAAACAAATGTTACTTACCTCTCGTATTAACTCCTTTCTGACTTTGGTCTCATTATACAGTTGTGGTAAAACAGAGTCCAGCAGCTCTCTGATTAGACTAGGCTTATTATGTGCGGCAGAGTTGAAGGTTACCAAAGCAACACGACGTACGTTCAAATCTGGGTCTTCCAAAGTCTTTAGGAAATCACCTGGAAAAAGCAATGAAACACTGAAACACCCGTATTATTCTCCCCAGAATTTGATGCAAAATCTGGAAAATAGTATTTTAAGATGGAAAATAAAAACGGTCTTATTCATTTATTTTCATGATTAAAGTTAAATTAAAATGAAACATGATGGGACATAGTTACAGGTCAAACCTCATGACCTGTAAGGTCAATATCATGAGTAAATTAGTTACCGATGCAGTTTTTCAGCAGTGGGTCGATAGGCTGTGGCTGATCAGAGATGGTGAATTTTACAGCAGTTACCACAGAGCTCCTGGCATATGACGATCCTACACAAATAAGATCATCAATAAAAAGAAGAACTTATTCAAATATCTACTGATAAAATCCATCTTTTATTTGTTGGGCCCATAAGTCTGATTGGATTGGACAACACTGTATGAACGGGAGAGACACACAGAGTCAAAACGCTTAGGACAGATCAGTGTTCTGCCATGTGTGTAGTCGTGTTAACTGCTGGACTCTCAGCTGCAAGACTAAATCAATATTAACAGTAAAAAGATGAATTTTATTTCAGCATCAATTGGCTGCTTGACATCACTTCTAAAATACGAGCTTGGTTAATGTTGAGACAAGTTGCACATGCACAAACACAGGAGAGAGATGCCAGTTAGGACATAAACATTAATTATTTTTCAGCCTTTAAACTCTTTAAAACACAGCAGCAGCTGCAATATTAAAACCCTCAGAGTGACAGACGTATATCCTTTAAGTCCTATTGGCATCTAAAGGCCTTCCACATTTTATTGTTTTCCTTTGAAGAGTTGCTCCCTGAGCACATGGCGATTTAATATGCATGAACAAAAGGTCGTACTTGTTTAGTGCTCCCAATTACAGCTGTTGGACTCGATTTTTAAACAAAAGCCTACATGGAAGCACTGCAAAGGTTAGTTTTCCCCTGCAATAGTTATGTTTTCAAAGTGCAGAGCCTCCGCTGTGAGTGAGCTTATAAACTGCTGTAGATGTTAGCACTAGCCGTGTTAGCATTAGCGATTAACCTATTTATTTACTGTATTATGGAACCGAGGTAATGACTGTACTACAGAGCTAGTGCAGCGTGACTCAGTAAGATAAATAGCAATTAACTTAGTGATCAGGTAAGTGACCCTGACTGCTAACCAACAATCTGGCCTGCCAGAGCTTTTCCTCTTTCTCTGTGGGAGTGTTCCTCAGGCTTGGGCTCAACATTTCTCTCTCTTTGTTTACAATACTTTTAGACTGTGATTCCCCTGTCCAACAAATATCAGTTACACCGATGTTTGACTGACGTTATGCCCAACTTCCAGAATCTCCCGTGTGCTTACACATGCGCAGTTTGCTTCAACATTGGCCTGGCACATATTTTCGAAGTGAGGAATTGACCACTGTTCTCTTTTACCTGACAACAAGTATCCTTTAAGGCGTGGAAGGAGAGTTTCTGGATCAATTAACGTCAATTTGCCCAAACATTCAGCAACCACGTTCCTCGTTCCTTCCTCTTGACACTCGCAATGTTTAAGCAATAGAGACCAAACAGACTCAACATATGGCTTTAGACCAGTCACTGATGCTGAACCTATGAAAAATATAAAAAGAGTTCAAAGTCACTGCCACAAAAGACCAAACATTTTTATCGTCCTTACTGATGATTTCTTTGAGTGAATGAAGCAATAAATATTGTCTTTTGGAGGAAGAGATCTCTTGAAGTACAAATGGCAAATACTCTGGAAGGTTGCCCACTGCAATGCTGCCCAACGCGTAGGAGGCTGCAGATTTCACCTAGGCGACAAAGTGCTACTTACTGCTTTGAAACTTATTATGAATGTAGTATTCATCAGCCGTCAATCTCTTAGTAGCACAAATGCACAGAAGATGTGGTTACCTCTTCACTTGAAGATGAGAAAGCATCCAGAATTACGGTCTTGAGTTCTGGTTGGCTGCTGAGGTCGACATGGTGCCCCACTTCACCCAAAGACAAGAGAGCAAGCAATCTGATGGAATCAGTGGAGCGGCTGTTTTTTACGTCCTACGACCACAGAAGACATGACTTTAAGAATAACATGCAGGTTAACAACCACTAAATTATCATCAATGCAACAAAGGCTATTACCTGAATAAACTGGCCAACCACAGCAGGTCCTTCAGTGGGACAGGCCCGTGTCAGTGCAGCTACACATTTGGCAATAGAACAATATGCCTGCTTATGAGGGAGAGCTGCACTCTGGGAGTACACTGGTCCAGTCAACATCCGTAACAAGTCCATATAGCCTAGTCCGGGTGTGTCAGTTGACACAAGCGCCTTAACATAAAAGTACACAATTAAATACATAAAATAACACAAGGAGGAGAGGGAACCTTTAACTTATGAAAAATATACCTGATAAAAGTCCAGCATGGCTGCAAGCGCACCACCTTGCAGAAGCGGAGATCTAACTAGAGTAATGAGTTGTTGCATGATATTGCCCCCACTCAACTGCCCCAAAGAAGATGGGTGCGTCACTGCTAGTGTGGACAGGAAGCTAAGAGCCATCTGAGACACATGCATGTCACTTTCCGAGATCAGAGGAGGAAGCTCCGCCAGCACGGCATCCACCATGACAGGAGTGACAGCCGAACTGCACCAAACACAGGTGGGATCATAAGCATGTGGTAGAGGCAGTGAGTGTACGAGAAGAATGACCGGTGTGAGTTTACCTGTAGTTTCGCAGCAGGATGTCAAGAGCTGCAAGCGTGCAAAGCTTCAGGGCCCGCTGGTTTTTACGTAGGAATGATGCAAGAATAGGAACAGCATCTGGTAGAACTGGTCTTAAATCAATCTTTAATGGTGATCCAGCAATCAATGTCAGTGCTGAAAAAGCCATAAAACAATATTAAAATTACACACACTGTTTTTTGTAATAGACAAACAAAACCTTACAAAAGAGTGGATGTACCTTTCACCGTTGTGAGTCGTGTGATTTCGTTCTTCAGACGTTCTAAAAAGATCAACAAAGTTCCTGGCAGCTCCGTGGGGAGACGATCACCTATGTCCCAAGACAGTTCATGTTAATGAACACATATGCCACGCAAGATTGTAGCTTTGGATTTATTTCCATCAGTGTCCCACACTCGCACTCAACACATTCTCAGTCAACCTGGCCACACTTCATCATAGGGCTGGGTGAGTTGAAATTAAATCTTGATTTGTGTACTCTGTATGGACAATTTTGTTTGAAAAATTAACTTAAACGTTTTGCTGATCTTATTTAGAATTAGACCACAGGAGCATATGTTCGAATTCATCACCCAGCCCTACTTCATCACATACTGAACTTTTTCTTACCCAGATTACAAATGATCTGCCCCATACAAGAGATCGCTCGCTCTTTAACCTCTTGGTCAATGTCAGCAGCTTTTAGGCGTTTAATTGTACAGGTGAACAAGTCAGTGATGTAAGGGGAAGGATCAAAGCGGTCAGGGCCTTCAGACAGGTTTTCTAAAGGTCGAATCACCTGTAAGAAATAGAAAAGTGCAAACTAAAACAAGGGAACCAACTAAAAATGTGTTGAAATACAAATGCAAAATCCCCACCTTCACAAGCTGCTGGGTGACAAGAAGAGCTTCTGATGTTATTTTATAAAAGGGGTCTCCAACACAAGCGACAACAGGTGGGACCAGGGCAGGAACATGAGCGTGGAAGGCGTGAGCAGGATGTGTGACCATGATGACGTGGAGACATGCCAAGGCATCGATTTTCAGATTTGAGCTGCTTGACTTATCATTCAGAGAAAATATGATGCCTGTAAAAACATTTAAACATTTAGTTGAGGCACTGATTTAAAAAAAAAAAAATACAAGCATATCAACCTCTTTAAAAAAAATATGAATGTAATTGATCTTTTGCAAAAGCCCTGGCCCCTTCGCAACTGTTGCTAGCTCTGTCAAGAAGTGGAGTTTAACATAACTGGGGAGAAGTGCGTGTTCGTGACTCTTTTTGGTGCAAGGGAAACTTTATCCTTTATGTCCTCATCCATTGACCCATTCATCGATGCCGGGAGTCACAGAGAATCGTGCCTCATAATGTGGAGGGTCAACAACTGGATGTTTGAATCGTGTAATGTGGGCAAAAGAAAGACATGACGAGCCAGCCAGTTTTGCCAGTTTTGAAAACACGGAAAAAGCGTGGCTGATTTTACTGATCCAAAAGTGACACACGGGAAAACGTCAGCCAATAACAAACCAGAATACACACATCTCCCTTTCATCTCTCTATCGTAACAGCGACATCAACAACTAATTAATGGCCACAGCAAGCTCACAAAGACAACGCCAAACAGGACAATTAAGCTACTTCTCCCACCGTCACGGCGCTGATTTCTGTCCACCTCCTTTTCATTGTTAATACGTCCCACTTCGAGTCACCTTTTAATTTACATTTGAGAGACCTATAAACAAGTTCAGGAAGACTGCGCTATTGAACCTATTGAGTTAGCGCTATTGTGACAGTGATCATGTGGTGATTGTGTGCTCAGCTTTAGCCAACTTAAATTCAATCATCAGTTGTGTGGTCAAGTACTCCTGCACTACCGGCACTACATAGTTCTCTTATGTTATGCAGTAGTGAAGAAATATGAGCGTTATTGTCCATTTAGCCAAACCTACAGGAGTCGAGTGCGCCAGCTGCTTGTGCCTTGGACACTTCTGACGTACCCAAGTTTGAAAGTTACGACTTCCTCATCCTTCACATCCAGCCACAATGTCCCGTATGCTATCAGTGCAGTGGCAAAACAAAACCATCAGATATTCCGGCAGCAGAAATGGCATTTTTGTGACAATGTCCCGCATCGACAGATCATGAAACCTTAGGCAAACGACGTGCCAGATGGTAAACAAGTCTTGCCTCGACTTTCAAGCTAGCAGTCACAACTCCTGTTTTTGGCCTTTGGGAGTGAAGGATGCCCTCCCCTGTTTTTCATGTGAGGAGATCCGCAGAATGACACATAGCAACGGTTGCTACGACACATGATTGGACAATAACCGTTTTGGGGCTGGGTTTTGCGAAAGGTCAATAGCACATTTTTAAATAGAAAACAACATAGACCAGTCTTTCTCTAACTGTAGTCCACAGCTCAACGCACAGGAATATTTTCTGGTTAAAAGAGATCATCTTTTGCCAAGTACATTAATGTTTGTAAAACATGGTGTGTGGGGTACTGGTTGTTTAAGAATACCTGGTATAAGGACTGGGATGTGTTGAGTCAGGGCGCCTGGCAGAACATTCACCAACTCTGTCAGCATGTTAAAACAACACTGACGGGTTTTGACGCTTTTCTCCTTCAGTTGTTTATGAAGTGCTTTTACAATCATAGGGACCTACGGAGGAAAATATGTTTTGAAAAAAAACTCTAGAAATGAAAAAGGTCTGCACAACAATGACAGCTCCCAGAGTTTCAATCACATCTCATATGACTTGTCAGGCCACGTGGCTTCTTTCAAAAACAAGGATGTTAGAAACACCTGCTTGTTTTTTATCTCAATAGTAGAATCTGTGAGAAACACTTGTGCATAATGTGATAGAATGTAACATTTGTATCTTATGCAAGTTTGTCAATTTTGGATGTGTTGATCATTTCTTAGGCTCAATCTCAATTCTCCCCCTTAACCCTTTCCCTCCGTTTTGTGCGTTCACGAGACAAAGGGGTCCCAATTTTGTTTTGCAGCAAGGCATTTGGGTGAGGAAAGGGGTACATACACCTCCAAGCGGCGCTTTTTCAGATGCAGACTCCAAACGGAGGGGTAGGTGGAGTTTGTCAAAACACGGAAACAAGCTGGCAAAATTAATTCATGATCATCATCAATAAACACTTTTCCTACATTTTTAAAGTTGTGGGAATCTCGTTTGTGACTTTGTTCACTTTGTGCAATAATTAAAATAGTCCATTGTTGTAGACGTGTGAATTCTACGTTTGCGCTTTGCTGCCCCGCTCATTTTCGCTGACATTGGAGTTTCTATCTAAACTTTTGATACGTCTATTGTCATGACTCTGGGGGTCCAGTGCCTTTCTGTTGTGTCCGCTGTCTCCCGTGTAGCTGTGCTCGGCCTGCCCCCACTACAAGTGCGCTATGTGCGGGTCGGGGCAGCTCCATCTCTTGCAACTCGTGTGCTAATGGGCTGCAGCCACATCGACCCAGCAGTAGAAGCAGCAACACTCGGAGAAGAGGAAACAGAGATGGATGAAAATCTGTAGGATTTGGTCTGACACCGAGCGGTCCTGTTGTTTAAGTGTTACAAAACACGGATGATTACAGAATCAGTCTGAAAAGTTACTGATGAACTGGTTCAGTAAAGACATGGTATAGAGATAAGTAGAGGTGTGCTTTATACATTTTCTTTGTGTTCTAATTGATCAATATATACAAATAGGCTTCCATTCCAGACCCATTTCTTAGGACGGTCTTTTCAGCACTCACCCTTAGCCCTCTGTTTTAAGGTGAAGGGGAAGGGCAAGGGCTAAAGAGTAGGGGTAGAAAAGATAATTGAGATTTGGCCTCTAGGAGATTTAGACTTTAGTTTCAGATTTCATGTTAGATGAGTGTTTTGTAGAACATGGACATTCAAACATTACCTGACTTTGTAGCATAGTCAGCGGTGTCTCCCCTTGCTCCATGGCATCAGGATCAGTCAACCAGCTTTGAGCGGGTCTTGTCTGCTTAAGCAATGACAGGTAAGCATGGAAAACATCTGCCTTCACGTTTTCCTCTCTTTCCTGAAAACAAAAAGTCACAAATATGCTACTTTTCCATGTTTAGCTTGAACCTCAGATCCTGTTGTACACAAATTGTATGAATATCCCAATCGTGTGTGATTGTGAATGACTAGCCAATTTGACAGACTAGCGTAATTGACCTTTCGCAAAAGCCCCACCCCCCTTAGCCAATGTTTAAGCCGATTTTAGGGCAGCAGAGGGTATCGTTAAGGATTTAATCGATACTACTACTACTCCTTATCGATACTCCTCATTGACCCAGTATTTTAACGGTTCTTTAAAAGAAAAGAAAAAAAAAAGATTCAGGCTACTGTACATTTTCTTTTCATTGCTCTACATGTGGACCTCATTTATATCTAATTTGCACATACACTTAATATATGGGAAGCAAAATACAAATCGAGCCTATATTTTTTACCAGGCTGTTGGGTAGATTTGGCTGTAGCTCTGGGAACTGAGTCCAAATGAAAACCTAGTGCAGTAAAATAATGAACTAGACTTGAGCCACAGCCTGTTTTCTGCCACTCTCAGCTTGTGTCCAGTGGGTCAACACTGGCTCGCGCTGATGTGCATGTGGGAGGGGGGCTAAGTGCTACTTCGTGTAGTAAACGTGCCAGATTTTCCAGCGGCAGAAACAGCTTTTTTGTGACAATGTCCAGCAACGACAGCACAAGAAACTCTTGGAAAACAACAAGGATTGTAAACGAGTAGTAGTTTGGTTAGAGTTAGCTGGCGGTGATTTTTAGCTTGTTCATTGGCTTTGAACGCAGAGAAAAGGCTCCTGCTCCTTTCGTTTCTGTGGGAGGATATCTGTGCAATGTCTGGTAGCAACAAAAAAAATAGCAGTTTTGGGGCGGGGTTTTGCGGAAAGTCAATTCTTGACATTGATGACGATCTTTGGTCTTACCTTAAAGCGACAAACAAGTGCTGGGGACACAGAGCGGTAAAACTCGGGCAGCATCTCATGACGAGTAGAAACAACAGAATCTAAACACTTTGCTGCAGCCCTTCGCACCTTCCAGCTCATATCATCATCATCACTGTACTCATCATCACTGCCTGGAACAAACAGGGGGAAAAAGGTAACACACATTTCATGGTATTACCTTGAATTTAAAATATTCTGGGGTGAAAAACTACTACACACCTTGGTAATCTTCATCGTTTTGCTCTGCATCCATAGCATTATCATCTTCATCCTCATCATCAAAGTTGTAATTGGGATCATAGGTTAGGTAACGTAAGCAGATTGAGATAATCGTAGGAACATGGGGGTAAACTTCCTTAGGACACCTTCGTACCAAAAACAAACATGGTAGTGGATAATTCAACACGTGACATTTGGTCAGAACTTACAAAATTCGTAAATATTGTAAATCACCTTCTTACAAAAGATTCAAACGCTTGTATACAGTACTCTCTAAGTTCATCATCGTCAACATTACAAAACTTTACAACAAGCGGAATTATCTTCTCCAGATACTCCCCTGCACAAAAACAAATTATGTGGTTAAGGTAAGTTAAAAAAAAAAAGTCATTTTTTTCCATGCTTTTTTTTTCTGTCTTACCAATTCTATGTCCAGCCTGTCTGCTGATCGCGGCCGTGCACTGAATGTACGTCCTGGTGGTCGACATGTTGTCGTTTCTCCCCAGTTCGGTGAGAAGGTGCTCAACAAGATCAATAAACACCAGATTTCCACAGGACATGACCAGGTGACCGAGGGCCATGATTGTCCTCTGTTGACGTAAACAGTGGGTTATTAGCAATAGAATGTTAAATGGTTCAGTACCATCAGTACCAACTACAAAAATAAAATAAAACACACCTTCCTGACAGCAAGTCTTGGAGAAGTAAGCTGAGGCAGCAGACAACTCAAGATGGATGGATGAAAATTCACTAATAACCCACCTTGTCTATTATGACAAAAGGAACGATAATTAGCAATTACCTAAACTAACCATTGATTTATTAGAGCAATTAACAGCAAGATATTCACAAATCACAGAATATTACCTGCACAGCATGTCAGCCATGATGTCGAGAGCTTCTAACTGAACAGAGACGTCTTCTTGTTTGGCAATAGCACTTGTCAGACGGCCAGTTATTTTCTTACATACACTTGCAGCCAAGGCAGACCCTATGACAAAAAAAGATACCAGTTCAGTTATAAATATAAAAAACATTTCAGAAACATTATAGAACGCAGTGTTTACCACTGGACGCAGGAGGCAACTCTCCAATCACAGTTTTGAGTCCAATAGATGAAATGTCTCTAAGTTGCTCTTTGTCTGACAGCATGTTTGTGCACAGAGTATCTACAATGGTCTCCACCTGGTACTCTTTCACCTTACTGACCAGAGGCCCAAGGCTGAAAAACAAACAACAGTGAACTTGACCTCAAGGATAGTTTGTGTGATGTTTTGTAACTTTACCATTTGACAGCAAGATTCTGAACCTCTCCATTCTTATCCTCTAGCAACTTCAGAATCATTCTGACTACCTAGAAGTAAAGAGTAACAATATAAATCACAATACATTGTAATTAGGGCAGCAAGATAATGAAAAACTTGCGATATAAGTGCAATATTGCGATATCGCCCTAAAACATTTCAAAGCAGTATGTTCCATTTAATTCAAGCAATTTGTTTTTCAGCAAATTGTGTCAAAACAAGACTTACAATAAATTGGGAAAATTATAACTAAGACAGAACTAATGCACATTTATGAGAGCCATGATTTTTTATTTTAGGGGAGAACTTGTCAACCTCAGTGAGATGGAAGACTTTAGTGATTTTTGGGATAATTATTATTATTATATGCAACCCTTGTCGTAATTATTTCCATGTGCACAACTCTATCCTTCAAATTGACACTTACCTTCCTTTCACTGTCATCATCCAGTTTGATCGAATCTTTTTGAAGCTCTGTCATCAGGTCATTTGTTGCCATAAACCTAAAATCATCAATGTGAAAGTTGTTAGTGTGGTAATTATAACAATTCTCCTCAGAAAGACCAGAACAATATGATGCAGTAATGTCAATGCACCGTTTACTCAACCAACCCGAAAATATTAAACTATAAGCATTGGTTTAAACAGTGTGCACAAATTTGACAAACTGCAGTTGACGTAAAATGCTGACAGTCAGAATTGTTTTACATTTCCTAAGAAGTTTGGATAAATAAATTAAATGTGTATTAAATACTACAGCTTAGAGACTAGTCAAGAACACACTGCACTAACAATTAATTTACTAATTTAATTTCACGACTAGTATTGATAAGTTGGTAAATATGGGAATATTAAGCATGCAATGCTATGCAATTGACGCCCAGCTGAGTGGTGACATCCCTTTAGTATCAACAATGACACTAGTCGTTAACCAAACAGCCAGGCGGTGACAAGTCTCACTGTGTTTACATGCTATTATTATGCTATTGTTACTCACCACACCCCCATTATTTCATTTAAATAACAGCAACAACATTGTAACAATCTGTCTGGGCTCAGAGTTTAAACTTAAGCTTAATTGCAGAAATATACAATATGTGCAAAGAGAACTGACACAACTACCTCAGCCAATAACATGTCACTCAAATACTAGCTTGCGGCATGACAAGTTAATTCTGTGCTCGCTAACGAGTTAGCAGAGCTAGCTGCTATTTGGAGACAAGCCAGTGATTCTCTACAGGGCTTGTTTGACAATGTGGTCGCGCAATGGGTATAATCGACGCAGGGGTCATTTTAAAGCCACTGCCACACACAATGCACAGTGACTGGAACCGTGAGCCATCAAGCTAAAGATGTTGCACGAGCAGACAGGTGGTGGCAGGCTGGAAGTTAGCATGCCAGCCCTAGGCCTGGCAACTGAGTCTTAGGGCCAACCGCAGCTTGCACAGAAATTGTTAGTCTTAAAGGTCCGAGGCACGCGTGCTCTTTGTTGTTCCCGTTGTAGATTCACCTGAAATCCTTGTCGCTGGAGGTCATTTTCTCCAGGAGGTTGGAGATGTGGTAAGAGGCGCTCGCCATGTCGGTTGCTTTTAGCCTTTAGCCTTCTGCTAGCACCACGGTGTACGAGTTTTTCCGCTGCTCACTGTTGGACGCTTGTTTCTTTGGCCGGGTTCGTTCACCTTCTCTTGGTGAACAGAGCGAAGAAACCATAGGATGAAAGTACAGTCTTTACTCCCTCTGTTGTCTCAGCCGCCTTGTGTTCTTTTACAGCGACTGTCGCATCCCAGGGCGCGGAGTTTGGTGTGTTTGGTTTGAATGGAGCTCCCGTCTCTCTGCAGAGGGGCGGGGTTAGAGACAGGACTGCGGTGGGGTGGAAGGTCAACCGGGATCTGCCCATCCGAAGGTACGCACATGCAAACAGAATATAGGACTTCATATTAATATATTTGTATAGTTTCCATTTACTTCATCACAAATTATTATTTTTTATTTCATTTTTATTTCAAGACGAAACGGAGCAACACTATTTCAAAACATTATCTTTAAAAGGTGTGCTAGAGAACAATCATACTTACCATTACATCCATAGACTGTTTTGTGTGTGGTTGCCAGGATATTAATACCGAAATATTATAAAAATGACTAATAGGCAGACAGTTTATATTTCTGTATGACAGAGCTTGTACACATGGGGATAATTGGTAAATATAAATGGTAAATGGTCTCAACTTATATAGCGCTTTTCTACCTTCATCAGCCCCAAAGCGCTTTACAGCAATGCCCCAGTCACCCATTCACACATTTATTCATACACCAATGTTCGCAGACACGGGGTATCGTAATGCTGAAGTGGCTTGCGATGTGCAATATGGCTGTGCAATATTGCGATAAAAAAGACAACTCTTCCTCACCCTCCGCGGGCGGTCTCTTTTTCCTCCAAGCTCGGGTCCTCTACCAGAGGCCTGGGAGCTTGAGGGTTCTGCGCAGTATCTTTGCTGTTCCTAGAACTGCACTTTTCTGGACCGAGATGTCTGATGTATTTCCTGGGATCTGCTGGAGCCACTCCTCCAGTTTGGGGGTCACTGCCCCGAGTGCCCCAATGACCACGGGCACCACTGATGCCTTCACCTTCCAGGTTCTCAGACACTGAAGCTGTCCCTTGACAGAGACTGAAAAGTGGATGTGCCCCGCCCACAGCGCTGACCGAGCCACGCGCGCTCCTGTTCATAAAAAATGTCCTAAAAGAGTCGTTCTCCAGAAGCAGCGCGCGTGGTTCTGTGTGTGGGGGAGTTTGCAGGCGCGAGAGCCCGGTGGTTGACTGGTGGAGGGGTTGCTGAAAGCAGACTGGGCTTTATTCATTAAAGTTTTCATTTTGGCTTCAGTCCCACAGCCTTATAGTCTAGCTACAGCCTTTGAATTTCTAGAACATTCCTATAGGTCTATTGCTTGTTATTTCAATAACATTTATATTCACAGTTTGGTTTATAATCTATTTAATTCTCTGATACATTTAATATTAGTAATAGAATGTGACGGGCTATTTTTTTCAGCGCATATAATTGGCTATCCTCCACGCCTGCTAAAAAATACAGTATACCCACTAGAAAATTGAAGACTACACCACTGATGTGCCTTTTGTATAAATCTTAAGTACTTAAGTGTGTTTATTTTGTACAACTTTAAACGATAAATCCTTACAGGACATTTTTGTACAATCATAAACGATTCATATGAATGCACAAGCAGACTCATGCATCTGTGGCTTGCATGAGTGTATGCTGAAAGCTTATGTGATGTTGGTATGGATGAGAGATAAGGGGCAGGTTTATATAAGTTATATAAGAACTTTTTCCTACTCCTTTTGAGCACCATTTTCTTTTCTTTCTCCTGTAAAAGATGTTTGAACTACTGAATGAGAAATGAAAATGTATTTATAAATTAGTTTTTGACAAATGGGCCTATCGGTTAAAACATGTTGGCATCATCATTATAAACACAGGCATTTGGACATTTGGATTTAACGCTTCCCACCTTTACACGCTGTTCTCTAGCCTTCAGGTACTTAAACTACAACAGAGCTGCAGATGGCAATTGTAATCATTGCTATAATTTATGTAATAAGATGATCCACCCTGTGTCGAATATGTCTATGGTTGAATGCCTTCTTCAGATCCAAAAACACAGCACACAGTCTCTTTAATAAACATGTGTCAAACACGAGGCCCACGGGCCAGATCCAGCCCATGAGGTGGTAACTAGCCTGCGACTTGTAGACCATACATGTTTGAGTATGTAAAAAAACTTAAGGCTGTGTCCGAATGTCCACCCTACTCCCTAACCCCTGATTCAGTGTATAGGCCCGCACTTAGTAGACTATATAATGTACTGATTCTGTTGGCAATTCGGACATGTTGCCCACAACTTTCTCCTCGCCACATGTCGTCACGGGCGCTCCTGTGTGCAGAAAGGAGTGAGCCGGAATGCCAGCAGAGTGAGTGCACTACAGCTACAGCTACTAAAAGTTCGCTACACTCCAGGAATTATCTATTTCTGTGATAGTCTGATGCGTTATATTTCACATGGATTGTATATGAATTAAGAAAATGGATTGAATTATTGCCTTCTTGCCTGAGAGAGGAAGCTATCGATCATTTTACAGGTCAAGATACAGGTAAGCAGCTAATGTTTGTAAGCAGTTTATTCATGAAAAACACGTGAATGAAACAGCTGTTTTCACTCATTCCTGTTGCATTGTGGGAAATGTTGAGTCACTACTTTTTCTCTCTCTGGACATTCAGACACCATTACAAAATGGCGGACACAGCCAGTTATACATTTTTAAAGAAATAACCAGAATGCTCACTCCAGCCACCAAGGTGCAGCTTAAATTTAAAAACAGGAAAGAATTCCACACGTGACCAACAGAGGGCAAACTCAAATACACAGTGGGCCAAAATGTAAAACTTGAACAAAGTCGCGGGCCACCATTGAACAAATGAACCTTTTAATATGGACCCAAACAAGATTTGCTTTAACATTGAATATGGAACAAGCAACACTTATTACTATACAATATATAACTTAATAGTCCAGATATGCAAAATCCAAAAAAAATTATAATACCGGTGGGCCAGCTCGAGTAGTCATTTGATATAGCCTCGCGGGCCAAATAAATTTGGCCCGCAGGCCAGAGTTTGACACCTATGTACTAAGAGATCCGGATATAAACAACACATTATGGCCTCGTGGTAAATTGGCAATTTGGTAAATTGGTAAATAAACAGCTTAAATGTTATTTGGTGGTGGTAAGCATGACCCGAACCCGGTGGTGGCGCCCGGAAGTAAGGGATGCCGTCAAGCTGAAGAAGGAGTCCTACCTGGCCTTGTTGGCTTGTGGGACTCCGGAGGCAGCTGAGAGGTACCGGCAGGCCAAGCGTGCTGCAGCTCGTGCGGTCACAGAGGCAAAAACTCGCGTCTGGGAGGAGTTCGGAGAAGCCATGGAGGTCGGCCTCGAGGAGATTCTGGCAAACCATCCGGCGCCTCAGGAGGGGGAAGCAGTGCTTCACCAGCACGGTTTACAGTGCGGGTGGGGGGCTGCTGACCTCGACTGGGGATGTTGTCGGGCGGTGGAAGGAGTACTTCGAGGACCTCCTCAATCCCGTCGTCACGTCTTCCAATGAGGAAGCAGAGGCTGGGGACTTGGAGGTGGGCTCGCCCATCACCGGGGCTGAAGTCACCGAGGTGGTGAGAAAGCTCCTTGGTGGCAAGGCTCCGGGGGTGGATGAGATTCATCCTGAGTACCTTAAGTCTCTGGATGTTGTAGGACTGTCTTGGCTGACACGTCTCTGCAACGTCGCGTGGCGGTCGGGGACAGTGCCCCTGGATTGGCAGACCGGGGTGGTGGTCCCTCTCTTTAAGAAGGAAGATCGGAGGGTGTGTTCCAATTACAGAAGGATCACCCTCCTTAGCCTCCCCGGTAAGGTCTACTCCAGGTTGCTGGAGAGGAGGATCCGGCCTATGGTCGAACCTTGGATCCAGGAGGAACAATGCGGTTTTCGTCCTGGTCGTGGCACACTGGACCAGCTCTATACCCTCCGTCGGGTGCTTGAGGGTTCATGGGAGTTCGCCCAACCAGTCCACACGTGTTTTGTGGACCTGGAGAAGGCGTTCGACCGCGTCCCTCGTGGTGCCCTGTGGGGGGTGCTCCGGGAGTATGGGGTCCGGGGCCCTCTGCTAAGGGCTGTCCGTTCCCTGTATGACCGCAGCAGGAGCTTGGTTCGCATTGCCGGCAGTAAGTCAGACCTGTTCCCAGTGCGTGTTGGTCTCCGCCAGGGCTGCCCTTTGTCACCGGTTCTGTTCATTACCTTTATGGACAGAATTTCTAGGCGCAGCCAGGGGCCGGAGGGTTTCCGGTTTGGGAGCCTCAGGATCTCATCTCTGTTGGCTTCAACAAACCGGGACCTTCAGCGCGCTCTGGGGCGGTTTGCAGCCGAGTGTGTAGCGGCCGGGATGAGGATCAGCACCTCCAAATCTGAGGCCATGGTTCTCCACCGGAAAAAGGTGGCTTCCCCTCTACAGGTCAGTGTGGAGTCCTTACCTCAAGTGGAGGAGTTCAAGTATCTCGGGGTCTTGTTCACGAGTGAGGGACGGATGGAGAGTGAGATCGACAGACGGATCGGTGCAGCGTCAGCAGTGATGCGGTCACTGTATCGGTCTGTCGTGGTGAAGAGGGAGCTGAGTTCGCGATTTACCGATCGATCTACGTTCCCACCCTCACCTATGGTCATGAGATTTGGGTAATGACTGAAAGGATGAGATCGCGAATACAAGCGTCCGAAATGAGTTTCCTTCGCAGGGTGGCTGGGCGCACCCTTCGAGATCGGGTGAGGAGCTCAGTTACCCGTGAGGAGCTCGGAGTAGAGTCGCTGCTCCTTCACGTCGAAAGGAGTCAGCTGAGGTGGCTAGTGCATCTGTTTCGGATGCCTCCTGGTCGCCTCCCGCGGGAGGTGTTCCAGGCATGTCCTAGTGGGACAAGGCCTCGTGGAAGGCCCAGGACACGCTGGTGGGACTATCTCTCCGAGCTGGCCTGGTGTCGCCTCGGGGTCCCCCCAGAACAGCTGGAGGAGGTGTGCGTGGATCGGGAAGTTTGGGCATCTCTGCTGAGACTGCTGCCCCCGCGACCCGGCACCGGATAAAGCGGAAGAAAATGGATGGATGGATGGTAAGCTTATTCATCCTGATTAAAAATTGGACATCGGCTACTTGAGTGTGCAATGCTGTTTTTTTGATTTATGAAGCTTCTACCACCACCATTGGTACTACCATTGTAGTCATAATTCATTGTAATCATAATAAATAATGACTATGTAGGACTTTGAGAAACTTGTGACACAGGCTGGAAAAATGTGCTGCAAGTGTAAACCGTCTTTCCTGTCGGACTTCTGACCAAATCAGCACTATTTTAAAATCACAGCTCATTATCATTAATTTGTTGAAAAATGTTTATTCAGTAGTATTTTACTAATAATATTTCCCTGTTGAAGTTATATGTGGTCTGCGACCTGCTGTGAGAGCGACCCAAAATGAGTTTGACACCCCTGCTTTAAAGCATTGCATTCCAGTTTTACATAAATGTTAACTTTTTACATTTAAATTGCTCTTTAGCACACCCCCACCTCTTTCTATCATCTATAACTTCAACTAATAATTATACCCCTACATTTTCTTCAAACACTATTAATCATTACAATGACTATGACACTTAAGCAACCGAACATGTGCCTTTAGACACAAATTCACTTATCCTTGATGGAAAACATTTCTGGAACATTATAGCATGTAAACCACCATTTCCAAACAGACTTGTCAGTTATAGCAACAGTTTTAGAGGGTGGTCTGCCCTGTCTTTTTTTGTTGAATACACACAGAAAGGCGACTGACATTTAGCAAGTGTGCTCATAATCCCAAAAATTAGGGCCCGTGTGCGTGTGCGTGCGTGTGCGTGTGTGCGTGTGTGCGTGTGCGTGTGTGCGTGTGTGCGTGTGCGTGCGTGCGTGCGTGCGTACGTGTGTGTGTGTGTGCGTGCGTGCGTGCGTGCGTGCGTGTGTGTGTGTGTGTTTTAATCTATTTATTAGCCTCTGGGCCAGATGTTGCCAATCTTCTTTTAAGTGACATGAATCTCAGGTTTTATTAATAGCCCTTTTCCACTGAATACTGCACACATGGAGGAAGTCTTTTAGTTTTGAAGATTATTATCAAAGGCTGTCAATGTATTCACACACTAACACATATTATTACTACGGCATATGTTAGTGGCTGCATTATGTGTCAAGAGAGAGTGCCCGAGGCTTTGTAAACATCCTACTCCACAGATTTGTGACTCATCGTCACACACACATTCAGCAGCCTCAACAAACAGCATTGGCTCAGGAAAGCACTGCATCTTCTTTCTGCATGTATGAAATTAGCTTTCTATGGGTGCAAAGCTTTATTTGACTGGGTGAAGGAATTATTATTAAGCAGTGGAACATGTGGCTCACTGAATACCGCAGCAATAAAAACCTAAGTTCTATTTATCTCAACTATCTCAATCAGAACATCCTAATTGATTTACTCAGGAAACACCTGGTTGGGTATTTTTGGAAAAAGAAGGAAATAGGAAATGTAAAAGGAATAGATTTACATAAATTAAGCTAGTTGAGAGGATTGTTTCTGAATCCAAATTGATATATGTAATATCTACAACTCCTGTTAGTAGTAATAGTAGTAGTAGTAGTAGTAGTAGTAGTAGTAGTAGTAGTTACACCAGCAGCCATGTTCTCCAGCCCTTCAGAGCGATGCAGAGGCCTTGTTTAAAGGAATAGGCCACCGTTTTTATATACTAAGATATGTTCTTACCTCACTTTAGTCGAGTTAATATATCCCCGTCTGGTCATTGTCCGCGCGCTCTGTCACGCAAACGGAGCACATACGCAGCCTCTCCCATATGTGACATAGCTCCGAAAAAGCTCACGATAGAAGCTACCAAGCTCTTCCACGTGTTCCCTATTTAAATAAAGTTACGTGAAGTGTTTTCATGCGAAGTATATTTACACAGAAATGTAACGTGTCGATTTTATAAGCAAATAAAAAGGGGGACTATATTGTGAGGCGTAATGATACGAGGAGTAAAACGTCCGCGTAGTAACTCCTAAAGGTTATTGACGGAAGTGAGCGGGGGAAGTCTTTAGGAGTTACTACGCGGACGCTGTGCTCCTCGTATCATTACGCCTCACAATATAGTCCCCCTTTTTATTTGCTTATAAAATCGACACGTTACATTTCTGTGTAAATATACTTCGCATGAAAACACTTCACGTAACTTTATTTAAATAGGGAACACGTGGAAGAGCTTGGTAGCTTCTATCGTGAGCTTTTTCGGAGCTATGTCACATATGGGAGAGGCTGCGTATGTGCTCCGTTTGCGTGACAGAGCGCGCGGACAATGACCAGACGGGGATATATTAACTCGACTAAAGTGAGGTAAGAACATATCTTAGTATATAAAAACGGTGGCCTATTCCTTTAACCAGCAGACTCATACTTAAGTCCTCTGCAGCCCTCCAGAGGCCTAGCTTCACCATCACTATCGTTGTATTTTTTAATTTTTTCATTTATTTATTTAATTCAAAAGTGATGTTATGCAATCACAATAAAACCGCCAAGCCAACACAGTAGTAGTAGTAGTAGTAGTAGTAGTAGTAGTAGTAGTAGTAGTAGTAGTAGAAGTAGTAAAAATGCACTTTCATATATAATGCAATTGCTTTATTCACAGTTCCAATGAATTTTAAACAGTTTAAAGGCCCAATAGTCGAAGTGAAATTGCGTTTTCCACCTTTTTCTTTATATCGTAGGCCTAACAGCAGTTCACACGAGCCTAAAGTTCATTGTCACATGAATAAATAAATAAATACATACATGTGATCATACTTAATACACAAATAATCTTGCACAACAGAGGATTCCGTCAGACTTTGGTCTCTCTGTTTGTCTCCATATTGAGGTCAGTCTGTGCTTTTTGTCTTGTAGCCTGCAGAGACTGATTCTTCCACTTGGCCGCATCCTTTCCTCTGCTTCCTTGCTTAGATCTATAGGGACCAAAAGTGTCTCCTCGTCACGTTGAAATATGCTGTAAATGGCTGCTATTAGACAATTATTGTGACGAACATTTTGATTTGGCCACGGGTTAGACTTTGTTTGTTTTATTCAGTTCTTCAAAATGCATTCATTGACTTGTTTTGTTGTTGTTTGATAAGGATGTGTAGGCCTATTAGTAATAAAAGCTACAGTTTGAGATGACTGTGGTGGTCACGGGTAGTAAAAAAGGCTACGATCAGCTTAAAAGAACTAATAAATAAACGCTAAACCTTCATATTCATATTATTGTAGCACACTTTGTAGAATGACACTTTGAGATTTACTTCAGCTTCAGTTCAATATAACTAAGACCACATGGATAGTCGGTGGATTCCAAAAAGACGAGTTGGGACAAGAACATACTGTGACTTCAAATAGCCTACCTCTGGCTGCAACTTTGTAATTTAAGTTGCAGCCAAAAAGCCAAACTAAATAAATAGCTAAATAAAAGTGAGTTTTTAAACCAGCGCATACACGTTTTGTCTGTGTGTTTTACATTGTTTAAGTTTAAAAGCGACCAACTTTATCAGTGCTTTTCAAACTTTTTGTGCAACCACCTCATAAAACATCTGACTATCGAGCTGAAATCAGGACGAACCATTGTAGGCTGTAAAAACGGTCTGAAACTAACAGTCAAAGAAATCTAATCTGGGTGTGAATCTCGTCTAAAGCAGAACGAGTCTACACAGGGGCGGACTGGGACTGAAAAACAGCCCTGGACTCTGACCAGCCTGGCCCAAATTAGCGTAATTGTGCACTTCCACAAATACATATTTTAACCTCTAACACCCTGCCTAAACATTAACCAGTGCATTTTCCCCAGTTCGACCTTTTATTTTTTTTATTGGCATCATCAGCAAAAAGAACGGGAAAGGTGGTCGTAGAAAGAGAAGCAAAATCATTAATATAAATAATAAATAATAGTGGTCCCAAAACTGAACCTTGTGGCACACCATACTCCACGGAATTCCTTTTAGATTCATTTTAATTTTAAATAATACTGGGCTTTACCCAAATCTAAAAGCTTCTCGACTGGAGAGCAAAGGAAAGCCAAGACCTACAAAAGTGATTTTCATTATTTTTTTCTATCATTAATTTGTGTTTTTCTCACGTTTTTGTAGTTTTTTTTGTCCATGTTTTTCTCATGTTTTTGTTGCCTTTTCATCACATTTTTTGTCACTTTTTATTGCTTTTCCAGCACATTTTTGTTTTGTTTTCATCCTCTTTTTTCTCGCTATTTTGATGCTTTTCTTTTTAGCTTTTAGATTTGGGTAAAGCTCGGTTGAGGCGGGACCGGTGGCCCCAGAGCCAGTGGCCCTTCTGTGCTCTTCCAGAATGGACACATGGCCAGTCCCTGAGTCTACATGTATTACTAAAGCAAATATCACTAAAGCATTAATTTAATTATTCTTAAAGTCAAAATATCAGAAGAGCCTCAGTACCAGTTGAAGAAGCTGGTATCATCAGTAGTAGCCAGTACTCGTACCACAGTTTGAGACAATACTGCAATAGCCTAATTAGAAAGCAGATACATTTGTTTGATTGATTAGACGATTAAATTATGTGTTAACTCTCATTAGGCTATTTGAATGAATGAATGAATGAATGAATGAATGAGTGAGTGAGTGAATGAATAGATGGATTTGTATGAATAGACATGAACAGCTTTGCAAATGTCCTTTGTTGGCTACTCTCATGGCTTTTGTGGAAAGGTAACCATTTCAGCACCACCTGTCGATCAACGATGAGATACGGTCACTGTGCGCTATCGGAAATTACAGAGCGGCTTCTGGCATCCCATTTACCTTGCAGCTTCTTCACGGTCATCACGTCACCTCCTCTCCCCCTAGAGCTCAGGCTAAAGTTACTGCGGGGGGAGGGGGTCGAGAGACACGCACACAGCACGGGAAAGCAGCGGGAGAGAGAGGGGACTGGAGGTTTGCGTGCCCGAGTGAGGCTGGAGAAGGAGAGAGTGGTGGAGAGAGGTAGGATTCCTCAATGTTCAGAGGGAGGTGGTGAAGCTAACGCTAAACTAGCCATGTTGCTGTCGCTTCTGCCGCTCCTCCCGTCGCTCCTGCTGGTGTGTGTCTGTTAGCGGGCCGCCCTGGACTCCCTATACGCTCTGAGGTGCATCATGCCCGGCTGGAAGAAAAACATCCCGGCCTGTCTCCAACCGGACCAAGAGGGGGGTAAGGCTGGACCGATTTATTCAGGTTTACATCGACCGGCGAGTGTCTGCAAGTGAGCGACATGTGGGTGCAGTTGTGTGTGAATGTGTGTGCGCTCGCGCTCGGACTAATTATCGCCTGTGCGATCTTTCTCAAAGCGTGCTTTGGTAGAGGTTCTGCAGACTGTGTTGGTGGAAACCAGTGAAAGTTGATACACCGAATCCGTGTTGCTTAATGTGCCGTGTGTGTCGTATTAATCTGACGCAAGGGGTGAGGTTACAGTGACGTTACGGTGATTTTTTACGAGACATGTTACATGTGCGTTACGGGCAATAACAGGTTACAACTGAGTTAGCTGCGCGGCTAAGAGGCTAACCAATCGCTCATCTCCATAAAAATCAACTATTCTGTAGGTTCACCATAGGCCTATTGCCTAAGTGATGACCGGGGTCAGATAAAATAGATTACTGCACAGCATTCATTAAATTGTGGTCGCATTGTTCCCACTGTCATCGGTCCACTGTGGTAGAGGCGGCACGTTACACCTACTCCCCCCTCAGGGCGCGAGGACAGAACATTAAAGGCGAGTTATAGTATGGCAGCATCTAGTGTGTCACATAATCTGTGAATGAACTTAACTGATAAAACTGAAGTAGTTTTGATTTCCATTTAAAGCTGAAACTGCACTGAAAGTCAGGAGTAGCTGCACTCAAGACTAGTTACAGATATACCAGTGTGAGGGCAGGTTATTTCACTGGGTAAACATTTATTCGTTTATTCAAGTATTCTCAACTGCAGTTTGTGTTACAAAAATTATAACCACATGAAAACAAAAAGCACATGATATCATTTGAATTGTAGAAATATTTACAATATGTAAAAGATACACAAGTATACACTTTTTCTACAGTGTGTGCTCAAAAATGTATTTCCATACATCAGACTAATGTGTTGGACTTGGTATTTTCTCTATAAGGTGTCAAATTCAGCAAACCATTTTTAGCTCATAGCATTCAAGCTTTGAACTGAACGTGATGTTGCTCAACACCACTGGAAACACAACATGAAATGTATTATTCATTTTTAAAGTAGGCTACCTACTAATACCTAACTAACTAATATATCATGTGTCATAACATAACTCTATTCAAATTGCACTCTGGCTTACCTGCCTGTTTTGTGTAAAGTGTTACAATGTGTTTAAACAAAACTATGAATCTATTTTGGCTGTCGGGCCTGTATGTATATACCATAGTGATTAAATGTTAAAATTGTGTACTGTACTTGGCAGCGCTCGTGCTTCACAGCTAGAGGACCTGGGCTTGATCCCCGGGCCGGACGGGCCTTTCTGCATGTTCCCCTTTGTAGGTTTCCTCTGGGTACTCCGGTTTCCCCTACCACTGAAAACATGTACAATAGGCCAGAATGAATGAGAGTGTGTTTCCCTGTGTGTGGGCGAGTGAGTGGGGTTTGGTGGCCGGATGGCGCTGATTGGCAGCCTCGCTTCTGTTAGTCTACCCCAGGGGCAGCTGTGTATGGCGTGAATGAATGATGACTACAATGTGGCACTTTGAGAAACGTGGTAACATCGGTTTGTAAAGCGCTTGTACTTGTATTGCGCTTTACAATACAAGAGAAAGCCATTACTACAAAGCAGTGTTGAGGGTAATACGTGCAGAAGTCCAGAGAAAATCAGTTACTACATGGACACAAAGCCAGATTCAGGCCGCCCAGAGACACAGTGCAGTGTTGATGTGTTGGTGCCAATTTGAACCATGGATATTCTACACAAATCAATCTACTGTACTTCATATTTTAGCAGCAAACATTTTCCCTCGTTCTCCACTTTGTGAACGGACTTCACACTCTACTGGAAGTGTCAAGACAATGGAAGGGCCAATCTGTGGCAAAAAGAGGCAAAAGTGGGCGGGGTGGAACAAGGTGAATAGGAGCATACTCTCTCAATTTGTTGACAAACTCTGTGAAGAGACCGTTTGTTTTTCTTAAGTCAACTATCGCCTGTTTCATTGCTTTTTAAGGATGCTACATGTTGCCTCTTATTGTAGAGTGTTACAGTAGTTTGTCAGTATAAATACATAAATGAAGCTCAGAGAAGCTTCACTCTAATATTCATGCATTTTCTGATATCAGGCTGTTTGGTGTGGTTGTTGGTTTAGCTTGGACTGTGGCTCGGTTTGTTATGGAGCTTTTTAAAACATGATTGGTATATAAAGGCTATGTAGATGTTTATTATTGGCAATGTACTGTATGTGTTCTCTAAAGCATTGGTATGATAATAAAGTTGCACAGTAACATAATGAGTTAGTTTCCCTGTGGCGCGTAACAAGGTAATCTAACTGGTTATGTTTTAAAGTAACGCTGCCTAACGCTAAAAAGTGTTAAATACCTGTTCTTTTATATGAGCTTTACTCTAGGGGAAACATACAAGAATCAGCTGAATTGTTGTACGGGCCGGGTTCTCGCCTGGATGTTTTCACAGCGTAGGGGCTGAAGTGCGGCGTAAAGCGCTGTTTTACGGCTTTACTGACGTAATTTAAATCAAGTGTCATTGCGACGGTATCGATTCAAAAAGTAAAATACAACCGAAAATCCCCCCTACGTTGGTTGAAACACAGCGTAGTGGGCGAAATCGCAGTGTAGGGGAAGACATTCACAGTGTATGGGCCCCTACGTTCAATTGCTCTGGCGAGAACACTGGAGGGTCTTATGCTAATGCCCAATTCATGGCTTAAAGTTCAAAGCAGTGTTTCTGATTTTATTTTCAAAAGTGGAAATTTTCTTGTTATATTTAAATGTTTATACATTTTTAATCATAAGGGTGCAATGTTTATGAAGAAATGTGAATGTACCGGAATTAGCAAAAAGTCTATTGTCCAGGGACAAGGGATGACACGAGTCATAGTCTTTGAGTTTGGTTCATTAGAACTTAAATTATTGTGTCAGGCGTTGTTAAAAATAACACACATAATAATAATAACACACCAATCAGAATATATGGCTATTTGGCAATTGTTAATATTGTTTATTTATTAATTCTCAAATAAAACAGTTAAATATAAAGGTGAAATATTTGATGAGCTGATACTTTGTGGAAATTAATTTTGAGAACCACTTGACTATGTTGAAATGGTGTAGTGTTGTTAAAAGGAACAACAAAATAAAATGAATGAAAAACAAAAGATGCTAGGGTAAAACAGGAAGGTGTGCAACAGGTAAACGATGAAGAAACTATTAAAAAAATAGTATTTATGGTATTTTGTCACAGTTTCATTTAAGTTTCTTACACTGTCTACAAAAAACAGATGATTAATGTGACTGAAATGTAAATATAAATTCAGTGTAATAAGTCACCACCAGAGTATTACAGATTGACATGACTCTTATCAGAGCACTTACAGTATCCAGAAATAAAGTAGGTAAAAGGAGGGGAATTTTGCTTTACTTATCACAGACATGGCTGATTCCCACTGGGTTTGAAACAAATGCAATGTCTGTTGTTTTTACAATTGACCTAAAGTGCGTTAGTAATCCTGTTCAAATAGGGCTAAAGAAGTAGTAGTATTTTTATACTGGATTGATCACCCACAATCATCATCACAGTCTTGATCCTAAGTCGCTGTGATGTCATGCTGACATCAGCATCTTCATGAGAAACCGTTCTCTGCGGTTTTCAGGGCCAGGTGTTTGTATGCAAATGACTTTGTAGTTTGTGGCTCTGAGAAAAAGATAATTCAGTACAGAATAAATCACTGCCATTACAATCTGCTTTATGTATGTTCATATTCAATGTAAACACAAACAACATAATATCCATTTTATAAAGATGCCACTTTAAAATTCACGTGACGTTCAATTGACGTTATGAGGAAGGTAGAAGATAATTGTTTTACTCATGCAGAATATTAGTGTTTAAAATGAAATTGAATTACTAAAGTAAAACTAAAAAGCATGGTGAAAACACTAATACTGAGTAACCTTTGGGGGAAAGAAGTAAATCTGTGTTCGAAAACTCTTTGATGCCACATAGTCACTCATTGCTGAAATACATTTGAGGTCCATTTTGAATACCGAAGTAGACTTATGCAGTACTACAACATGTAAGAATATCTCTACTCAGGATATAAATGAAAGACAACTGGCTGACAGTGACATTTTTATGTAGTCGTAATCATTGCTCAAGAAGATAACAGTACAAACACGGCCCCAGAGACGCACGTTTATGTGAAGAAATCAGTGAGTCAGTGTTTAAGCTGCTCAAGACGTTAGCATGCTACTGGTTAGCATTTAGCTTCAACAACTCAGCTCCGACTTCTCCAAGAGACAGCCCTGAACCACACTCCAAAAATCTAGCCTGTTATTGTAGTATTTCCTCAGTGTTCATAGATGTGAGCCACTCGTTTATCGTCTTGAAACCATTGGCAGTTGATTGATGACAATTGCTAACTGGTAGCATGCTAACGTCTTGAGCAGCTTAAACACTGAAACTGAGACTCTGTAACCAGGACAAACTGTAAAAATCATAGAGAAAGATTTTCTGTTTCCTCTTTGATGTGTTAATTTAGTCTTCAGAGTGAAGCAGATCTTTAGTAACTCAGACAGACAGAGCTGCTACGTCTGTTTCACATTTGCTGGTTATATCACATAATTATTATATAGTTATTTTCTTGAGCAATGGTTACTAGTACATAAAAATGCCACTGTCAATCAGTTGTCTTTCATTTATATCCTGAGTAGAGATATTGTTACCTGTTGTAGTACTGCATAATTGTACATCGGTACCAAAACTATCTTCACGTGATCCTCCCTGTGTTTCGTTGCAGTGGGTGGTTTCATACATAGAAGTTTTACTGTTTTCTGCAACGACTCACTGACATAAAGAGCGGCATTCTTCCTACTTGTTTCATCTCTGAAGTTATGGTTCATCTCTTTTGAACGTTCATGTCATCAAACTGATTCAAGACTATCAGAAAGTACCTCTACAAACAAGCTCTGAAAAGAATGAGATTGTTGTCTTAACAGTTCATGTTTCGAATATTCCTGCACATGTTTAAAATCTCCACTTGTGAACTTGCTTTCAAAACATAAAATGATGGCAATCTCAAGTCTTAAATCTTGAAAATGTATATAACTTGTATATTACCATGTATTTGGCTGACCAGTTCTATACTGACAGTTCTATGACTGCAATATTCATATGACCAATTAGCTGTATTTAATAGAATGAATCAATCACACCACATTCTGGCTTCTGGCACTTCCTTCCTATTCCTTTCAGATGATCCACAGTGCACGTAACATACAGCTTTTTACTGAGTTCTGGGCTCACAGCACTGATTTCTATCTTCTGCTGTAGAAGGGAACAGTACCTGCTGCCTCAGGGCCAGAATTCAGTTGCCTTTCACCAATGTCCTTCACATGAATCTAAGCACAAAGCTGCACTACTGTTTACGCAAACAAAACAAAATCATTGCCGTCACCAACTGCCACAAGACGGCTTGCAAAGTCTGAGTATACATTTACAAAATAGAAAATCACTGCTGTGTCATTTGTGGAAACCATCACAAAATGAATGCCTACTTAAATGTCATGCAGTAGTTTGATGCAAACGGTACTGTTTACATGACCAGTACCTCAACAATGCTTTTCCTGTAGTTATCATGCATTATTTTCTTTCATGCTGTCTCAGGATCTATCAGACATTAAAACCTGTTATCTGATGCTTTCTTGATGTTTTGGTAGTTTGTAGTCGTGGTGGGGGAGCACCAGTTTTCTTCTTGTCTTCTATTCAGGCGTCATACGATTACTTATTAACGGTACCCGCCTGATCTAAGAGGCAGAATTAGTCTATACTTGTCCATTAATTAAATGAAATCTATCTCATGTGAGGCGGGGGTGTTGGACTCTTTACATACACTTAAATGGATGAAGGTCATAAATGTATTATGTTTAGGGGAATGGTAGATACTAAGTGCAGTTATGCATCGTGACTATATGTGCCTTTTTAGATTATGACATCATCCACCAATCTGGGCTTTTTTGCTCTGAAGCAGAGAAAATGACTTGCATCATGAGCCACACACCAGTTCTCACAGTGTCCTTTAGGAGAATCTGATGTCAGAACTCAGCTCATCAGTGTGCCCGGGATTACTGAGGCAGACCTGCAGTGGTGACTGTATATGAGCTTCCATTTTCTCCAGCTTAAATGTATTATCCCTTTACCCACATGACACATTCACCAACACACTTAAACATGCTCTGATCCTGCTCTCTCCCTCTCTCATACTTCATGCCTCTCTCACTCATAACGTGTCTTGAACAAACTGCTGACAGTGTGTGTGTCACCCCTCTGACGAGATCCATTTAGATGTGTGTTAGCACTGGCAGCAGTAATTATTGCTTTACAAGTACCACCACCAGCCTGCTGCATGCCCGTATTGGAATGACAGAATAGGAATTAACCGACCGCAGAGCTGATCATCTTCACTGTATCATTACTCAGCAGCTCACATGTTGGGAGTAGGGAACCTCTGGGTACCTCACGATTCGGTACGCGATACATGGCTCTCTATAACGATAACATTATGATACGGCGATACTGTGATTACTGATATATTGCACAAAAATAACCTACGATAATCTCGATTGATTGTGATGTGATTTTTAACATACTTCGTATTATTCATCATTTACATGTGTTTTCATTTTCAAGTGAATGAATGATCCCAGACTTACTCACTGAAAATGGGTCTATTGATCTGTTGGTGACGTCACTTCATTAACATTTAAATAAACAAGAAACCACAGTCCTATTTCAAAAGAAATAAATCAACCCCGAATGAATCTTTTTTAATCATTTAAAAGTATAATTAAAAGTAATATATTTGTGTGACAGTGTTTCTGAATCCAAACCACTTAAAATTATAGTGTCTACAGTTCTGACTAAATTCTTGATCATTATTAGCCTCGATTCACTGTGAAAAGAGCAGAGCACCGCTACCACATCAATATGCATGACACCATCAAAAGTATTGATATCGGAACAAAAAATATCATAAAAAATATCATAAAGTGTGATGTAGAGTCGTAGAGCCATGGTTCGACTCCCTGTTTGGGCAGTTTAACTTTGTTTCACTCTTTATTTCCTGTTTTTCTTAAGGTTCTTTTGCGGAGCATTACGCATTAAAAGTCAGAAGGTTAGAGATAAGATAGTCTTCTGTTGATCTCACAATGGAGAAATTCACTTGTTACATTCAGCACCTAATAAGATCACTCAGGGTGTGCAAAATAGACAGGAAATGTGCAGTTTAATAGTAAAAAAGAGGTATGGTATGTACAATGAGTAAAAGCAAAGATCTTAAGGGGCAGAAATATAAACAATAAGGAAATAAAGAATTAAATAAAAATAGAATAAATATAATCAAATATTAAATCAATAGTGCCAAAAACAAGGCCTTAAATGTAATTAAAAATCATTAACTTGAATTCAAACCAACGTTAAATCTACATTTCTTGGAAAGTTTTGACATTGCTCAACAATCTTTACTCTATTAGTTCATTCCAAATATACCAAAGTTATGATCTAAAACAAAGCAGCAGTTTTGGCTGAATTTGACCGACTGCTTTCGCCCAAAAAATCCCTGTTTGATGAAATGTTATGATGCAAATCTTAAGAAATAAAATATGTGCCGTTTTTATTTTTTTTTATTTTTTTGCGCTTGTGGCATTAAAATATAGTATTTTGTGCATTAAAATGGCATTAAAAGTATTATATTTGACTTGCTTCTAAACCCAGTCTTAAGTTTTGGGTGTAGTAAAATACAAATGGGTTGCATTAGTGACTGAACTGGTTGAGTGCATCCCACCTGCTAATGCAACTTGGATTTAATTCCAAGACAAAGTGGCTCAATAATTAAGTAAGTAATACATATAAGTCATACATATTTTATAGAAATAATTGAAGACCATAGTACCCTTCAGTTGTGGTTTTGGATCATGGCAGGGATGGAATAGTTCATGACCATCATCATACAGTGAGCGTATCCATTGGCGCCCATTCCTTGGGAGCTGCGGGGCTCAAGCACCCATCCAAATCTTTGGGCACCCAGGCGAATATGCCCTAATTACAAAATCATTCAATAGATATGACATGTAAATCATGAGAGCCGTTGCTTCCCTTTGTTCTAACATGCGAGCGCGGTTGGTCTATTACATCAATATAAGAGGCATGATGCCCGGCCGTTTTGTCTGATCAATTCTGACCCTCGTCTCTTTTTTTCTTTTGACTGGGAAAAACATAAATCGGCGCCCATGAGTGTATCCTTCATCTGTTACATCCTACATTCAAGCCCTGGGCATCGTCCAGGTGGGCAGCTGATCTCCTGGCATCGTACACACACTCATTTTCTACTTGGATAGGCCCAGCACGGACTTGCCAATATGAAACACTTGCACATATTAATACGCACGGCTTTGCTCCCAGGCATCCATGCCTTTACTGTGTGTCAACAGTGCTGTATTAAGATTGATGCAAAAAACTGTCATCTTTTGTGAAGTTTATGAAAGGAGATGCAGAATCGATAATATTTGGGTCACTGATTAGACCAATGTTTTGGGGGGTTTGTATCAATTGTTGTTGTTTCCATTCAAGAACCTTTGAAACTCACAGCGCACCTAGAGCAAGATGAATTGCATTGTCAGAAGGAAGGATGTCTCTTGGAGCATGAGACATCTACATGTAGTCCAATAGTCCATCACTAATGGTAACTCCTGGACCTGGCTCAAATATCTTTGACTGTAATGCAAACAAGTAAAAGGCTGCAGCATTTAAGTCCACTGACATGAGGCCGGAGGATTTGGATTAGGCAGTTTGTTTTAGCATGAGTTTGGGTGATCGGCCTCTTTAGCCTGTTCCTCCTGCAGCATTTTGTGCTTTCCAGTGTCACATTTGTGTTCTCGTCTGAGTATGGATGTAATACAGAGGTTCATTTGTATGCATTTTGGTCCACGTGAATGCAGTATATAGTATAGTATAAATAAATAGTATAGTTCCTTAAATGTTAAATACTAACACTAACACTATCAATAAAAAGACAGACAGACCTTGGTCCCGATCCGGGCTAATGAATGGAGTTGCTCAAGCGAAATCGTTAGCATTTTTTTTTTTCACCTACAATGCATTGTGTAACTAGCCTGGCAAGTGATATTCTCTCACTCTCTTCAGAGAAAGTGTTCTGGTGGTACTAGTTCTTCATTTAAATGTAATTTCAAGGAGAATTAATATACGCAGTGGACGTAATTGTACAGAATATACAGAAAATGCTTTGACTATGGCTTATTGTTGCTGTAACTCGAGCTGTTATCCATCTGTCTTCATGGTGTTTTCACATTTTTATCATTATCATCTCCATCACTGCTCACACAAGCAAACGCTAGCACTTCAGGATTCAGCAATGCTCTCATAATGACAATTATCTTAAAGGTATAAATAACATGTGAAAGACCACAAGACTAAACGAGTTATCCTTTTAACAAACAAAGCTTATCAGCCTGTCAGTGTTCCTCCTCAATGATACATTATCATACAAATTAAAATGAATGGTTTGCATTTGTGGCTGACCCAGTGACTTTCGACATCATTAGGATTTTAATATGGCCCTCCACTTGACTTCTGTCCAGCTTTGTGTCTTGTCTCTCTCTTTAGCTTTAGGCCTGGCTGAGTCATCAGCTGGAAAATGGATGTCAATGCAGTGTTTGTGTGCATCCCTGTCCATTAGGAATCAAGGTCAGTGGCTCAGCAGTCCATTATGAAAGAGGTCTTCTGCCTCCTCATGCCTTCTCATATGTATATTTATGTGTACAGGACTTTTAATGTGTTTCCTTGATGTAAGGCGACCTTGAGTGCCTCAAATGGAACCGAACAAATTAAGGCCTTCGTCTCTATTTCTCACCAATTTTCAACCTTGATCCTGTGAAGGGCCACAAAGGAACCGACCATTTGTGAGATCCAGAGGTGGTAGTTTATTCTGATTAAATATAATGTGATCATTATATTTAATCAGAATAAACTATACTCCCACACTGGTTTTAAATCTAATACAGATTTAAAACCATTAAATCTGTATTAGATTTAATGGTTTTACTAATCAACAAGATTGACTGCCCTGACTGGAACAGCATTTGATATATTTAGTAACTAATATTTTTTCGACTTTATTATTATTTTTTGTATGTTTGTATGTGGGGCCCTGCCCACTGAGCCCCCTCCTCTGATTCGCCCCTGGCCTGTGCACTCAGTGCCTGCAGCTTGGTCCTGACTGGACTGTGCAAAGAAAGTACGCAAGGCTGCACAAAGTTCACAAACTTTAATCAGGAGCTTCTGTTGGACTGAGATCCTGTTTTATGTTGTGTGTGTTACAGTTACAACCCCGTGAAAGAAAAGCCAATGACTTATGATGTCGTACTTCACATCATATGCTTTGTTTTAATTTCCTAACTTTTAATCTTTTTCTGTGATTATGAGGCCAAATTTCATCAAATAAAGAGTGACCAGACACTTGAGAAGCACAGAAGCTGTTCCCAGTTCCACGATCTGCCTGACTGTGAGGCTGCTGCACGAGCTGGCACCTTTTACACGCCGCCTCAAAAAGGAGAGAGAGCGAGGAAAGGGATACGGACTGTGTGTAGAGCTGGGAAACAGGGTCTGTAGGACTACGGTTGGATTTGTGTTCAAGATTTTTACACTGTTACAGTTTATGGTAAATTTGTACAAATTCTTATGCAGAGTCGCACTATATTAAACATACCCAATGATGCAAAGAGCCGCATGCGGCTCACGAGCTGCAGGTTCGCCACCCCTGCTATACGTGCAGTATATATGTGCAGTTAAGTGTTTGGCCAGCAGAGGGAGGTAGAAGGCTTGTTTGTGGAGTAGCATGGAGAATGTGATTACACACTCGGTCGCGCTCAGAGTGAAATGGCCAATCCTGTTAGAGAGCACTGCTGGCCTCAGAGATATGCAAATGAGGTTTTTTCATTTTTAGCAGCATTGACTTGCTTCTCTTTTATTCCTATGTAGCTCCTTCTGTTTGTGCCAGTGTGAGTTGACCCATCTGGTGAGTATGACAGGGCTCCAGATTAACACTTTGGTTTGGTTGCACCCAACCTATTTTTAGGCGCACACACACTGGAATTGATCTCATCTAGAGCCAATTATGTGATGGAAGAATATAGGGATTATGTGTCTGTACCTTTACAAACAACGACGTAAATTAGGTACTGTCTGCACATTGGTCTTTGCATATCATAGACTAAACACAACATGTAACAAAGCTGTATGGGCAACTGGCACTTACTGTAAGCCTTTGGGCCTCATGTGAAGTGTATTCTAATTATTCAAGGCAAAGCCATTATGAGCAATTGTAAACATGGACAAAGCACTGATGCTACACACAGGCTAATAATGGGAACATTAGAGGCACAGCTGTGAAACCTGCTTCTCAACGGATCCCCATTAAGAACCAGGATGTTTAGAAGCATTTGCATTAACCCAACTAACAATATAACGTTTACAACCTCGGCACAGGGTCTTTAAGGTTTTCTGATAAATTACACTCTTCAGGTTAATCTGTCTGTGACTCAGAGTCAGAGCACAGTAGAAGTTGGAGAGGATGTGTTTGAGCAGAGAGCTGTTAAACAGTAAAGTACTGAATCACTTTACTTTTGTCATATTAAAAAAAAGGTGGGGAAAAATATATGTTTTTCTGTGATACATGTGATTGAACCAACTTAAAAACTTTGTCACATGTTCACTGATTTCCTGAAAGTGTATTAAAGTATTCTAGTGCTTTTAAAAGGCTGTGGATAATCTTGTTCAGGCTGAAATGTTGTGTATAATTGGTCCACCTGTTCAAACAAACAGCTGATTGGAATTGTTTGACTGCCCACAGCTGCTATTGTGTGGCACTAGAGAGAGGTCCCGTCTCGTCCAGACACGTCTCATGTTTATATGTCTTGGACTAGGCGCATGTCACACACTGTAAATTTCTCTGGTTGCTGAAGTGAGCCCTTTGACCTCTGTGACTGAGGGGTGCTGAGGCTGGCAGCTGCTCTGCAGACTGACAGTGAGTCCTCTGTGTATGTGTGAGTGTGCTGACCTATGTCCACTGTCAGAGCCTGGCAACTCAGCTCTGCCTCAGTACCTTCAATTCTGCAACTGGACAAAAGCAGATGGAAAACTGACAGATAAAATCATGGTCACATAATGTAACAAATATAGTTGCACTGGTGCACTTTAGAAGATAATATAGGAACCCTGCAGAAGAAATGCACCTGAAATCAGGGTTCTGTGCCAGTACTTTTTATCTGTGCTGAATGAATGAACTCACAGCATACTTTTTTTTTTTTTTTTTAATTAATCCTCTATAAATGTGCATTTTGCATAATAATATAATTTCAAATGATAATACAAACTTGCATTGTCTGCGTAGGCTCTCAGTCATTCAGGAGTTCATCTTCAATGAAGGTTCTTGAGTCGTCTTTTATACTCTGTCATTGAAGTGTAGAACGATCCAAAAGGCTTGAAAAAGTATTGAACCCTTGGAATATCTTGCTGTACATTTCTGCCTATATTGGTCATAAAATGTGGCCTGATCTTTATTAAAATCATAAGAATGAGGAAACAGTGTCTGCTCAACCTAATTCCACCCAAACAATTACGTGTTATCATATTTTTATTGGTCATAGCATGTAAACATTCACAGGAGAAATTCCAAAGGGTTAATCACTTTTTGTTATTGTAAATTGGTATTGCATGTATCGGAAAATAATTGCTCAGTACAGAATGTTATCTAATCTTTTATTAGTATCGGGGAGGGAAGGGGGGCTTAGAATATGAAGCAGAAAAAATAATAAGCCCTTATTCACAGAGAAAATCCTTTTGATTGTTTGTCTAGTTTGTTTATTGTTTGTTTGTTTGTATACTTTATTGTCCCCGTAGGGAAATTTGTCCTCTGCATTTAACCCATCCTTCGATGCCGCTGGGGCAACCCGTAAGGAGCAGTGGTCGACAGCCGTGCCGCGCCCGGGGACCCATCTCCATGATGTGGAGCCAGGCTGATGGTCAGAATCACCTGGCTGGAGGATTCACCTATTGCACATGTTTTTAGTGGTAGGGGAAACCGGAGTACCCGGAGGAAACCTACGCAGACACGGGGAGAACATGCAAACTCCACACAGAAAGGCCCCGTCCTGGTGGGAGTCGAACCCGGGACCTTCTAGCTGTGAAGCGGAGGTGCTAACCGCTGCGCTACCGTGCCGTATTTGTTTTGCCTCTCCAGTTGTGAGGCTTTGGTTGGTTGTCTTGTTGTGTTTCAGCTGTGACTGTAAATTATAAATAGTTGTTTATGGTGTGGATCCACCATTCAATGCTATGGCGAGATGGAGATGGATAGATGTGTATTGTGCGGTTATGCCATTTTAGCAGAAAGGACATTTCTTGTTGCAGAAAGAGCCATTCAAGTTATCTCATCACATTTGCATACAAATAGGCAAACCAGTTGAAAACTAAATTTGTCACTACTTTGCATAACTCAGATGTATTTTCAACTGAGCATATGATGTGTACAGGAAAAGGCCCAAGAATCATATTTCAGCACCGTGGAATCCCATAGCATTGGAAATGGCAAATAGCAGTAGCATTGGCAGCAAAGTGGTTTGTGTGGCCCTTCCTCGCTGTCTTTATCTTTGAGTAAGCCTCTTGAAATTCAGTGTTGTTTGCGCCAACAGCTTTAGACTGGCTTGAGTTCATACTGTGGCCTGTGCATGTGTGTCAAACTACTAATGTGAAATCTACCTTGCAACTCTACAACTCTGTTTTTATTCATTTTTGTTTTAGCTTCCTCCTTATATTTCTCTCTGTCCATATCCTGCTTTCATTTTTCTGCCATCTCCTCTTCCCGAACGTTCAATTATGGACCCCTCTGAGGAATTTACGCACACATCTACTCACTGAGAAGCCAGCCCCTCCCCCTACACTGTACCCAAGTGTATGATACAGGAGAGAGATGTTCAAAACAAAGAAAAAATTAGTTCAAGCTTGGAGACAAAGGAAAGGAATCAAGGATGCAACAAAGGAGCTAATGATGAGGGCTTATCTGTCTGCTGATGCTTCACATGCACACTTTTAGTACACACACACACACACACACACACACACACACACACACACACACACACACACACACACACACACACACACACACACACACACACACACACACACTCGTTCTGACACAAAGGAGGAGTGGTGTGTGAGGGTGAAAGAGAGAGAGAGGCGAAGCACCAAGCTCTGTGATAGGCTAAAACTGGCTAGATGCACCAGCACTGGAAAGAAGGAGAGGGAGGCTGCAGATAGATGATAATACAAACGCGCTCATGAGTGGAGAGCGTGCATGTGACAGAGTTTAGCTACAAATGTTGGTGTGTTAGGATCATAGTATGAGGCCGAGTGTGTGTTTTGCAGCAATATCAGTAGAATGCACAAGGAAACCTGAGCTTGCCCAGTGGATGGAGGTTTTGTGTTAGCTCTCAGCATTGTTAGCAGCAGTCAGCCTATCTCAAGTTCGGACCCGGCGCAGTGGTGATGATGGAGCGCTTTCTGGCTCTGCTGCGTATTCTGGGCAGGAAGAGACGAGGGAGGAGGTACCGGGCTGATGACGACTACCAGGAAGGCTACGAAGACGTTTACTACTACACCAGCAAGTACAACACACACCTACTGAGTGAGTGAGTCCCACTGGAGACAATTGAGGAGCTGCAGGAAGGGAAGTGGGCTGGTGGTAGTGATAGAGGGACTTTTATTGTCTGGCTGTAAAAGAAAAACAGTGTAGCAGCTATTGATTGCAGATTATCAACAGATTGTGAAGAGGGCCCGGCAAATGTGCGCGTTGTATTATAGATGAAGGTGCTTTGATAGGGAGCAGCTCTGTTACAGTAGTAGACACGCTCAGGTATCCAGGTGAAGGGGGCAGGTGCTTCTGGGTAATAATAACAGGAGAGGAAGTGAAGATTGAGGAAAGGAATGTGCACTATGCTTCCCCCTCTCTTCACACACACGCACACACACACACGCACGCGCACACACACATGCCTGTTTGGGCTTGTTTGTTGGTGTGTTGACTTATACATATCTATATAAACAAGACATATCTGTCATCTTAGGGAGTCATAAAAGTTGTGATTGTCAAATAAAGGTTAAAGGGGGTATTTAGAACTGGGTAACAGTTTTTGGTAATAGTCCTTTAATAGTCATTGCTTTACGGTGCAGCAGGACAAGCTAATAAACTTTTGTCCCTCACATTGATCAAACCCAGTAAGTTTTTATATATACAGTGGATAGGGAAAGTCCACACACACCTACACCTTTCTCCGGTTCTGTTATGTTACAGCGTCATTCCAAAATGGACTAAATTTGTTCTGTTTTTTTCTCATCAATCTACACACAATGCCCCATAGTGACAGTTCTTTAGAATGTTTTACAAATGTTTTAAAAATAAAACTCTGAAATATTGCACATGCGTATGTAAGTATCCACACCCTTTTCTCTGACACTCAAAACTGAGCTCAGGAGCCTCCTTTCCCCCCTGATTGTCCTTGAGATGCTTCTGCAGCTCTCCTGGAGTCCACCTGTTCTAAATGAAATTCATTGGACTTGATTTGGAAAGACACACACCTCTCTATGAGGTCCCACAGCTGACAGATGCATGTCAGAGCTGGAACTGTCTGTAGACTCCTAGACAGGTTTGTACTGAGTCACAGATCTGGGGAAGGTACAGAAAATTGTTGCAGCATTGAAGGTCCCGAATAGCACAGTGGCCTCCATCATTTGTCAAGTGAAGAAGTTCTGAACCGGCAGGATTCTTCCTACAGCTGGACACCCGTCCAAACTGAGCAATCAAAAGTTGTGTTATGTTACAGCGTCATTCTTGTTGTGATGTGATTTCTGCTGAGACTGTGGCGGCTGGTTAGCGATCCAACGAGGAATAATTACATTTCATACATTTTTTGGAGTAAAATGTCTCTCATCATTGCCTCTATTAAATCTCTCAACATTTGTTTTTGATTCGTTCACATTTGCTTGATGTCTCAAGTCAAAGAATGCTATTCAGTGTAGTACTGACAAAAACATTTCATCAGTTAAACTTTTTCTGCTGAGTTCTAGTTTTTCATCACATACTCCCGGTGCCCGTCTATTCATCTTTTGTGCCTTTGGAGAGCTCTCTAAAGGAAATCATTGTTTACCTACTCAACAGCCATCACTGGAGAGCTTTCTACTTCTCAGTCTGCGCAATTTTGTCACTTTCTGAACCACATTTTTTTAGTACTTAAACCCTCATTCACTTAATTTGCATATGCTATCGTGTTAGAATACATGAAGTCACTGTTAAAAGATGTACTGATACTGTAACGTCTCGCAGTACCAGTGTGTGCGCTGCTGAACGTGTGATTTTATAAAGGATAATAAACACATACACACTTGCTCCTCGTTTTAGTGATAGCGTGAGCCCAGAATGGGTGTTTTCACTCTGGAACAGTAGGCAGGCATCAAACTAACATTTTGGGTTGGTTGCACTGTTGCACTTAAAGGCACAACGCGCAACACTTTGGATCATACTGTGCCATGAATACAAAACAAATGACCAGCAAGACACAGAAAATGCTATTTTTGCTGTGGGTTGTCAAAGAATGGATCTGGATGACCTAACCTATTTAAATCTTATAATTGGCTGCCTCTTGGTAAAGGAGCTATACCTGATTATACAAAGAAACAGGGTCACTCAAATTTCAAATAGCTATTTTCTGGTCCAAACTCATCAAACTTTTCTAATGCATTTACAACATCAACATTAGTCACAGGGACCGAGTTTAAACCAGGTTTTCAACAACTTTCAGAGAGGAAAACTGTCACTTCACTCACTGACATTTTAGGACTGTTTAAAAGGCTTTAAAACCAGTATTTTTTGGATAAATGTCTGCTTTTACCATATACTAAAGGACAAAACTAATTTTATTCCAATAACAGAACATTTAAAAATCAAGGATAGCTTGATTAAACATCCCCATATACCCTTTAATTGTTTGTAAACATTCTGGGCTCAGCTGGAGGCAGAAAGCTAAATTCCTATCTATTTTCATTGTTGCTGTTGTCATAGTAACGATAAACAAATGTCTAACTGTTTTGGGAAATATCAGATAAAGCTTATTTTATCGTCTCAAATGTCATTCCTCTTGTTCTTACAAGACCACCGTTGCAGTCTGCACCACTGATTGCCTCGCTTCGTCAGTCTGCCCCAGGGCAGCTGTGGCTACAATAGTAGCTTACTAGGTCAAGAAAAAAAAACACTATATATAACCAATGCATTATTGTTTTTTCATAAGTCCCCATGTAGATGAGCTGGAGACGTCATGCTCCCAGTAAGTTGCAGACAGGTCTGAGGAGAGGGGAGTCGGTCACAGCAAACAGGGGTTCAATGCCAAAAATGTCAACAATACATTCACCATGTGTGCGGGTTGTTATTGCAAGTAATCTGTTAAATGTATTATAATGTCACACCCAATAAATTTATAGGTACATGTGCACACAAATTAGTCTTACTCTGGAGCCCAAGGCAAAAAACAAACTCTCCAATAACTATTGTAACACTGGAAATCTTGCCAGCAGTTTCCCATTTCAAAGATGCACATGTTTTGTTGTTTCGTGAGGGTGTTTAGGGGGTTTTAGTTTTAGTGAGGGGGTTTTTGGTGGTGTCAATCTGTACCATTTGGAGTGGGCTGAGATGGTGGATTTCAGTGTAGTGCTGCGTTCAGACCAAACGTGTCAAATCACATCGTGTGCTTCTAGTTGGTCGCTTGAAACGATTGCTTCAGTCTCAGTCGCATGTGACGCTTGTGTTCGCTTCAGGGGGAGCTGCTGCGCGATCAAGAGAAAACCTCTGGGTTTTTGCCTTGCGTTCCTGAGCACAAAGTTGTGAATGAAACAAAATCAAACTGCTGCCTCTCCCGGAAACTTGCGGATGCCTTCCTTGACACTGTCTCCCCTGACTTTGCAGGTTTGTAGTGTCCTTCCCCGGTTTAGTCAAGCACACAGCCTAAACATCATTTCTTTTTGTAGCTATTCAAATATTGTAAATAATATGTAGATAATTATATTTCGCATGGACTTTAGTAAGAATGCTCATTGCGCACTGTAAAAACCTGCTGTCACTCTGCCTTTGCCCTGGGACTACAGACTACATTTGTTGTGCAATGACCCTGTCAAATAAATAGATAAATAGATGATCTTCTCTGTCCTTTTTCCTGATTGAGTGGATGGGTCTGCACTTCCTCCTCTCCATGAAACGGCGCATTGGTATTGATATGACGCGCGAGACGCTCTGACGCACTGATCGCATTGCTCTGTGGTGTCAATCGCTCGCGTGGGTAATTATTCGCGTGTGTCATGTGCGCGCCTTCACACTGACAATACACAGAAATTAACCGCTCCTGATACATACCTTAAACACCAAATCTGCTCAGAATGTGAAAGCATCTTAATAGAGGCAAATGAGTTATCAGGAGGTGATCGGAGCAGTGTAAATCAATCAGTCTCAAGCAGACCTGAGACTGAATCCATTATACAGTTGTCTTTAGCTGATTTCCCCCCCCCCATAATTATTATAATTTTTTTTTATTGCAATGAAAAGTATATGAATATACAGAGTACAAAGTGTGCCAGAATTGTACAATACAATTATTCAGTTACAAATATATTGTATTTTGAGCAAATACTGATTTTTAGAGCCTTTTTGTTATCCAAATCTGTATATGAGAGAGTATCACTAATTTTTTTTTTGTAAAGTTGGGTTTCTGCTTAGAATATTTACATTTGTGAATATAAAATTTAAACAAAAGGATAAGTAAATTAATAACAAAATAGACATCTTCATTCTTTTGCTTTCTGAAGAAACAAAAAATAACGTTTTCCCATTTCAATGTAAAGTCCTTGTGTAGATGTCCATTTATAAAACTACAAAAGTCCTTCCAGAATTTCTTGGGGTAAGAACATGTCCAAAAAAAATGTTGTATTGTCTCTGGATGATCTCCACAAAAAGAGCAGTTCACGCCAATGTCCCTTTTGAATTTAGTCATAAAAGAATTAACTGGATAATATTTATGGATGATTTTGTACGAGACCTCTTTTACTTTGTTTGTTTTCAGAAATTTGTTTTGGGAAGTGTCCATGTATTTTTCCACGAAATATTACCTACAAATTGGGTCCAATATGATACAACATGGGGAGTAGATACAAACTCTTTCTGGAATAAAGCACGAATATTCTTATTAAATTTTTTGTGATGTGTAAAACATATTTTTCCTATTTGATAATTTAGTTTCCCCCCATAATTTTAACCACCCTTTTTGGTTGGGCTTGATATCATTTTACATGTTGTTGTTGCTGTTTTTTTTTTTTTTTACCTTGTTATTGCTTTTTGTAAAACTGTCCATACCTTCATGAGTGACTCGACTCGTGTTATAGTTTTGACATTTGAAACGGTCATAGAGTCATTTTCAGCCTATCTGCCTGCTGTCCTCGTCAGCTACGTGCTGGCTGATCATATTACACGGCGAATCATTGTGATGCATACATTTGCACACTAATGGGTTGAATGTTAAGATTCATAGATTGCACAATTCGCAGGAGGTATCTTGTTATGTGGCGTTGTTGACATGTAAAATATGCTAATTACAGCTTTGAATAGACACATCTTGTTAAATGGATGTACAGACGAGAACAAAGCCATTTCTCTCAACAAATATGTTTAAATGAGGGACGTTTTTATTGGTGAAAAATACCTCCAGCTCGTCTCCATGAAGTTCTTGTTGCTTTAGTTTGATCACCCACTGTAAAAAACATTGTCCTTTAAGGGTGATCGTCAGATTTTTTTTTTTAAACTAGATGCTAAAAAAAGAGTCTTTCTTTTCATCCATTTCCAGCTGGTGGCGTTGACTTGTAGGGAAACAGAAGACGGCGCTCTGTCTTTCTTTTTACACATGTGTAAATGGCCCACAGTCCTGTTTTTTCCATTCGCTGGGATTCAGACCAGTGAACAAGTGAGCCCATAAGACAAACCTTAATTAATCCGCAGGTTTCCCAGGGCACTTTAGATTAGTTAATTTGCAGAACATATTTTTTCCCTTGCTCCAATTCTCCAGCATACCAAAGATGTGTATGGAGTATGGACTCTATTTCTGTATTTTCATCAAACACTGCAGAAGTCACAGAAAAGTCCCGAAAAGAGTAGATGGAAGATAACCAATAAATGCTTACCCCTCTTGCATTGTCAAAACCATAGCTGTTCACGTATATGTCAATATCACTGCAGTCAAAGTAGGTCAAGTTGGTTCTGGGATTAGTCTTAAATTGAGCAAAAGTGGTATGTGAATAATCATACTTAATGACAGGAATAATTACTTATAAGTTTTGAAAGACACACACATGGTGGCACAGGGGTTAGTGCTCGTGCTTCACAGCACAGGGACTCCGGTTTCCTATACCACTAAGAACATGTAATAAGCCAGGGTGAGTGAGTGAGTGAGTGAGTGAGTGAGTGAGTGAGTGAGTGAGTGAGTGAGTGAGTGAGTGAGTGAGTGAGTGAGTGAGTGAGTGAGTGAGTGAGTGAGTGAGTGAGTGAGTGAGTGAGTGAGTGAGTGAGTGAGTGAGTGAGTGAGTGAGTGAGTGAGTGAGTGAGTGAGTGAGTGAGTGAGTGAGTGAGTGAGTGAGTGAGTGAGTGAGTGAGTGAGTAGAAAAATGTGAAGTTTCTCTAATTGTTCAAAAACTACTTTAACAAATGCTGAATTATGAATAAAGTTTTCTACTAAACAAAAATACACAGACATGGGGAGGGGTAAAGTGGTTCAACAGCCCATAGATACATAAATAACGGAGAATGTGATGCTACATGTTAGCATCGAGCTAATGCTAACGGCTAGCTATCTGCCTTTTTTTCAATTCTAATAAATAAGTTTATATTCCACCAGAAATGGGCTAAAAAAGAGTGAAAAATTGTGTTTCCCAAAATATTCTGTTTTCCCCCTTGGCGAAGCCACGCCCCCTTCTGTTTGTAAACATTGCAGGCTGCAAAAATATTTTTCCTGGGATAGTTGGGATAGTACTTATTAAGATTAGGCACCAGCCCCACTATCCTTAAGGTTAGAAACAGTGCTTAATTTGATCCCCTGTTTGGGGGAACGCATTCCCTCAATTCAGTTTTTTTCAGGGTAAAGGATCCGGGAAATATTTAGGAGGATCTGGCAAAAAAAAAATCTGATATAATGGTGTCTAATGAGAGTGTTCCAGCAAATGTTTTGGCCTGTTCCCCCAATCCATCACATCAGATCAAAAGTGTTCCTGAAAATACTAATTTACAAATTAAGCACTGGTTAGAGACTAGGGCACGGTCAAAGTTAAGCTCTCATGACTTCTGACTGGTTGATCTACCAACTATAGGGAAAATATAGTCGCTTCCAGGCTTAGCGGGAGGTGAGATGCTAGAGTCTTATCTGTTTCCATTGTAGCTGTTGTCATAGTAACAATAAACAAATGTCTAACTGTTGTTGGAAATATCAGATAAACCTTATTTTATCGTCTCAAATGTCAATCCTCTTGTTCTTGCTCCTTAAGCCACATCAGGATCACATTTTTTAGTTGGAGTTTTACACTTATAATCGCTAGTTTTGATTTGATCTTATTTCTCTGGATCACTTCCTGCCTCCGGCTGATGTCACTGATGATGTAAGCAGTGAAAGGGTCAATACCAGGGGTGCCCAAACTTTTGGTCTCCGAGGGCCAAAATGAAAATGTGCCAGTGGGTCGCCGGCCAAACACGGCATTGTCAAGAGTGAAACACATATAACTGCAAACAATAATAGCTACTTTATTTTATTTTTTGGTATACATTTGCATTTGATTCTATCTATGCAAATATCATGCTACATTAAAACAAATGTTAACTATGGCAAAAGCCTAGTTTTAGTCAAACAAAATCAACTATTGTAGCAATATAGTGCAACATGTAAGCAACAACACCACCTGCATCTGCAGCACCTACAGTGACTTTACCTCATTCATTTAACTCAAATAAAATGCCACATTAGATCATTTTGAAAGTGTCAGTCAGGCCAACATAATTGTTTCGGCGGGCCAAATTTGTCCCGCGGGCCCCACTTTGGGCACCCCTTGCGCAGAGGTTAGTGCTTGAGGTTCGATTCCCACCTGGACAGGGTCTTACTGTGTGGAGTATGTATGCTCTCCCCGTGTCTGCGTAGGTTTCCTCCAGGTACTGACCATCAGCCTGGCCCTGGGTCAGTAACAGTGGGTCCACTGCCGTCACCCACTACTACTTACAGGTTGCCCAGGAGCATCGAAGGATGGGTTAAATACAGAGGACAAATTTGCCTATGGGGACAATAGTGTACCTTAACCTTAACCTTAATAACATCTACAAAATTACCTCTAAATAATATAACATTTCAGGTTTATTTAGTCAGACACTAGGATTAGCGATTATTAATTCTTTTAACGGTGCAACGTGAAAGAATTCAACATCTGTAATCCTAGTGTCTGACTAAATTAACCATAAAAGTTTTGTATTAGGGTTAGCGTTACCTTTATGGTGTTTGTTGCTTATATTTGCTGACACCAAATATTGACTTCTATCCTTCCACCAAATGACCCGACAGCAAATATTTACCATTTAAAAAATCAACTGTTTTCCAAGAAATGTAGGTTTGTTAATTGTTGAACTAGTTGGCGGTCTGTTTTATTAATCTTAAGGAATAAGCTACAGTACTTAGATCTTTAACTCTTTAGTCCCATTTTGACCTTCTAACTCCACTTGGGCTCTGCTTCTGTATTCTGGGCTGTTGATTATAGTGTGGGCCTATCAGCCCCTCACACAAATGTAAACTTGTCGGTCTGACTGTGACTGTTCGCACTAATTAAAGGTTAGCACATCCTTCCTCTGAGCCGGCAAGTGGAGTGTCATTAGCACGGTTTGTGTGGGAGCGCTCCGATGCCATGTAGGATAAGGAACTCTCACTGGCAGACAAAAAACTGTATATGGAGACAACTGCAGAGTGCGTATAACAAGTCATTTCTATAAACTCGAGTGTTGAATTGCTCTGGAGCGCTAGTGGGTAAAAGCGACACGAAAGCCTTTCCTCTTTCATCTCTAAAACCGCTCTTTGTACGACGCAGGTCACACTCACTCCTCAATTATTCATCAGCCTGTTTCTATGGCAACAGCTTCAGCCGTCTGCGTGTGTTACAGAGGTGGGTGACTGATCGTAGTAGAGAGAGGTCTGGATAAATTAATCCGGATCACATGACGTAGAGTAAAAGTTATATTCTTGATTCTCATCATATGGGCACTTACAGTGAGAACCAGATGTTTACATGTATACTACTGCACATAAAAAGACACATAATGCATTTTTTTTTCTCACAGACTGACATGAAACCAGAAAGCGCAACAAAAAGTAACAAAAAATGTGGCTTTTTGATGTTGTTTCTTTTGGAGTAAGGGCTTCTTCCTGGCAGAGTTCCCTCTCAGCCCATGTCGGTGCAGGACTTGTTTCACTCTGGATAATGACAAACTCTTACCAGGTTCAGCATCTTCACCAGGTCTTTTGCATTTGTTCTTGGGTTGATATTAGAGCTGGGCGAATTTTTTCCCGAAAAAAAATCTGCGATTCGAAATAAAAAACAAAAACACGATTTTCAATTTGATTCCCCCCCCCATTTAAAACAAAATAAGTGAGAACTATAAATATATTTTAAAAATATATATTTATTGTATTTCATTGCAAGTGCATGCAAGTGCATCAACATAAACAAAATTGCAAAGGCAAACCCTTTCTCTAACGGAAAAGTCACTGTGCAATGTGCAAATTATTTACACTGTATTTGGATTAAGCTAATAAAACAACAAAAAATCCCGAGGTAACTGAGGCACATTTGTACAGCAGGACCTTCTTCCTGCTGTACAAATGTGGGCAGAGAGCTAAAAAACAACAACAACAAATTATCTAATCTAATTTTTCTGACATTTAGCCGATTCTAAAATTCTAATTGACCTAAAAAGGAAAATTTCATTCTGTTTTTTTTTCAGACACAAATGCAAAAGGTTTATTTTTATATAGTGCGTGTAAACATCTGGTTCCCACTGTCTTGTAACATTCTGAAGAATTGAAGGAATTGATTAAAGACAAAATGAAGGTGGATCTTTTTGAATATATTTAATGAGGCATAGATGCCAAAAAGTAGTTCTCACAATGGGGTGACACTGGTGGCACTTAATTTGGGGGGGAAGTTATTTTTAATTTTTATTTTATCTTTATTTATACAGGGAAGGCCCAGTGAGAGTACAAGACTCTCTTTTTCATGAGCGCCCTGTTTTAGTTAAATTCTTACTTTGTTCCTGTTTCTGCATCGTGTCTCATCCAGGTTCAGAATAATCAGACTGAAAACATATGACAGGCTCGACTAATATTTCACCAGTTACATCTCTTGCTTTAATTTTTTCCCTAATGTTTATGATTTCACTTCTTTATGGGCACATGATTGCATATTTGGTGTGTGTTGCATCCGAAGACTGGATCATTACAAAATATTAATCTTAGTACTTTTGTGGAGAGATTTGTAGTTCTTTCAAATTATTATTTTATTTGTATGTCTTATGTGTTGTTCAGAAGTGGTTCCTACTGTGCTGCCAGGCTGTGACCAGTAGAGGGCAGGAGAACTCAAAAGAGAGCAGCCAAGTCTCACGCAGGATGTAAGCAGACAATAAGCCTAAATTATTTCCCCAAAGGCAGTGTTCTTGTGTTGACTCTTTGCGTCGTGTGGTGGATGTGCGCAGATGTTATGGTAACATTTACACTAATACCTTTTACTCTCGCTAACTCTAATCCATGTTAATCTGCCGCTGGAATACTGACCTACATGTCCGACCAGCTCTCTACCTCCTCCTCCACAGCCAATCACATCACACACACAGCCCTCTCACCCATGACTATTGGTTCAGCACGGTGAAACAACAACTAATCTACTTTCATTGTTCGCCTGTTTAATACCAACATTAATGCACAGCAGCAGGGTCTCTTCTTTTGAGGAATTTCATAAGCCCCTCTCCCAGAGACCCGAGTTGCCAGGCTAAGCTAATATTTACTCAAAGGTTGCTTGCACTTTCAACTTTACAGGCTCAAGGACAGACAACAGTTTTTTTTCCCCCGTCAAGAGTAATGTTAGCAAACCAGGTTTTTTTTTGAGTGGGGGCACACAAAACACAAACATAATATCAGGGTTCTTTCATGACCTTTTTAGTTTTGTGTGGTCGTATCAGGATTCAGAATATACTATGTTGTGTGCTGTCTCAGTGTATGAGAAGCATTTAAAGGTGGTGTAGCATTTCATCAGTACAAAGATATCAGGTGTCCCATGTGAAGACTGAAGCATCCCTTTGATCCAAGCTTGTAGTTGTTATAATGAATAACAACTTCACTATTTGTGATTTTTTTTTTCCCCATTCATATTATTAACAATCATTGTAATTTGCAATGTTATTGTCGGTGATAATTTTTGCAATTTTGTCACGACAAGTTCAGTTAAATCCATTGCGTTGGATTCATAGATCTCTGAACAAAACTTAAAGCAGAACTAAGTAACTAAGCCGTAAACGCCACTGCAGGTGTCGTAGCATGTTGCGTTTTTTTACTCATTAATTGTCCGTGAGAGTAAATACTACGCTGACAGAAAAGACAAAGGGAGAGAGGGATATTGTACATCCAATTACACAATGGAGATTATTTTTTTCACTTAAACTTGGCTGTAAATACTGTTTAAGTGGCGCTAGCCCGCAGTTAGCTTTGCCCGTTAGCCTGCTTCTTCTTCGTGATTCCATTAGTGTGTATTGGGGCCTCCACCTCGGTGGCAGGGACTGTTGCAATTGTGGTTTTCTGACCAGAGACACCAGGGGGAGATGAAAGACCCCACCATCATCCCAAATATACCACAATTTCTGTAAAAAAAAAAAAAAAGAATACATGCACATTTATCTCACATTTAGGAGCGTTTGAGAGAACACTGAACTCTTACGAGAATCAAATGCACTTCAGAACATGAAGGTCTCAAGTACAAAGTGAGCAGAAATTATTCATGGATGTTTTGTTGCTTTCAAAGAATAGTGTAAGGTCTAATAATTTCATTTTTCTTGTATGGCCTCAGCCCTTGCTTTGTTGTGATTTCTGATCTCCTCTCGCTCGCATTGAATTCCCTCTCTCCAGACTGTTGTTGTGCTGCTGCTCACTTCATTTTATCCTTCTACGCTTTCCCCTCTTAACTGTACATTAGTCCATTTGCGCCCAACCATTTCCTCTGGTGTATATCCAATCCTCCAGCTGCACCAGCCCATTATAGCATCAGTGGGATACAGCATTCTTTCCCCCACCACCCCTTCTCCTCTCTCTCCCATCTGCGCAGACTCGGACCCCCACCCTGCCTTCCCCCTGCCTCCTTTTCCTCTCTGCCTCGGCTTCATGGAGGACTGGAGCGTCACATCTGCAGCGGACGGACGGCGCGCACTCATTCACACACTCTCGACTAGGGCTCGCAACCTCGCATCTGTTAGCATCTTTGCAATGGTTTAATTCAATGGTGATTTGAGGGGCTTGTCCACTGATCTGTTGTTGTGGGAGAGGAGAGAAAGGAGCCGGAAGGTGTAGTTTGTGTCGGTGGCATCTGCATGGAGCTGCGGGGGGAGGCGACGCTCGGCTCGGCTTCATCATGATCGCCGTGTCGTTTAAATGTCGCTGCCAGATTCTGCGCAAGGTGAACAAAGGTAGAAACCCTATATATAATAACCGAGGACTGCCAGGAGTAGAAGTACTGACATTGAAGCATGCTGTGTTTATTACTAATGTTACAGAGATACCTGTGCGCGTGTGTATTTGGGTGACTGTGAGCGTGCACGTGTGGAGCTGGTGGTGGTAAAGGATCTCCTCAAGGAGGTATTGGGTCGATGGATGCAGGTCGCCTTAGACTCAGGAACGGAGAGGGAGAGAGGTTGCGATGTTCAGGGCTTTGCATCTGATTTTCATGAATGTAATATTCATGGTGTGTAACAAGGGAGAGCCAGGCTGACGGAGTAAAGAGGCCACTATCGCTGATGCTCGCAGCTCAGCCACTCTTTGCTTGAAGGTGATTTGGGCTTTTCAGTTTTGAAAAAAGTTTTTATCCAACTATACATGTTGTTGCTGTTTATGGGTTTCTCACCTGAAGATTTGTTTAATCTCTGTGTTTGTTGAGTTTACTTTATCTATTAAAGCTGACATACTCATTTAACTTTGTATAGTGCTATTTACTTGTGCAAATAGATTGACTGAGTTGGTTACTGTCAAATTATGGCCTTATCCAGTTCCATTAACATGGGAGATACATAACCTGTTAATCTTCTCAACACTTGGATGATGTTCTATGGAACAACAAATCCTAAATGTCATGAAATGTCTTTTTCAAAGGTTTACTTAATTGATCCCCGTTCTCTGCATTTGACCCATCCTTCAATGGGGCTACCCATAGGAGCAGTAGGAGCAGTATGCATCTCCAGATGTGGAGCCAGGCTAATGGTCAGAATCCCCTGGCTGGAGGATTGACCATTTGTACATGTTTATAGTGGTAGAGGAAACCAGAATACCCCTGTTCAACCAGAGTCCTTGATATTTTAATATTTGATTTGTTTGTCAGTTTGTATTGACAAACTGAATTGTACCGCATCTGCAATATCTAACATTTTGTACAACACACAAATTTAAGAATGCCTCTATATTCCTTTGCTTTATCCGGGGTCGGGTCACAGAGTTCAGGCTGAGCAGAGATACCCAGACTTCCCGAACCACGCACACTTCCTTCAGCTCTTCTGGGGGCTGCCGAGGCCAGTCGATGCCTCCTCCCAATTTGACACACCCGTAACACCTCTCAACGTGAAGGAGCAGCAGCTCTACTCTTAGCTCCTCCCGAGTGGCTGAGCTCCTCGCCCTATCTCTGAGGGTGCGCCCAGCCATCCTCATTCTGCGACTTTGTCGATTTTGTCACGAGCTTTGCTGCAACAGTCTGATATAGCCACTGCTTCACTGCCGACGCTGCACCCATTCGTTGTGTTCCATCCGTCCTTCACTCGTGAACAAGACTCCAAGAAGCTTTAACTATTTAAATTACATTTCTCAAAAGTAATTGTCTCAAATCCTAACGTGCAGAACTGCGGATGTGATTTGAATCTTTATAACTTAAGATCAAAGGACAGACCCGTGTTCCTTTCCCCATAAGGAGAGTACTGTATGTGTGTCATATAGAGCAGAGAAGTGTGGCTGAGACAGAACGAGAGAGATGCCCCTGTCCTACATCTGGAGGAGGAGGAGGCGGCTTAGCTTTCATCTTCTGTTTGCTACAGTCTGTGCATGTGTGTATATTTCCATTGTGTCTGTGAGCTCTGCTGCTGCATGAAAACATAAGCACTGAAGATATTGAGCAGATTATCGCTGACTGGAACTAAATCATATGGAGGAAAATAGGACACTAGAATAAAAATGAGCAATGATCAAAGAGAGATGTCAAAAGACTGGGTTGGGCGCCATGCAATGGTCACACACAGCCTGTGATATGGCAAACAACAATTAAAAATCATTGAGCAAATACAGGTTCCGCCTCTACAACAATGACTGGTACCAACTCATTAAAAAAAATGCTGTCTTCCAAAAATTCTATGGAAAATAATACTATATTGGTATTTTTTTGTAATCTTGAATTACTCATTATATAAATTTCATAAAGAAGTACTTTTGCAAGTTTTCACTCAACACTGTCTCTTGTTTTTGTTGTAGATGAAGGGCCGTACACCAAACACTCAGGGTCTCGGCCTCCAGATGGAGCGCTGGCAATCAGGAGGCAGAGTATACCAGGTACTGCATGCAATCTATGCTTTTTACGTTTAAGACTTTGATTGAAGCATCATGATGAATCCATTTAGAAATGAAGCTAGCTGTTCCCAGAATAGAACACACACAAAATACTTGCTCCACGTTGTTTCATCTTACTGTTAAACACCTGGAGCTAGTGTCCTACTTTCATCTAGAAGCTTGAGTAAGAGTGCTTCTGTAAACATAGGTGAAACTCTCCTCTGTGTTTTAGGGCCAAGGCCTGACATTCGCTTGTTTGGTCAAGGGAAACGGTGGCTAGTGGTTTTCTAAAGTTACTAAACACCAACTTATTTCACTAAAATGTGTGTTCAGACAGGACATGTTCAAAAGTGATAATTTGATGTTTGCCCTTTTTAACTTTTAAAATGTCTAACACTGCTTGGGCCTATATTTGGATGAAATGTATGGTTGACATTGGACGAAGCCAGTAGGGCAATAGCAAGTTTATTGATGACTGCCACCTATGATGTCGCCTATTTACACGAGTAATGCAGTGTCTATGTGCAGCATGCTGAAGAAATATGGCTTACACTTGTATTGCGCTTAACAAGCCAAGTGTGTCAATGCGCCACAATGTAGTCATTATTCATCAATGCCATACTCAGTGGTGGTAAGCTATTACTGTAGCCACAGCCGCCCCTAGACTGACAGAAGGGAGGCGACCAGTCTGTGCCATCAGTCCCTCCGACCACCAACCACTCACTCACACTGGCAAACACACTCTCCTTCATTCTGGAATAATGTACATGTTTTTAGTGGTCGGGAAATCGGAGTACCGGAGGAAACACGCGGAGAACATGCAGGAACGCCCTGTCCAGCCTGGGAACAAACCCGGGACCTTCTTACTTTGAAGCATGAGCGCTAACCGCTGAAATACAGTTAAAGACTTAGATTAACTGTATTTCTTTGTTTTTACAACATGTGAGAAGGATTCTGTAGTCAATCAATAACACAAGAACAGTAATAAACTTTTAGAAGGGCAATGTTTAAATTATCTAAATAATGTAATGCAAATGGTGTAAATTATAAATCGTTCTGTTGTGACCAAATGGCTGTCCTTGTGGTTCAGATGAGTTTCGAGGCTGCTCAGTCGTGGAGCTGATGAAAAAGGAAGGGACAACGCTCGGTTTGACTGTTTCAGGAGGCATTGACAAAGACGGGAAACCGCGAGTGTCAAACCTGCGGCAGGGAGGCATTGCAGCCAGGTAACATGCCTTGTTTTTATTTCTATTCATGAATGTACTTCCGTTTCTAACATTGGGAATGTTTATAACTTGTTTTTTACTATGAATGCCCTGCTACGTTTTTGAATAATGTCATTTGCGCAGGAGTGACCAGCTCAATGTGGGTGACTATATCCGCTCTGTAAACGGCATCAACCTGTCTAAGTTCAGACACGATGAGATCATTAGTCTGCTCAAAAATGTTGGGGAGCGAGTGGTGCTGGAGATTGAGTACGAATTGCCACCTGTGTGTAAGTAGATCTCTGTTAAATTAGTTTAGTTTAGTTTAGTTTATTTGAGCAGTTTACATTCTTATCACGGATAAAGGATTGTGTTCTAATGTACCCAGTGTCACATGTGGCGTGTAACAGTGTGGTGCTGTTTGTTGCAGCTGTGCAAGGCTCAGGTGTTATGTTTAAAACTGTGGAGGTCACACTTCACAAGGAGGGAAACAGCTTTGGGTTTGTCATCAGAGGTGAGCAGGACACTGCGAGTCTGCCATATTAGACTGTGCAATTAAAAACACTCAAGATACAACTTTGTTTTCTCAGGAGGGACTCATGAAGACAGGAACAAGTCTCGCCCTATTGTCATCACTACACTTAGACCAAGCGGTCCCACCGACAGGTGCGCGCCTTCAGACTGTCCCTGTCAGGACTGGTAATCTTGCAAACTGAAAACACTCTCTCTCTTTCTAGAGAGGGGACTATTAAGCCAGGTGATCGATTGCTCAGCATCGATGGTATTCGTCTCCATGGCAGCACGCTGTCAGAGGCCATGAGCATCTTGAAGCAGTGTGGACAGGAGGCCACTCTCCTGATTGAGTACGATGTGTCAGTGATGGGTCAGTAATGAACATTCTGCCTACTCTGCTATGACAGTTTCCATGCACTTGAACTTCATGATGTGAGAAGTGGTGGTCCAATCATGTCTGTGGTTTAAAAAATGAAAACATTATTTCTTTACTATCCCACAGACTCAGTTGCTACGGCGTCTGGTCCACTGTTGGTAGAAGTTGCCAAAGCCACAGGCTCCAGTCTAGGAGTAGCTTTGTCTACCTCTATGTTCTGCAACAAGCAAGTCATCATCATTGACAAGGTCAAACCAGCCAGTATAGCGGACAGGTAACAGGCTCTAGCCTTCATGACACTTCATTAGTTATGCTATTGTTTTATTGTTGGTATCTGTCTGTAGATGTGGGGCTCTTCATGCTGGAGATCACATTTTGTCTGTCGATGGAAAGTCAATGGAATTTTGTTCTTTGGCTGAAGCAACTCAGCTGCTCTCTGCCTCTGGCCATACAGTTCGCCTGGAAATACTTCCACAACATCAGGCTAGACCCGCTTTGAGTGCTCCTCAACAAGGTAAAGCAGTGTACACTACACACTACACAGCCATAAAGCAGCATGTCAGCACCCCAACATGTCGGCCTGCTATTGGACCAAAAGATTGTTCCTTTTATTATTATTATTAAAATAGATCATATAATGTAATATGAAGCTTTATTAAAATACAAATGTCGTGCAAATCCAGATTTTAAACTACATTCACAAGTTCAAATTATTCTGTATCAGGCAGCTGTAATGATCTCACATTCTCCTGAATAGTTCTGAAATTCTATAAAAGATTACATCAGCTTGAAGTAATCTTTTATAAACCCGTGTCCTCTTGTTTTAACCAACCACCCCCTCTATGCGTCTGTCTGTGTGTGTGTGTGTGTGTGTGTGTGTGTTGTATGGATGCAGTCAAGGTGCAGCGTAGTCCCCGCCCCCTACCCTGGGAGACTGGAGGCTCCACCCCTTTACTCCCCCCCTACCACTACAACACGTACCACCCTGACCAATCAAGTGCCAGGTCACACAACCGCCATACAAACAATCCCTGTATGTCCACCTCTACTTCATTCTTCTACTCTGATGACACAGCCACACTTTATAATTCATAATTTTCCTGTTTTTAGCTCTCAGCCACTCATTTTCACCAGGATCCATGTCAGCCTATAGTCTCTCTTCCCTCAACATGAGCACTCTGCCAAGAAACGCGTATCCCACAAGTCCACGGGGCACACTTATGAGGAAAAAGGGCAAGAAAAAAGATTTTAAGAGTTCATGTAAGTGTTTTGAAAATAGATGTTACGATCAACACTTTCAGCTAACTCTGAGTCCCCTGTCAGTGTCTCTTGCATCCAGCACGGTGGGCCTGGCTGGTCAGGTTGTTCACACGGAAACCACTGAGGTGACATTGTTGGGTGATGGAATAATGGGCTTTGGTCTGCAGTTGCAAGGAGGAGTCTTTGCAACCGAAACACTCTCTTCCCCCCCCCTGATTGCCTACATAGACCCTGACAGTCCAGCGGAAAGGTAAATGCACATATACCACTTTGTTTCATGCCCTCTGTCTGATATACGATTGTGCGTTTTGGCAGGTGTGGAATCCTGCAGATAGGTGACAGGATTTTGTCCATTAATGGCATTCCAACAGAGGACTCAACTTTGGAAGAAACTAATCAGCTGCTTAGAGACTCGTCCATCACGGCTCAGCTCACCCTGGAGATTGAGTTCGATGTAGCAGGTATGTGTTTTAAACTACACCACGGTCTGTGTTTTCTCACAACATGTCTTACACATAAGCATGTTGGAAATTACTCACAGAAGAGGACAGACAGAATCACTGCCTCTATGGACTGGATAACAGCTGATCAGTAGTCCCAATAAACTGTCTGCCATATGACGTGTAGGCTAGAGTCCATGAGTCTGCCGTGCATCTGTTTCAATACAAAACACAGTCTGTTATTTAAACCAGTGATGACTGACTACAACACAAGGCACAGTAATTGATTTATTCATCTCCTGACTTTCAGAGTCTGTAATCCCTAGTTCTGGCACATTCCATGTGAAACTTCCCAAAAAACCAGGAGTGGAGCTGGGAATCACTATCAGCTGTAAGTGTTAATGAGAAGGGTGCATTGATTTTACATGTGATAGTGTTATAGTAATAAGCATGTCTTAAGTATATTTGAGTCAGTATATTTAATCATCGTTTTGTTTTGTTGTGCAGCTCCGTCCAACAGAAAACCGAGTGATCCTCTGATCATCTCTGACATCAAAAAGGGCAGCGTGGCTCACAGGTACCACCCCTCACACACATGGAGTCTCAGCTGTCAGCAGTGCAGTTTGAAGCAGAAAATCTGAAACAAAGAGCCTCGCTTGTCTATTTTTACCTCTGTGTGGGATTTAATTCAATTGGTTTCAGTCATGGTTTGTTGGTTTATCAATGTTCAGAAGAGCACAAGCGTGTTCTTAGCTATTCTTAGCAGTCTTTGAGCCATCGGGTCATTCAGATTTCTTTATACAGTTGATATGCTAATACTAACATAATTGGTAATTACTGATGGAGTATTAGTTTGGTAGATTGCTGACATCTCTGACATCACTGATCACATTTACCAGGTGTCTGTATTGTCCACTTTGTAATGCCTCTCTGATAGTAATAATGTGATGGACTTTCAGGACTGGGACATTGGAGTTAGGGGACAAGCTGCTGGCCATCGATAACATTCGAGTTGAGAACTGCTCTATGGAGGAGGCTGTCCAGATCTTACAGCAGTGTGAGGAGCTGGTCAAATTAAAGATCCGCAAAGATGAGGACAATTCAGGTACTAATTTCAACATATGCGGTTTCCTACCAAAGCCAAACAAACATACTGGGTGTGGGGTAGGTTCTGTCTGAAATTACAACTGAATATTGTTCTTCAGATGAGCAGGAAGTGTCTGGCAGCATCATCTATACTGTGGAGCTGCAGAGATATGGAGGCCCACTGGGTATTACCATCTCAGGCACAGAGGAACCGTTTGACCCCATCATAATCTCGTCCCTGACCAAAGGGGGGCTGGCTGAAAGGTGCGCAAAAATAATTTATATTTTTAAATGCATCCTATGAATGTTATAAATCACTTCAATGCCCCCTGCTGGTGACAAAACATATGACTGTATATTAGTTATTGATTTTTATTATATAGCTTAATAATATCATCTTATAATCATGTGATCTCTGCAGGACTGGGGCGATCCATGTTGGAGACCGGATTCTCGCCATTAACAGCAGCAGCCTCAAAGGCAAACCTCTCAGTGAAGCCATTAGTCTGTTGCAGCAGGCTGGAGAGACCGTGACACTGAAGATCAAGAAACAGGGAGACTGTATGTTCAATTAAAACTGCTTTCACTCTCAATAATTGTATATATTGTTATATTGTGTCTAAATCCCTTTCATCATTCCTTTTTGCCATTACATAATGCTTGATGTTGTGGCAAAGAGTTACACGCATCTCTCTCTCTGTGTGCCTTTCTTTTCAGTGTCAAGTCCAAAGACCTTTGTGATTGGGCCAGGAATGGGGTTGGGACTTGAGAACCACGATGGAGAAGAGGAGCCGATTATCACAGTGGTCCCTCCGTCTGGTCAAAGATCGTTCTGTAATCTGCCGTCAGTGGACAGCGCAGTGGAATCGTGGGACGGATCTAACTTGGACAGCACATTCACCAGTCCAGGTAATGGCAGCACTAGGAATACAATGACTAAATAAGAAATAATTGACAAACAATTTAGGGGTTGATAATCGATATCTGTTGTAAACAAAGATTCAAAAACAAAGCACCACAGATACAAATGATGTCATAATCAGCGAATTTTGATAAAAGACTGAAAAACAGTTAAATGATGGTCAGTTGGAACAGGCCATCATTTTAGTAATCAGCCCTTTACTACAGTACACACATATTAATAGAAATCCTCAATGTTGGTTCCTCTTGATATTGACTTATTAAGTAACTTGTTTACCTTAATAAATACTTTTCGTAGTCCCTCTGGGGGTAAAATATGGGGGTAATATGGTTGGGGGGTCTTTCCTCTCCCCGTGGTGTCTCTGGCTAGAAAACCACGCTTGCAACTTTCCCTGCTCTGACCCGCAGACCCTATACACACTCATAGAATCACGATCAGAAAAAGCTAATGGGCTAACAGGCTACCGGGTAAAGCAAACTGTGGGCTGTGACCAAAAATATCTCCATTGTCTCATTGGGCTTTTGGCACAATGTACAATATCCCTCTCTCCCTTTGTCTTTTCTGTGTCATTATAGTATTTACTCTCACGGACAATTAATGAGTAAAAAAAACGCAACATGCTACGACACCTGCAGTGGTGCTTACGGGCTAGAGGCATTCATGCTGAACAGCAACTGAATGGCTGTTTTGATACTGTGACTGCCCCATAATTAGGTGGAGTACAGTTTGGAATCCTATTGTAGAATAAAGGGTCAAAATGCAGATGTTTTGATGTGGTTTACTGTTAATTTGGCTGTAACTACTGTGTCTCTGAATTACTCTGGCCCCTGCCCTCAATCTTCTTGGTCAAAACCGGCTCTCCATCGTAGATCCTCTGGCCCTCAAGATAATATTGAGGAATATTATTACACAAATCAGAGATGAAATGCCTGTTAAAGTACTCTAGAAATGTGAAAAATACTGCCAATTCCTGTAAAATGTATTTGCAGAACACCCATTTAGACCATATATAAGTCATGCTTTACCCACAATTGAACGGTCTGACCCTCTGTCTTTTGAAGATGAAGAAAATGTGCCCTCCACCAAGCTTTCCTACCTCTGTTCTAGGACATGACACACAACCTATTTTGAAGCAGCACCATTTCTACTACAATGAATTGATTGTCAAATGTTTTGTTTTTATATATTTTTTAGCCCCAACCTTTCAGTCAGCTCCCTTTGGTTTCCACGAGTGGCGCAATGCAAAGACGACGAACAGCCAGTCCTCGTCCTCCACTCGCCAGCGAGCCAACCCTCTCTCAGATCTGGGCCTCAGCGATGACGACTGGGACCATGCGCCGCTAGGAGGGTGAGACTCAATAACTACAATATGCTTATTAATTCAATACTGAACTGCTGATTTATATGAGTTGTGTTTCTCCAATTACGGCGTGGAACTAGATTACTACATAGATACAGAAATAGCTTCGTTGAGTGACACATTTCTGACCCTACTGTGCATGAATACAGTTTTACTTCTTATTAGATCCTTTTGAGCATAGAATCAGTCCACAACAATCTGTAGTTTCTTTACCATTGTAAGTGAAAAATAGTCACAAACAAGGACATTGTGTTTGATGGAGCGATAATGATAAACTAGGAATAGTAGAATCAACTCTAGTAAGACACATTAGTGCGAATACAGCAGTGCAAGTAACAGACCACACACAATGAGTAATAGCCTTCAACAAAACAAGCGATCTCAGAGTAACAGTATGCCTCTGTCTGCAGAGCATGCAACCGCCCCAGTGGTCTAATCACTGACAGCAGGTATCCCGCTGATTTTGACTTTCAACCCCCCACTGCTTCCTGCACCTCACAACGATTCCCCTCACTGAAACCTATGCACCGTCCCCTCATCACCAGCATGATGTGTCCCACACCACTGGCCTCTGACTGTGAGCTACTGTATTTTCCGGACAATAAGTCGCACTTTTTTTTGTTTGGCTGGGGGCGGGGTTACTCTTATTGCAATAAAGAAAACAATAAAAGCTCAATGGCCACAGCTAGAGGAACAAGTTCACAAATGGGTGCTTGAACAACGTGATGCCGGGAGAGGCTTGTCAGCGATGCAGTTACGCCCCCATGCCCAGGTAGTTGTCAAGACTAGTGCGACTTCTTCTCCGGAGCGACTTAAAGGGGCTAGATGCAAGTTAGCCATTTTATACTCACTACTGCCACCTCAGGTCATACATGTAACTACACCTTCTATATTAAAGGAATAGGCCACCGTTTTTTTGTTTTTTTTTGTTATTTTATTTTTTAATGCTTTTATAGTATGATCCCCCGGAGTGGGGGTGGACGGGGGAAGTGGGTTATGTTACATCATTTAAAAAAATAAAATAATAATAATTAAAAAAAAATATATATATATTAATAATAATAATAATAATCCATCCATCCATCCATCCATTTTCTTCCGCTTTATCCGGGGCCGGGTCGCGGGGGCAGCAGTCTCAGCAGAGATGCCCAAACTTCCCGATCCACACACACTTCCTCCAGCTGTTCTGGGGGGACCCCGAGGCGACACCAGGCCAGCTCGGAGACATAGTCCCACCACCGTGTCCTGGGTCTTCCACGAGGCCTTGTCCCACTAGGACATGCCTGGAACACCTCCCGCGGGAGGCGACCAGGAGGCATCCGAAACAGATGCCCGAGCCACCTCAGCTGGCTCCTTTCGACGTGGAGGAGCAGCGACTCTACTCCGAGCTCCTCCCGGGTAACTGAGCTCCTCACCCGATCTCGGAGGGTGCGCCCAGCCACCCTGCGAAGGAAACTCATTTCGGCCGCTTGTATTCGCGATCTTGTCCTTTCGGTCATTACCCAAATCTCATGACCATAGGTGAGGGTGGGAACGTAGATCGATCGGTAAATCGAGAGCTTTGCCTCCCGACTCAGCTCCCTCTTCACCACGACAGACCGATACAGCGACCGCATCACTGCTGACGCTGCACCGATCCGTCTGTCGATCTCACGCTCCATCTGTCCCTCACTCGTGAACAAGACCCCGAGATACTTGAACTCCTCCACTTGAGGTAAGGACCCCCCACCGACCTGGAGAGGGGAAACCACCTTTTTCCGGTGGAGAACCATGGCCTCGGATTTGGAGGTGCTGATCCTCATCCCGGCCGCTACACACTCGGCTGCAAACCGCCCCAGTGCGCGCTGAAGGTCCTGGCTTGTTGAAGCCAACAGAACAACATCATCTGCAAACAGCAGAGATGAGACTCTGAGGCTCCCAAACCGGACACCCTCCGGCCCCTGGCTGCGCCGAGAAATTCTGTCCATAAAAGTAATGAACAGAACCGGTGACAAAGGGCAGCCCTGGCGGAGACCAACACGCACCGGGAACAGGTCTGACTTACTGCCGGCAATGCGAACCAAGCTCCTGCTGCGGTCATACAGGGAACGGACAGCCCTTAGCAGAGGGCCCCGGACCCCATACTCCCGGAGCACCCCCCACAGGGCACCACGAGGGACGCGGTCGAACGCTTTCTCCAAGTCCACAAAACACATGTGGACTGGTTGGGCGAACTCCCACGAACCCTCGAGCACCCGACGGAGGGTATAGAGCTGGTCCAGTGTGCCACGACCAGGACGAAAACCGCATTGTTCCTCCTGAATCCGAGGTTCAACTAATAATAATAATAATAATAATAATAATAATAATAATAATAATAATAATAGAAAAAAAACAACAACAAAACAACAACAACAACAAAAAAAACACACAAAAAAAAATATATATATATACATACATACACACACATATACATACATATACACATATACATATTTATATATATATATATATACATATACATATACATACACACATACATATACACATATATACACATATATACACACACACATATAATAATAGTAATAATAAAAATAATAATAGTAATAATATCCTCCGACAGCAAGTAAAAATAAAAGTAATTACATTTAGGCACCGGACTAGCAGACTGTAATAATGATATAAGTTATCCAAAAAGCAAACATCAAAACAGCAGAAAAAAATAAAAAGATAAAATAGACCCAAAAATTAATTTAGTAAATAATAGTAAAAATAATAGTAATAGTAATAATAACAATAACAGTAATAATAAAGAGACATAAATGTGGTAAAAAAATAAAAATAAAAAATCACTAAATAAAAAATACAATGAATAAGTGATAGAAGGCCACCGTTTTTAAATACTAAGATATGTTCTTACCTAACCTTATACGCAGCCTCTCCCACATGTCATATAGCTCCAAAAAAGCTCACGATAGAAGCTACCAAGCTCTTCCACGTGTTCCCTATTTAAATAAAGTCACGCAGTCACGCAGCTTCTATTGACGGAAGTGAGCGGGGGAAGTCTTTAGGAGTTACTGCGCGGACGTTTTGCTCCTCGTATCATTACGCCTCACAATATAGTCCCCCTTTTTATCTGCTTATAAAATCGACATGTTACATTTCTGTGTAAATATACTTCGCATGAAAACACTTCCATAACTTTATTTAAATAGGGAACATGTGGAAGAGCTTGGTAGCTTCTATCGTGAGCTTTTTTGGAGCTATATGACATGTGGGAGCGGCTGCGTATGTGCTCCGTTTGCGTGACAGAGCGCACGGACAAAGACCAGACGGGTATATATTAACTCGACTAAGGTTAGGTAAGAACATATCTTAGTATATAAAAACGGTGGCCTATTCCTTTAAGCTTCTACACCTTAGGCCATTGTTGGAACATGAAGGGGGAGGAAAATACATAATTTTAACATTTTTAAACTCTGTATAGTCCCTTTAAAGTCTGGAAAATACAGTACTCTGCAATGTTAGGTTGGACAGTAAGAGTTTAGTTTTTTTTCTTTCTTTCTTTTTAGGTTCAACGTTGGACATGATGGGACAGAACCGGACCAGGAAGAAAACTTCTGGTCCCAGGCGCTGGAAGACCTGGAGACCTGTGGCCAGAGCGGCATTCTACGAGAACTGGAGGTAAGCAAAGAACCGGCATATTTTCAAGAAGACTGTAGACTTAGGTGCTGAGTTTGATACGGTGATGTTGTTGAACTGAGATCGGTGGTTATTGATCAATTTTGAGCTGTAGATCATAAATGGAACAATACAATGTACACGCTTTGAAATAGCCATACAGTGTTGAAACATTTCACTCTTTGTTTAATTGTTTTTATTTTGTCTGAAAAGATATAAAATGCACAATAAAAAAACACAATCTTAAATCAGGCTGAAAGAAAGAAATGGCTCCCTCTCTTCTAGGAGTCTGGAAAAGAAACGGACCTCCTCAGTCTGGTATCCTCTTTTCTCCCCACTTACTAATACTCTCCTCTCTTCAATGTACATGGAGTTTTAGCCTTGTAAAACATAGGACATCTTAGTTGTTTCTGAATGTGACTCTAACCGCACCCCGGCAGCAAGCAAAGCCCATGGTGACGCCATTGTGACATTTGAGTGACCTCACCCAGCTTTTCAACAGTCACGTTGCAGAGTCATGGTGCACCACAAACCGGGCATGGCAGTTTGAGCAAGGCATGTTGGGAAAGCTTGTGCAAGGCCTGATCGGTAGTTTGTTTTGCCAGTCATATAGCTTATCTGTTAGTCATGCATGCATCTTGTGAATTTTAAGCATTTTTTGAGTGAAAGCATAACAAAAATAGTAATAATTTGGATCATGATTTTATATCTGTAAAGTACTGGTTTGTGATGCATAGAATGATCCACATAAGAAAGCACATTATTTGTATACTTCCTATATGTTTTTAATTAACGTTATTATAGGTAATAGTGAAATTGTCTAGATATGAGGAAAGACATGGCGTGTCTAAATAAGGTAGCGCAATATATGTAGGAAAAAATTAGTACACCGTTTGGAATTTCTGCCTAAATTGGTCATAAAATGTGGTCTGATCTTTATTAAAATCACAAGAATGAGTAAACAGTGTCTGCTTAAACTAATACCACCCTAACATTTATATTTTATCAATTTTGTTTTGGGCCATAACATGTTAACATTTACAGGACAGCGTGGAATAATTGAGTACACCCTCGGCTACACACACTAGTTAAGAATAGTGTTGAGAAGCATTGTGTGATGTGCACCATGCCTCGCTCAAAAAAGAGGTCTCGGAAGACCTACAATCAAGAATTTTGATTTGTATAAAGCTGGAAAAGCATCTCTAAAAGTCCTCCACGGTGAGACAATTTGACTATAAATGGAGACAGTTTGGCTGTGGCTTCACTTCCAAGGAGTGGCCGTCCTGTAAAGATGACTCCAAGGGCACAGCGCAGCTATTTACAGACTTACAGAAATCACTGGCACAGGCCAACATCTCTGTTGACACATCTATGATACATAAAACATTGAATAAGAATGGGGTTCATGGGAGAACGCCACAGAGGAACATTGCTGCATGTTTGAAGTTTGCAAAAGAGCACTTGGATGCTCCACAGCAGTACTGGCAAAATATTCTGTGGTTTGATTAACCCAAAGTTGAACTGTTTGGGAGGAGCACACAACGTCATGTGTGGAGCAAAAATGCATCAGCACACCAATATCAAAACCCTATCCTCACTGTGAAGTCTGGTGCAGGAGCATCATGGTGTGGGGCTGTTGTGTTGCCTCAGGGCCTGGACAACGTGCTCTTATCAATGGAATAATGAATTCACAAGTTTATCAAGATATTTGGCAGAAAAGCTTGAGGCCATCTGTCCAACAGTTGAAGCTCAACAGAGGATGGAGCTGCAACAAGACAATGATCCAAAGCACAAAATCAAATCAACTTTAGAATAGTTTCAGAAGAATAAAATACACGTTCTGGAATGGCCCAGTCAAAGTCCTGATCTAAACATTATTGAGATGCTGTGGCATGACCTTAAGAAAGCCATTCACACCAGACATCCCAGGAATCTCACTGAAGAGTTTTATAAAGAGGAGTGGTCCAAGATTCATCCTGATCGTTGGATCGGGAAACGTGAAGTTATCACTGCCAAAGGAGGGTCAACCAGCTATTGAATCCAAGGGTGTATTTGGGTTGTATTAGTTCAAGCAGACACTGTTTACTCACTCTTGTGATTTTAATAAAGATCAGGCTACATTTTATGACCAATTTTGGCAGAAATGTAAGAAATTCCAAACGGTGTACTTTCTTTTTCCTCTCATTGTATATGGATGTGCAATAAAGGCTTTTTTATACATTTGTAAGAATGATAATAAAACGTTGATCAGAAGTGAACTCATACCAGACCAAATACAGATCAAGCCCCAATTAATATATATTCATGACTGCAGCTTGTAAACCTTTTGCGCTCAGAGTGGTTCATGTTATTCAGTGTTTAGCTGATATTGATTTTGCCTTACTGTTTTAGGCAACAATCATGTCAGGTTCAAGTCTCAGTCTGAACCACGACCCTACCCCTCTGCGCAGCACTCTGGGTCGGCAGGCCAGTTTTCAGGAGGGCAAAAACTCCCGTCCGCAGGTAATTAGTTAATTGCTCATCAGAGTTTGCCTAATGAATATACAAATGAAAACAGGATTTTTTTTCCGGTATTTCAGGTGAGTGCTCGATCCAACACTTTGCCTTCGGATCCTCAGCGCAGAGCTTTTGCCATGAAGAAGATGAGGCAAGAGGTGAATGAAATCCTCAACCAGAACCCCGTGGAACTCCATAAGGTACACTGTTTCATACCTCTGTGTAGCGAGTATGCAGGTGATGTCACAGCATGTCAACAGCATGAGCCAAAGACTCAATGCTGAACTTAGGAAATGTTTTGAATAGTTGAAACGCATATAGAAGTATGTTTTTTACGTGTATTCTTGTTTGTGCAGCTTACTCTGGAGAAGGTTTCGGATCTGGATGACTTTGGGTTCAGTGTTTCGGACGGTTTGCTTGATAGAGGGGTCTACGTGAACAACATACGGCCCGGAGGCCCAGCAGAGCAAGCTGGACTTCAAGCCTTTGACAGAATACTACAGGTAAAGCTCTTTTACTCATCATAGCCAAAGAACAAATCAGTCTTAAGAATGTTTTTTGTGCATTGACTTAAATTTGTTTTGTTTGGTTTCTTTAGATTAACCATGTTCGGACCAGAGACTTTGACTGCTGCCTTGTGGTCCCTTTGATCGCAGAGTCCCCAAATCGCCTGGAGCTTGTCATCAGCAGAAATCCCACTCACTCTCTAGTGACGAATCACACTGACAGCACAACTTTGTCTCAGCCCGTGACCACCAACATAGAGCCCACAGAGCTGTCAGTCAGTGGAGAAGATGGTCCAATCAAATGGAACCAACCAGGGGACAGTGTTGGGGCGGGGCTTGTGGGGCAAGTTAACAATAATTCCTTATAGCATTAGAACATATATATATTTATTATTGGATAAAACCAGTTTAACTACATAGACTGTAGAGGTGAACATGGGGACGATGGCTTAGGAAATATATCGATGTTACGGTCTGTCCACACTGGTTCAGAGTGGACCGTTCATGGTGCTACACACCCATTGGAACTATTCCCATGACACTGCAGAGGCAGCCTGAAAGCACACCGAAGGACTCTTGCAACTATTTGCCTTCTCATCGTCCAGTTCAGTCGTCACTGGAACCAGAGATATTAATACTACTGAAGCCACAACTGGGCCAAGATGAACATTATTGGCCAACACGTACAGATTTATTGTTCTACTAAAGCCAGAACCACACAGCCAAATGTGAAAAAGTGTTTCTGGTCTGAGAGGTAACAGAGGCATGGCTTGTGTCTGACCGCAAAGTGCCACAGCAGCACAAACACTGGTGGGAATGCTCAACTGTACTGAAATATACGTTGCCATGGAAATAATGGATGCTCCGATCCGACTCTTTGATGCCGTGTTGATAACAGGCTTCTTGATACCCCACACCATTTTTATTTCTATTTCATATCAGGAATAAGAAAAACCGCAAGACACAAGTGATATTTTTAAACAAATATTAATCGTTGCCTGTTATTTACATTTTTCTGCTTTTATCATTGGTGCAAGCGTAGGGTTAGGCTTAAGTACGTGGGGTAAGGGAGGGGTAGAAATGGGATGGCGTCTTGGTTTTTCTGAATTGGATCAGTCAAGTTTTTGTTTTGGGTCAAATAGAGGTAAATATAGACTCATCATTCTAAGCACCTTCTTAGCACATTCAAGACTTCAACACTGCAATGTCCAGGCTATATACTGTACCTACATAAAAAACGATTCAGAGGATTTTGATCGGAGCGTCAGGGATTATTTATTTAAAAAAAAGGGTTTGAAAATTGTTTAAGTTGCGTGCCATGAAAAATCTGCAGACTGGACAGTAATAAGTATCATGCTAACGGTGACGGTGAAACTGAGCTGATTAATAAGATTTTTTCTACTGTTTACACCTGTTGGACTGGCCACACTGTGTGTATGTATGTTGTGTGTGCGTGTGTGTGTGTGTAGCTGTGTGTATGTGATAAACACAAGGCCAGTTAAGCCCCTCCCACATGACTATGTAATCATGCCGTTGCTCTACCCTTCCTTCTCCTCTCTAGACCAAAAGACAGCCAGGAAGAGCTGAGAGGAATGAGAGATTCAGTGATTGGCTGGAACCAATCGGGAAAAACATCCTACCTGTCTTGTCTGTTTGTAATGGGCTACACTATTTTAAACTGAAATGAGCAGTCAGTTCCAGGAAGAAGAAAGCATGCCCCCTCCACAACCTCAGACCTTGACCCTCCGTAACCGTAATTTAATATGCTAATCAATCTGTGTGTTTTTAAATGTTTGTTTTCCATTGAAACTGAATCCAAAAATATGTAAAATAGACAAAACAAAGTTATGTCTTGTTGCTGTTCACATTATACCATCAAAGTCTAATTATCACAATGCTTTCACATAAAAGCTACAATGTTCATGACAAAAAAGAGAAACCCTGTTAAAACAGGCAGCCCGTGACAAGTGTGCGTGTGCACGTGTGGGTGTGTCATTTTGAGTGATGTCAGCATATTCATCCTCTCCACAGTCTGAACTCACTATTTAAACTGGCCTTCTCTGCCCTCTCCTGGAAAGAACACCTACATATCTTAAAGTGCTCTGCTCGAGGGCTGATACTGCGTACAGCATCACTGTTATATTACAACACTCATGTAAACTTTCAACTTCTTAAAACCTCAATCTAGAAGCACACTTTTGAAAATGATCATGCAACTCTGCAAACACAGACAGGCCGTGAGCCATAGATAAAGTAATATCTGAAAACTGCTCACTGGTACAAAACGGTTACCAGGCTACTTGTGGACCTGACTATGCAAAAAAAGGATTTCAAGCATTAAGTAGGACAGCAACAATTGAATTAATCATTTTGTACATTTTGTAACATCCACAAGATATTTAGCTCTAGCCAAGCCGTATGAAAACCTCAAATTAAACTGTCTAATAAATGTGCGATTAATATTCTGTATCGCAGGCTAAAACCTATTTGACTCTTATAAGTATTTGTTATCGTTTTATTTGAGTTAAATGATACTTAAATCATTAGATTAGTGCTGTTTATAATTTGTGGTTTAACAAGCAACAAAAATATTAGGAATATGAAGTATTGCAGCGCAAAACGTCTATTGGGAAAAATATCTAGAGGAGCAGTTCAAGTTTTACACAGGGCTAAAACATTCATGTATTCAGCACAAGTTAATAGTTTGTCATTATCATGGTTCAACACCGGGTCCCTCTGGTTTGTGTGTGATGATCTGATGTTTAGTGGTATCACAAAAGTGTCTGCAGTTTACAAAGACTGAATAAAATAACTCAAGTTCAGAGTATGGTAGTTAGCAAAATACTAAAGGAAACTCAATGGGCTTTTTCTGTATGATGAATTGCTGTTTTCTTTTTTTGTGTTCAGAAGATGTCGGGAAACTCCATCGGTATTTTCTACAAGTATAAGTGATCAAAGCCATACACACTACTGTCTGAGATGCACTGGTTGTGTATTATCATATATAGTTGTGTTTGTGTGTGTATGTGTGTGTGTATGTGTAACATTGCGGATATTTGCACTCAGTGATTCACCTCATCAAAACACCCACCACATGCGCACACACAGACACTCTACATTGCACTGCCATTTATAATAGTGGGTCAGATTGTGGGTTCATGTAGCTTCACCAACCAAACTGTATTTTTATTTAAAGGAACAGGGATGTTGTAAAGTATTTTTGTACAAATTTAATACTTTGGTAGCATGATGTTCCTGGTGTTGTGTCCTGTTGGGCTCCACTTTCACTCCCCTTTATATGGACGACTACTGAGCAACAATAAAGCTGAAATGTGAAAATGATAAGGTGTCATCCTAAATGTGTGCTGACCAATGACCCCCAGACGAACAGTGAACTCCACTGAGCATAAACCTGAACATAGCTTTAGCCCACCTAAAGTCTAAGTTAGTCCTGGATGTCTACAGTGCCTTTACTTACCATTCCAGTGGCCTGTAAGAATGGTAAGTAGGACACTCCAGAATAGATAAATAGATGTTTTAGATTTCTGGTAGGTTTTCTTAATGGAATGTATTATGTAACCATAGAGACGGTTCAATCAGCAGGGAATCAGATACAGACGGCATCTCGTCATAGAAGGGGGCGTGGCTCCGCCGAGGGGGAAAATAGAATCTTTAGAGAAACACAATTTTCCACTCTTTTTTGCCATTTTCTGGTGGAATATCAACTTATTTATCACATACAAATAAAGTCAAGTCCAAATCAGGCCCATATGGATATTTTATCAAAGCAGATTGTGCAGTAGAAGTGAAAAAACGGCAGTTGTAGCAAGCACTAGCTAACCGTTAGCATTAGCCCGATGCTAACATGTAGCATCAAGTTAGCATTCTCCGTTATTCATGTATTTATGGGCTGTTGAACCACTTTGCTCCTCCCCACGTCTTTGTATCATTATTTAGTATAAACTATGTTCATATTTCAGCATTTGTTAAAGTCGTTTTTGAATAATAGAGAAAATTTACATTTTTTCAAAATTGTTTTCCCCCTTAACTGTTTTCAAAAATGACCATATATGGGCGATTCCAGAGATGCCGTCTGTATAGATACAGACGGCAGCTAGCTAGCTAGCGCTTGCTACAACTGCCTTTTTTTCACTTCTACTGAACGATCTGTTGCGACAAAATATCCATATGGGCCCGATTTACACTTGACTTTATTTATGTGTGATAAATAAGTTGATATTCCACCAGAAAATGGCTAAAAAGAGTGGAAAATTGTGTTTCTCTAAAGATTCTATTTTCCCCCTCGGTGAAGCCCCCTTCTCGTCATAGAAGGGGGCGTGGCTCCTCAGAGGGGGAAAATAGAATCTTTAGAGAAACACAATTCTTCACTCTTTTAAGCCATTTTCTGGTGGAATATGAACTTGTTTATCACAAATAAATAGTCAGGTGTAAATCGGGCCCATAGAGATATTATCTCACAGCACATTGTTCAGTAGAGGTGAAAAAACGGCAGTTGTAGCTCGCGCTAGCTAACCGGTGCTAACATGTAGCATCAAGTTAGCACCAAGCTTTTTTATGTATTTATGGGCTGTTGAACCACTTTTTTCCCTCTCCATGTCTTTGTTTCTTTATTTAGTAGAAAAATCTATTCATAATTCAGCATTTGTTAAAGTAGTTTTTTAATAATTAGGGAAAGTTTAGATTTTTCTCCAAATTGTTTTCCCCCTTAACTGTTTTCAAACATGACCATATATGGGCGCTTCCAGAGCTGCCGTCTGTACCTATGGAAATTAAAGGCACAGAGCTAAAAACCCATACAGCCACTGGGTCACTGAAAGGTCAAATATGCACTAATGTTATTAATATTTGGGGCGACAGTGACGCAGATGGAAGAGCGAATTGTCTCATGATTGGAAGGTCGGGGGTTCGAATCCTGCCTCCTGAAGGTGCAAACTGTTGTGTCCTTGAAGACGACACTTCACCCATCTTGTCTCCAGTGTCTGTGTACGCTGGTGTGTGAATGAGTGAGTGGTTCCTTGCCACGCATCGGAAAAGCGCTCTATGCATGCGTTTCCAATGACATCACCAGCCATTTTGAACACCGAAGTAGCATTATGCAGTAAATACAACATGTAATAATATCTCTACTCAGGATGAAAATGAAAAGCGACTGATTGATGGTGGCATTTTTATGTGCTCGTAATCATTGCTCATGATGTAAACAGGTAAAACATGGCCCCAGAGACACACGTTTATGTGATATAACCAGTAAATGTGGCACAGACGTAGCAGCTCTGTCTGTCGAGCTACAACGGGATTTACTAAAGATCTGCTTCACTTCTCAGACTAATACATCAAAGAGGAAACCGAAAACCTTTCTCTGTGATTTTTACAGTTTGTCTTAGTCTTAGTCAGTGTTTAAGCTGCTTTAAGCTGTGGTTCAGGGCTTTCTCTTGGAGAGGTCGGAGCTGAGTTGTTGAAGCAAAAATGCTAACCGGTAGCATGCCAGCATCTTAAACACTGACTCACTGGTTTCTTCATAAATGTGCGTCTCTGGGGCCGTGTTTTTACTGTTATCTTCTTGAGAGTAGAGATATTGTTACATGTTGTAGTACTGCATAATTCTACTTCGGTATTCAAAATGGCCCCCATAACAACAAAAGTCAGATGACTGAAAAGCATGTATATGTTAAGACCATTACAGTATTATCTTTTTTTTAAATTATTATTATTATTTTTACATAAAAAGTTGCATAGTGTATCTTTAAAGTGTGACATTTTATTCTAATAACTTTTCTTTCTTCTTGTCTTAAAGGTGCATTATTCAACTTTTTATGTGGAATAAAAGTTTAGATTTGTGCATATTTGACCTTGTAGTGACCCAGCGGTTGTATGAGTCGTCTGCATGGCGCCTTTCCTTTCCATCACAGTGACCTCCAGGACGCTCCAGGATCAATCGTTTGGAAGGTTTTCACTGCTTCACCAGAAAACCGACAAAACCATAGATCCTGGAGCGTCCTGGAGACCACCGTGATAGAAAGTAAAGGCGCCATGCAGACGACTCCTTCAGCCGCTGGGTCAAATACGGACAAATATCAACTTTTTTTTCCCCACATAAAAAGTTGCATTAAGCACCTTTAAGACAAGATGAAAGAAAAGCCATTAAAATTAAAATAATGACATCACACTTTATGCCACTTTTCATGTAAAGTAAATAAATAATAATAATAATGGTCTCAACTTGTAGAGCGCTTTTCCACCTTCATTAGGCCCTCAATACGCTTTACAGCAAGGAACCACTCACCCATTCATACACCAGTGTACGCAGACACCGGAGACAAGATGGGTGAATTGTCTTGCCCAAGGACACAACGACAATTTGCACCTTCAGGACGCGGGACTCGAACGCGGGACTCGAACTTCCCCTGAACTTCCGATCATGAGACGATCCACTCTTCCATCTGCGCCACTGCAAGGTCAAATACACACAAATATGAACTCCACATAAAGTTGCCTAATGTACCTTTAAGGACTAAATAATCATTCGAATGTACATGTCATTGTTGAGTCACTGACATAGGCCTAGTTATTCAGTACATAGAGTAGTATATACCCCACATGTCCTTGGTTGTTTTTACCTCTACTTGAATAAAAAAAAAAAACATTTTAAGTAAACGTTTAGGCTTCTCTCAGTTGTGGATGTAAACCATGGATCTATTGTAATATCAATGTAAACCCAAGGCCGTGGGAACCCAGGGTGCTGAGGGCGTGGCGTTGCAGCACCCCCTGGTGGATAGTTTGTGAACTGCAGGCAATATTAACCCCTTAACTCCCACCTGAACCGAGCACATTCTCTCCAGCTTTAACCCCGGTCCAAAAGCTTCTGGAAAAAAGGTGTGAAAATAGCAACAAAACTGAGACGAAAACAAGGATGGAAATGTGAAAAAAGTGAGAAAACATTGATGAAAAAGTGACAAAAAATTTACAAAAAAGTGAGAAAAATTTGACGAAAAATTGAGGAAAAAAAGGACGAAAAAGTGACAAAAAAAAGTCACGAAAATTTGACAAAAATGAGACGACTGCCCAACAAAAAAAGTGATGAAAAAAAAAATCTGATTTGAGGAAAAAGATCAATTTAGTTTTTTGTAGGTCTTTCAAATGAGGCGTTACACTGGCCTACAGGATTTGGGTAAAGCTGAACTAGAGAAAATGCTCTCGGTTCAGGCGGGAGTTAAGAGGTTCATAAATAGGATTTATGCACAGAAAAAGTATTTTGGGGGTAAATTTTGTCCCTCAGCACCCCCAAACTAAAAAATCTCTGTGTAAACCCACATGTGTAAACCTATCAAAGTTTTAGCTCTGGCTCTGCTACGCTGCCTGCCTGTGTTTTCTGCTCGATTAGTCTGGTCTTGTTGTCTTCTGTGGCGTCGTGTGTTTGTATCGTTCAGCAGCCTTGTTTTTCCTTCATCACTATCTCTGAATATACCGTCTTCGTTTTGAGTACTGTTTGTTATTTGCGACATAAGCGATCACGGAGGACGAATTACGAAGATGTCCACTGCACTGGAGAACTACATAAACCGTATCCTTCATTGCGAGACTGAAAATGAATGGACGCTAGTTAGCAATCCCGTTAGCCACACAGAGCAGAGACCAAACAAAACCAATCTGCGTTTGCGTTTCATGTTTGTATTAATTGTATTGTATGTAAGTGTATTTTTGCTTTGGTAAGTTTCTTTCTTAACCTGGTTTCTTAGGCACTGTGGCTATTGTCACTTCAGACGGACGAATGATTGTGGTAAGTCAATTTCACTGTACTAGACCGGGGCTATTTGTCACACTTTTTTTTTCTAGAGTACACTGCTCATCAACAGAAAATCCCACAAGAGTCAGATATGCATTAAATGAAAGCTTGAACCCTTGACTTGACGTAGACCCCACTCTCTTTTTTTCTATCAGAGTTCGGGAGGGTGACGTCATATCGCTAAGCATCATGGGATTCGCACCAATAATAAACTCATTGAGATTTTAGAAGTTAAAATACTGGAGTTATTGTTCATATTAAAGCACTTGGACACCACAGTGTGTTAGATGTATTTACCAGCAAGAACTCAGCAGCTGACGGAGTTGTTCCACGGCTTTTTTCTCCACTTTTTATACTGTTTTTAGCTAATGTTAGTCTATGGAAAATGTATACTAACAGCTGCAAAGATGGCGGATCTCTATGGTAACTGTGGATTTAACTGCAATCAGGTTTGCCAGATTCTCAAAACCAATATATCGTACCAAGCTTCTAAAACTATCGGATTTCATCACAAACTATCGTACACTATAGATATGTCAATAGCGCTGTCGCACCTGCGCAAAATATGGTCCATATCATCACCTCCCCGAACACAGGCTCGTGCACTGTCCCATTATTTACATTATGCACATGCATGACATGACAACATAGGCACTCACCAAAGAGATGACTGCAGCCAAGGCAGGAGGATGATGCGATTGTGGAACTGTAAAACTGAGCCCTGAGTAAAACTCAGGGACAGTCTCTCCTTCTGGCAGCAGATATTACACCTACGTGAATTCGGAGGCTAAGTCTGACTCCAGATCAGAGCGAAAGCAAAGCTCTGCTGAGAGGGGACAGTGCATTTAACCAGACTTTATCTGGCTCTCTGAAATCGTACATTAGGGATTTTTATAATTATTGATCGTACAGGGGTCAAAATTATCGTACAAAAACGATAGTTATCGTACGTCTGGCAGTCCTGATTGCAATAAACAGTTATTAACCGTCAAACACAACAAAATGGACTGTGACAATGTGCCCCATATGTGGGGCCAGTTGACACACACTTTTGGGGTTGGTTGTCGCTATTATTTTTAATGGAGTTTTTGATGTTAACTTGGAATTTGATAAACTTTTGTAACTTGTTTTCTTCTGCTCTTAGGCTATTACAAAAATAGCCCAGACATTAAAGTTTGGGAAAAGGCATAAAATCAATTCAAATGTGTCCTCTCCTCATGTCTTCAGTTCAAATGAGAAAATAAAATTATTATTGGAAGAGATGAAGATGATACCAGTACAGAATCAGTACCAGCACACACTGCCTTCGAATGTGACTATAAAAGTGTGACAAATAGCCCCGGTGTCCCCTACTATTTGTGCTTCTTTGTGATAGGCTACATCTTATAATATGATGAGGGACTCTTTGCTCTATCTGCCCAATTATATTTCTAATTGATGTTTCTCTCCAGAAGGCTACTGTTCCTAAAGAAACTCCTTTCTACACTGTTTACTGGAATAACACGGTGCAGTTTCACATTAGCCAGGGCTTGACATTAACACTAGCCACAGCCAACAAGCCAAATGCTGGTAACTTTCACTTGCCACTCCCATTGCAGCTGTCTGGAGAATCAGTCCTGAATTTCGTCTGTTTTATTAACCTCGTAAGCCCCACCTCAACCGAGCATATTTGCTCCAGTTTGGCTGTACCCAAATCTAAAAGCTTCTTGAAGAAACAAAAACAAAAAAGTTACAAAAATTTGACAAAAAAAGTGTCAAAAACGCCACAAAAGAGCAACAGAAAAAGCAACAAAGCGACAAAAACGCAAGGAAAAAGCTCAAGTTTTGTAGAATTTAGCTATCAAATGAGGAGTTACACTCGCCTATAGGCTGTAAGCTTTTAGATTTGGGTAAAGCTGAACTGGAGCAAATGTTCTTGGTTAAGACATTAAAGGAAGGGTTTGTAAGATCTCTTGTATACATTTCCATAAACATATGTATCTGTGTATCCAGTCCCAGATATGAGGCAAACATGTGCAAATCAAAGAGTGGTTATAATGTTTATTTATTCACAATTCCAAACATTAAAATAATGTAATGTAAAGTGTAATCAGGAGCATTTCAAATGAGGAAGGCATCACTTGGAACACATCTTGAAGCCATTACGTGAACACCCTTATTTAGATTACTGCAAGAAATATGTAGGTACACCTCTTCCTTTTGGTAATGCCGTAGCATAGATTCCTCTTCATTTTGATAGGCTGTTTAATATTTAAGGTTAAGCAAAAAGAAACAACTATTGGGTCATGCTTTGTGTCTTTAGGGGACCCTGAAAGGCTTTGATCAGACCATTAACCTGATCCTGGATGAGAGCCACGAGAGAGTTTTCAGTTCAAGTCAAGGTGTGGAGCAGGTGGTTCTGGGACTCTACATAGTTCGAGGCGATAACGTGTAAGTCACTCTCAACTGTACACCCCTGGCAAGAATCTAATATTGTGGGCAATGAATTCCAATAACAGGTTTAATCTTGGACGTTGCAGGGCAGTAATTGGTGAGATCGATGAGGAAACGGACTCCACGCTGGATTTAGGAAATATTAGAGCTGAACCTTTGAACTCCGTCGTGCATTGACCCCTCTTAAGGACTGATGGCTCAACATCTTGTAATCGTTTTTGTGTTTTGTTTTTTATAAATAAAGAAGTGGCTTCTTTAAAGGGTTTGCTGATTTTTATGTCCTTTGCCTCAATATTCTTGTTAAATAAAGTCTACACTGAAAAGTTTTATTTGAACTATGTGTCATCAATAACAATAACAGTTACAGTCATGTGAAATGCCATTAACAAATGTCAAAATATGGAAACGTATATGGACATATCAAGCATTAGTGGTTAGAACAAGGCTGACTTATTTTCAAAAGCCTGTAAGTAAGCAGTAATTGTCTGGCTTTTTAAAAACAATTGTTTTTACATTAGTTAGTTTTGCATTGCCTGTAAGTGGGAACTGAAGCTCGCTCTTCCCCCGAGGTCTTGCACTTTACTGTGATTGGTTAAACCCGCCTGTGAATCATGACCAATGTGTGTGGTCTCTCCAAATTAGCAGATCTTGATTTTATATTTATATTTTCATATTGCCCACTCCTAGTCTGGCAGCAGGGTTACTTTTACTAATTTTTTTTTCTGATATTTAGATTTTTCGCCTGATACGATCGTCAAACTTTTCCGCAGCTGTGTGATCTGTTCTGGAGTAGGAGCTGGATCCTCATAGTGGAGCTTCAACCAGGGAAAACCTAGTGTATAAATTAGCAATATCATTAAAACATGCTTTTCCTTCATGGTAATGCTATGCTTCCTACCTTTCTTCACCTTGTCACCAAGTGACACGAGAAGCTCAGCCCCCACACTGTGATTGATGGGAGCCCCAGCACTTGACCGTCCTGCTCCAAGTTTGTGAAGAACTTGGGCCAGACACATGCCATCTACATCCTCAACCACGCCTGGGACACATGAGTCGGTTAGAGACCGTCAGCGGACACACACCCAATGACCGACTGAGCTCAAACCTTTAGCAATAACAACGGCATGTTTAACATAGCTATAGTATTAGCTGGATCAATATTTGCTAAAGCTATACCAGTTCCTTTGAATATTTAAATTTTAACCATTCCACCTGTAAGAAAATCACTGGTGTTTGTTTTAACTTCAATTGATCCACATCATTTCATTACCATTTTCCTGTGTTTCCAGTTCAGTGCAATGGCTAGATTTTCTCAAAACTTGATAATAATCTGTGTTTTTAGCGCAAAGGAGCCGAGCCGTCTCTTTGGTCACGCCCTGAGCCTCCATCATCGCCTGAAACTTGGAGAGGGCTTGTCCACCTGCCACAGCTTGAGCGATCTTAGTTTTGCCCGTTGTTAAGTCAGGCACCATGCCTGTCATCATAAGCAACAAACCACCTGGGCAAACAAAACAGTTTTCAGCAAAAAAAACTGTGTAAAATCGTAAAATCGATTTTACAATTGATAGTGTTTTACCATGTGTTGTCACAAGCTCCATCAGGTCATCTGGACCATTCCCCTTCAGTGTCTCTAGAGATTCGATCACCTCTAAACTGTTTCCCACATATCGACCAATCGTTGAATCCATAGAGCTGAGGACAGCTGCTGTACGGATCCCCAAACCATTTCCTGTGTTTGCCTGAACACTTTTTATATTATTTTGACAGAGCAGAACAATATTCAAAGTTTTAACATGAATATACAAACCATTAACTGTGCAAGTTCTTTAGCACTGTCTAGATCTTTGTACAGTGCAGCTCTTCCAAACTTTACGTCAAGAACCAGAGCTGACAAAGACTCTGCCCCCTTCTTTGAGATAATAGATCCTACAGAAACAATGAACAAACTGCATTTTTGAAACAGTAATCATTCATTAGAAATAAAAACAGTTTGTTGATCACCAGTGATGAGTGGTAAACTGTCCACAGTACTCGTAGCATCCCTAAGAGCATACAGTACTCTGTCTGCAGGAACCAGCTTCTCAGTCTGACCAACTATACAACAACCCACTGAGGCCAGAATCTCCTGGACCTGCAATTATCAAGACAGTACATATACAAATACACAAATATTTTGAATGGAAAAAAAACCTAAGGTGACCTTTGACCTGTGCCTGTGTTTGACTGACGGTAAATCCAGGAATTGACTCAAGTTTATCCAGAGTCCCTCCTGTATGTGCCAACCCTCTCCCACTGATCATGGGCACCTGAAAGATACATTTCCATACATATACAATTGATACACTCAAGCAATATCACCATCATCATGTGATGGGCATCTTGTGGCATTTCCAATTACCTTGCAGTCACAAGCAGCTAAGGCAGGTGCTAACACCAGACTGACTTTATCACCCACACCTCCTGTTGAATGCTTATCCACCATTCGCCCTGCCCACTCTTGAGGCCATGACATCATTTGCCCTGATGACATCATCCCCTGGGTGAGTGCCACGGTCTCTGTGACTGTCATGTTCTTCATCCAAATAGCCATGAGCATGGCCCCTAAACATTGAGGACACATGCTCTTAAAATAGGGATGTTCACACTTGGTGGTGTTGTCATACCTATCTGACAGTCTTGTATGGTTTTGTCCGTGACAGCATCGACGAACATTTGAATCTCTTCTTTGCTCAACTCCTGGCCATCTCTTTTCTTTTTGATCAGATCTGGGATGGACTGCATTTTGATCCGCAAGTTTCTGAAAACAACTAAATCAATATCAGAATAAATATTTCAGTCTCAGCCTCATGCAGTTTCTGGGGTCAGTGGACACTAACGGGACATTTCTATAAGAGCGGATCTGAACGGACCGGAGCGTTTTGCAGGTGTTTCCACTGCCGACAGTGAACCGCTCCACTCCCAAAGGGGGGTCCAAACCACCCCAGCCCTGGACCACTTCAGCCTTGAGGTCTGGAGTGGTTTGCCGGCTGTTGTTTTGATGTAGCACAGTGATATCAGGCTGTGATTGATGCCAGTCATATGCATATACAGTAAATGTCCTTGGCCACTCCCATATCGACCCAGACCACGTTACCCTAAAGGCAGGGGTAAGGGCTGCCCCTCCCTAAACGAACCGGTCTCAAATGAACTGAGCTGGTCCGCTCTTATGGAAAGGTGGTTCAAGGAGTAACAAAAAGTCTCAATAACATTTATTAAAGCAGTTCAAGCATTAAAGGGACAGTGCATGTTAATGAACACGCCACACCGGATTGTAGCCTTTAGCTAATTTCCATCCGTCGTCCCTCATGTGCACTCTCAAACACCCTGGCCTATTGTACATGTTTTAGTGGTAGAGGAAACTGGAGGAAACCTACTCAGACACGGGGAGAACATGAAAACTCCACACAGAAAGATGCTGTTCATATGGGAATCGAACCTGGACCTTCCAGCTGTGAAGCACCAGCGCTAACCGCTGTGCCACTGTGCTGCCCATATATATATATAAATTGTATAAGTACGCATTTTAGAATGTTCAAATATAATGCTTAATTTAGATTTATAGAAAATTCACATTTACATTGATCCGTCATTTTGGCTCTCTGAGTTTTCATTAGTCTCATTAGGGATTCTGAGGCACTTATTTCACATTATTCATACTATTCAAAAATGTAAAACAATAAAGGCTCAAAGTTTTTGAATATTTATGTGTGTATTTCATAGATGTAAAATTATGGATGAGCTTTTCCTGGTCACCTAGCATAAAACACATATTCAGCTTTGCTTCTGTGATTAATGTTGAGACATTTTTTACGCATTCAAAGATTCCAGAGATTAATGATGCAGGAACGCAGTGACATTAATGGCTTTTGTACCAGTAGTAGTACTACTAACTGCTACTACTAGGCTACTCAGTAACAGTAGTTATTTAAACGTTATTGTACCACGACTACTGCTACTGAGTAGTAGTAGTAGTTGTAGTATTACATGGCTTTAATTAATCAATTAATCGGTTTGAATCAATTTTCCTCTTAATAGCCAATTGCCTAAAACCCATAGTAATGCCATGTGACTTCTTGCATTTTTGTTTTGGTCACGTCATGTTAAATAAAAAGTACATGGTTAGTGGAACTGCTTTAAGTTCAATTCTTTATGTAAATATTAATATATTTTACTAATGCACTAACTTAGAGTTAGAGATTCTTCTGAGAATATCTTCCATATATAGTATAGCAAAGTATACAAACAAACAAACAAACAAACAAACAATATCCAAGTAAAATTGGTACATGATCCTTAACTGAATTGAAAATCAGTGTTGAATCGAATCGGGTCCTTGTGAAATGAATCCAATCGAATCGATTTGGGAAATCCGAATCTACCCAGCCATTGAACTAGCTACTACTGTCACTGCTGATACCACTAGGCTACTACTACTACTACTACTACTACTACTACTACTACTACTACTACTACTACTACTACTACTACTACTACTACTACTACTACTACTCAGTAGCAGGAGAAGTGGTGCAAAAGTATAACTCATTCAGCCGGGAATTGAACCCCGATTTCTCGTTTAACAGCCTGTCTCCTTAAAACAAAAATCTCTGAATCTAATCATCATCTAATGCAATCAGAGTAAACTGCCTCTAGCGGCCAGGATTGCCATTGCGCTGCTGCATCATTAAACTCCTGGATTCTTTGAAAGCTGAATAGACGTTTTATGCCAGATAAAGTTAGGTCCCCTGGAAAAGTAGTTTCACCGTTTGGATCTAATTCCCTGAGGATAATGCGCACGTCTTGCTTTTTCTCGGCACTTGTTGGCCCGTACATTCACCGGGATCCATGAATCTGTCCAGAACCTTTTGGTTTCGTTTCTTGTGAACTCGGCCTGAACCGCTGCCAGTCCCGTGCTCGCCTTGAGACCCTTCGCTGCAAAATTATCTTCAGATGTGTTTCCTTTTCATACAGTGTCTGTTGGCCTCATGGACCTGTTGGCCTGATGATTAAACCCAAATCGAAATAACGGGAAATCAAATTCCCCTCATGCTCCAGTGTGTGTGGATGATGGAGCGTCTCGTTCTCTACCCAGATATGATTGCGTAACTTATTTCGCAATAATGATTGCGTTTTATGGCTAAACTATCGCGTTTTTTGCAAAGCATTGCGAAATAACTCAATAATACATTTTCTCGGGCTGTCCGCTGGTGGGCTCCGTAGTTTTAAGCATGGATCTGGGATATTACATTCATTTTAGGCGACCAGGAACAGCAAGTCCGAATTGTACGTACACATTTTTATGCCTATGAAAGTTTGTGGAGGTTGAAAAGTGATGGCGTGATTTAACTATCTTTAAGTTGAGAGCGCTTAAAGACCACACCAGCAACGCGCAAACACTGGGCATATGAAGAGCTCTGTCATAGCTTTTGCGCTCACAACATTTTCACCCCTCACTCGATGCACGCGCCCCCGATCCCTGTGGACCGCGCGCGGTGATGTGCTATAAGCGCTCTAACTCTCGGAGAGGAGCCTCGGCTCGTGTGCTCCAGAGCCAGATTTATGGACAACAGCAACAACCAGAAGTTCACAAATTCAGAGAGGCAACATTCTGCTTTCAGAGCCATTTACCTTATCTCTCTTGTTTGCTCAGAGTTTACAGGTGTTAGATAGTTGTTACAGCCCTGTAGTCAAAACCGGTCAGTCCTTCACTCAAATAACTGTACAGTTTACAGTGTCTGGGTCAGATTAACCTCAGCATTCTTTGAGTCTTTCTTATTTCTCATTTTAAAATTGTTATTACATTTTATTTTTTTGCTTCAATAAATGTTATTGAGACAATTTCTTCCTTTCTTTCTTTTTTTTTTTATTTTGTTTAAAAATCTATATGTTTGCAAGAGTTACATACCTGGTCCGGCAGTGACCGTTTGTCAAGTACAGACACCTGTATCTGGACAGTTCTTATTCTCAGCAGCCAATGAGAAAGAAGGGGGTGGTTTACAACAAACAAAGCAGATGAACCCGTGCACTTCACATCTGTGTAACTTCTGTAATATCTCAATGAAATGGTGTAAAGATAATTATAATGCAATAATATTTTCTGTTGAACATCATTTTAATAAGTGTACAATTGGGTATTTTAACCTCCTGAGAACGTGTGTGTGGTTGAAAGCCAGATTGGTGTATTCCTCACTGTGAAACAACTGAATCATAATGAAAAAGGAAGGTACCAAAATGACCCTGATCCAATGTTTACATACCCCAGTTCTGTGTATTTCCCCCTTTAGCATCAATAACAGCTTGGAGTGTTTTGTGGTAGTTGTGGAGCAATGTTAATTTTGACAACATATTTTAATTTAGTTTTAGTCTTAGTCTTTTGACGAAAATGTAATTCAATTTTAGTCTAGTTTTAGTCAAAAAAAATCTTAAATTTTAGTCTAGTTTTAGTCGACTAAATTTAAGACTAATTTAGTGGACTTTGCATTGATAATATTCATTATAATCATATTTAATCTTGTTCCTCTGCTTCATGGAGCTGCTCCACATGAACAAAGCTCAGAGCTGATCCTTTGGCAGTGAATTTACATGATCTGAGGCTCTTTCAGACGGTCAATAGAAGTTTGGATGATTTTAGTCTCTCCCTTTCATTTGTATTTAGTCTTATTTTAGTCGACTAAAATATCTGGACATTTTAGTCATAGTTTTAGTCTCATGAAATTTTTTTTATTTAGTTTTAGTCCAATTTTAGTCGTCAAAAATATCACTTTGACTAAAATTAAGACTAAATATTTTAGTCGACGAAATTAACACTGTTGTGGAGAAGGTTCTGTTTATAATCTAATGGTAAAACGGCCCATTCCTCTTGATCATAAACTTTTGATCAGGGTCATTTTTGGTTCTTTCTTTTTTCATCATGATTTAAAAAGAACAAACTCCGTCGTTTTGCCACAAAAGGCTTCACACAACTAACACACCTTCATAATCTTTCTGTCAGGGTATGTAAACTTTTGAGCACAACTTTGTCATTTATTGTCTCATATGTTTGCCAGTGTGACAAAGCCGTAATAAAAGTTGTCAGTTATTAACCCAAAATGGATGCCAGTTTGTAACAACAAGGTCAAAGTTAAGACAACAGTGGAGCTGCGGAGGTGAGAGAAATAACAAAAAGGCCGTTATAATAAATGACAATTTATTATAAAGATTACAATCTGTTGTGTTGCAGAGCGTCGCAGTGGCCATGCTGACCCGTGTGCTCTTTAGATTTAGAAAAAAGGAAGAGAAAAAACTACAAAGTACACGCACACCACTCAATCTGGAAAGTACAGACATACCAAAAAGAGAAAGCTTGGAATGAGAACATTACATTTGTGAACCCAGGTCCAGAATCTTCCACACTGGTCAGAGTCTAGTCTCACTCAAACACAGGAAAGCAGCTGTTTAATCAATTTCACCTTTTGAACAATGTACACAACAGCCACTTCTGTCTTTGATGTTTAAATACAAACCAATGGACTTAAGTTACTGAGTTTTCTTTACCACGGTGTGTCGGAAGGCTATGTTGAGATAAATGTACAATAAATAGATTCATACTAGACAATTCCCAATACATGTGTAAAAATGTTTATGCTCTGCTCATTCAAAACTAAAATAGCAAATGTCCAGGAGTTTTTTCAAGTAGTGCTTTGTACACATCCAAATCAATCGGTTCAGAGTTTTATAGGTTTCTAGTAACAGTTAAAATATGGGGTTTCTTTCCAAATACACAAACACATTTTCCAAACAAAGGTAACGTCGTTTATAAAGATCTGACATTGGTCTGATGTCCTATTGTTACAAGCATGAGAAATAACAAACCAAAAAATTCTAGCAGCAGGGTTAGCGTTTTGGCAAAAGAAAAAAAAAAAAAGTTGAATTTGTAATGGAAGAAATAGGTTCTGCGACATTTAAGTGCATATGACAGGTGCTTACTTCTGATGGGGAAGGGTTAGTCTACACCACTTTAAAGGTGCACTATGTAACTTTGTATGTGAAAAAAACAAACTCTTGATATTTGTGCATTCCGTATTTTCCGGAGTGTAAGACGCACTAGCCAAAAAATGCCTAATGAAGAAAAAAACAACAGGCTGAATAGGCGTACGGTATGCTAACGTAACACATTGATACATGAAGGAGGCGTAACTGCACCGTTGACAAACTCTTCCAAGTTTTTCAAGCTCTCATTTGCGATCTCGTTGCTCTAGCTGGGGCCATCTAGCTTTTAGCCCATGATTAGCTTTGTTTTGTTTTCTTCATTGTGGGTAAGAATGATCTCCGCTTTCTCGCTCTCACTTTCTTTCTGCTGCTCAACTAGCCTGCAGTGCCCTCTAGCGATATGTGAAATTATATATTTGAATAAAAATTAAAAATTAAAAATCACATATTGGTGTATAAGACCCCTCCCAAACTATGAAAAAAGTGCGACTCATAGATACAGACGGCGTCCCTGGGATTACCCATATATGGCCATGTTTTGAAACAGTTAACTTGGAGAAAAATCTATTCATAACAAATGTTGAATTAGGAATATAGTTTTCTACTAAACAAAGATTAAAAAGACATGAAGTGGTTCAACAGCCCATAAATACATGAAAAAAACGGAGAATGTTAACATGATGCAACATATTAGCATCGTGCTAATGCTAACGCTAGCTAGCGCTTGCTATGACTGCCATTTTTTCGCTTCTACTGAACAATCTGCTGTGAAAAAACATCCATATGGACCTTATTTTAGGTCGACTTTATTTGTATGTGATAAATAAGTTTATATTTTGCCAGAAAATGGTTAAAAAGAGTGTTGTGTTGTGTTTCCCAAAATATTCTGTTTTCCCCCTCGGCAAGGCCACGCCCCCTTCTATGACGCCATGCCGTCTGTATCTATAGTCCGGAGAATACGGTGTGTGACCTTTTAGTGACCTGAGTCCTAGGTTTCGTTTTCCACAAAGAACACATTCCATCAGAAAAAATAACTAATATGATTTGAAGTTCACTGTTATTTTGGCTTTGTCTATTTTCCTCTTGGTTTGCCTTTCACACTGGTCCACACTAGGACTCCTTTTAAAGTGACTGCTAATATATCATCGTATAAACTTTGTCTACCACATTTTATGTTACATGATAGCTACATTTTGCTAAACTATTTATCATAGACTAATGGGCTATACATCCTCTAGTTCTTTGAATTCCTGTCATAGGTTTTCTTTCCCCAGTAAAAAGGCATCTTGATGAAGTTGTAAAACTGTGATTGTGGGACGCCGTTGTAATAAAGTCTGATAAGTGTAGGTTTCTGGCCAATGCAGGCGCAGAACCATTGATTGTGCTTTTAGGATCACTGTAAACTGTGTCGTAAAATTAAAATTGGTTGAATGGTGTAGGAATATCTTTCAAATTTATCTTTACTACAGAGGGACAATGTTTAGTAAGGCAACCCTCTGTTGTTGGAGACAATGTAGAAAAAATATATATTGCACGGTTTTATAAGCATTTATCCATAACAACAATTTAAACTTAAATGTTATATATTTTTTTTATACTACACCTGACGTTCTCTGTTTCATCCAAGTCCCCGGCCCCTGGGACCAATACCGTATCGGGAAGTTGGAATACATAACCATATGAAACATTTTCATAATAGCATCTTTATTTTATTCTCTGTGGCCTAAGGACTGTTGTAACTCAGGAGTTTTCTTATGGCCTTTGTAAAGTGGTTTAAGGAAGCTCAATTTATGGCGGTGGGTCCGTATATGGCACAAAGTTGTTTAGTCATCTTTTACTGCTAAGTTTGAAGAAACGGAAATACGACTGACATTCAACCTAAAAATCACTGAGGGGAAGGAAAACACTATTTTCTGTACAAATGGCTTCAAACAAATAGCACCTTGTACAGTGAGCCCTCAATAAGCAGGTTATAAACCAGAGAGGTTTATAGTTGGAGCTCAACTTTAGCTCTCCCTGAAACACAGCACAAAGTCACACTCATTGACAAATCATTGTGAATTTCAATCCTCATAAAGATGAGCTTGAAATTCAACTCATTGCCAAATCATTAGAAATTAAAACTTATCGCCATATATAAATTGTTACTCATCACCACTACATATTATTACTTCTTATTTATTAACTAAATCATTTGCATTGATATATAAACTAATAATAAAATGTTTTGTGATATTACAAACAATCAAGCCACAAAAACAAGTAGTTCCCTCTTCTAACTGGGATTGTTTCCCCAATCCATAACCAAATAGTGTGAGCCATTTAGAGATTCAGTTTAGTTAAACGCATCTAAATCCATCCATCTTTTACCACATACCCAGTACATAACTAAATGTTCTCAATTATGTAATACAATGTGTGAAAGTAATATGAATAGTTTGTAATTTTTTTTGTTAATTTTTGCCAGTTTGAGATTCTGTAATAGCCACAGAAAACGGCTAAATGAATACAAGAGAACAATTTAAGTAATGTTTATGTGTATATACTATTAAAAGAGATTTCCTAATGTCTGACCAAAAAAGTAAGGATTTGATATCACAGTTAGGGTGTCTAAAGGTCATTTTGGTCAGAGGTTGAGGGTCAAGTTGGTCCATCCAATAGCTGTCGTAGAGCTCTCTCGATGTTGATCCTGTGTCCCAGTCTGGTGACCCCCAGCTCCACATAGTCCTCTTTGGTGAGGGCGGGCAGGTGGGAGCCTTCAATCTCGTGCTCTTGGAAGCGCTGGCGGTGTTCAGCAAGCCCAACACTCTCCAGCCAATCACCCACATCATATTTATTCCACAAGTTGAGGGGCCGCTGCCTCCATGGCCGAAGAGCCAGCAGGGGCCCACTGAGAACTGGGGAGGGACAAGGAGAGGCATGTGGCGAGGGTGAAGGGGAGCGGGAGCGGGTCCTTGCACTGGCACTCCTCATAACAAAACGAACTTCTTTTGGTTCTGAAGGCAGACTCAGGCTGGATGACTTCAGGATGGTGAGACCTCGACCTGAACTGAGGTCTGGCCTTTCTGGACAAGTAGTGGGAGATGTGGCAAGTCCAATGGCTCTTTCAGCAGGGGAAGGAGATGGTGACGGGCTACGGCGGGTGACAGGATAGCGGCTGCCTGGTCGTACTGTATAACTGGCTCCGAATCCTCGCTGAGAAATAGTGTGAAGTTCACCTAAACTGGAAAACAACCTGTAACAAATCGAAGGTCAAACAATATTAATATGAATATAAGCTTTAGACCTGAACAAGATAAAACATGCAAAAACATTGTTTCACGACAGGAACACAACAACCCTGAGCTGAAGTCACACATCACAGACAGTGTTTTTTTTAACAAACATATTTTTAAAAAGCAAATTCTTCCAAGTGGAAATTACTGGTGTTTAGGGCCAAGTAGTGGACACGATTCTGTCTGTGAACAGATCATTAAGTTCCTGTTGCTTAAAACAAGTGAGTAGGGATATTGGTTTTTAGAAGTTAGTACAGTGCAGTGGAGATGTTAGCTCATAACTGTTAGCTATATTAATCATTTTGTACGAACGATTACTAAGATAAAACCTACTTTTATGACTGTCCACAAATCTGGAACAAAACAACATAACACTGTGAATATGGTTTTCTTCTAAAAACATATTTGTATAGCACAAAACAAATGTGTACGTGTGACTTGTGTAACTGTGGTGGTTAGTCTATTAATTTGATATTCTAGTAACTATTACATGCTGAATGTATTCGTGCCATACCTGGCACCTCCCACAGGTGACCTCCTGCCAGGGTCGAGGGGACTGGGCTCCTCTCCCAGAGAGTGACTGTCCTTGTTCAAAAGCTGCAAACGATTGGCCAGATCCAGGCCAGATCCCGCTCGACCACTTAATTCTAGAGCTGATGCCGAGCGGCTTGTAAGATCTACAGCTGATCCAGATCCCTGGCCTCCCAGCGCCGCTGGCCGTACACCGTCATCTGGACTGAATCCTCTTCGTTCATCTGCCCTATCATCGAACCCTCCCCACAGCTTGGACCTCCTCTGGAAAAGATACCGCCCAGATCCACCAGTGGGAGAGGAGCACAGGGGGGACAATGGTGAGGATGCTGCTGAGGGCAACAATTCACTGTCAGATGACTGTTTCAATAGAGGATCGCGCAGAGAAGACCGCCCCCTACCAATAGGGGAGCGGAGGCGAGGCTTGAGTGCTGAAGGGGACGTGGCAGCGGAGGAGGTGTGAGTAGCTGGAGGGGATGAGGGGGAAGTAGGGGCAGTGGGTGAGGCTAAAGTGATGGAGGGTGGCAGTGAGCTGGGTGATGATGAACCATCTTGTAGACGCTCTTCACCATTCTCCTCATCTCCACGCCTTCCCAAAGAGTCAGGACCAGCTTCTCCAGCACCTCCCTCTGCACACCGCCGGGGCACCAAGGACAGGGAGGATGGGGGTGGAGGAGCATTGGCATTGCTGAAGCCAGGGGGTGGAGTTACAAGTCCAATTCGCCGCAGCTCCTCCCTTGTCTCTTCATCACTGGATGATAAAAGAGCAGGAGGCAGAGTCACTGTGTAGGCCCCGCCTTCCTCCTCGGAGCTACCCACTGTCAGGCTCCTACGCCTTTCAATCAAAGCACTGTGACTCTCATTGGCTAGATTTGGCAAGGGGGAGGGTCTCCAGCGCTCAAGAGAGGGGGCAGCTGGAGATGTAACCCCTCCCTCAGTTTCTGGGCGCTCCACCTGTCCATCAGGGAAAAGGGGCGGGGTTATGCGTTTATGCCTTAGTTCAGGACTGGTTTGAGGGGTTGCACGCTTAGTTCTCTGTTCAGGACTTGTCTGGGGAGTGGTGCGTTTAGAACGGGGTTCAGGGCTGCTCTGTGGCGTGCTGATTGGGGTGCGTTTGTGTCGACCTTCTGGACTGGCCGCTGGGGTGGGGATAGGGGTTGTGGAGGCAGAGGCATGTTTGCTTCTTGGTTCAGGACTAGGTGTGCGAGCAGTTAGGGCGCGTTCTCTTGCAGCAAGAGCTAGGGCTAATGGAGAAGAGGGATCTAAAGATAAAAGATTCACAATTATTTACGCACTTAAAAATATTTTCCACTCACAGTATGAAAAACAGATTAAACAAAGTTTTATTTGATCCCACTGACCCAAAGGTTTCCCCGTGAGGGGGTGGAGGAAAGTGTGGGGTGTTGGTGAGGGAGACAGGACAGGCGCCGGAGGAGGAAGCTCGCCGAGGTCATCCATTGAGTGACTCTGAGTCAGGAGAAGGGGTGGCTGGTTATCTGAGCCTGCCCCTTCCACGGACAGGAAAAGGGATGACCTTCGGCCTTGGACTCGGGCACGCTCAGATAGGACCTGCTGCTGATACAACTCAGCCCTGCTGGGACTGCTACTCCCTTCCTGTTTGCCATCATGATCTTTGACCCCAAGGCCTAAGTGAGAACAACAAAGTTAGTGTAGGCTAACATAAATTGTTTCACGACAAATCAAACATTTCTAACCTTGTTCCTCAACAGGAAGTTGTTTTAACAAAGGTGACTTCCTTCTTTGGGGTTTTGAAGGGGGAGCTTGCTGTCCTACATTTGCATAAGGGTTTTCTATAGCTCGTCCTCGCCGGCGTTGCAATGGTGAGTGTCCAAGAACAGGACTCGTGCTGTGCAAGGAAAGAGTGGAGGTATGTGTGGCGGTATGAAGAGCATGTGGAGCAGCAGGGTGTGCATCAGACTGCAGCGGTGGCGGAGTGTCCTGCAAAATGATCATGGACCTGGCTTTCCTCTGCCGCTCTGCATGGGCGTGGCTTCTTGCTGGAGAATCGCAAAGCTCTGGAAGTCTTGGTTCAGTCCCTGGTTTAAAGCTGGATCGAGCTAGCCCTTCCCCTCGGGCTGGAGGAGGCGGTGGAAGGAAAGATGGAGGTGGTCCAGACTCGAGGATATACAGTGAGGACATAGAGGAGGCAGAGGGTGGGGGAGGAGGGGCGGTCTGAGGAGGAGGAGGGATAAAGCTGTCCGTTAAAGATGAGCTTCGAGGAAAACGGCTCTCGTTGATTAAAGCAGAGATCCGGTCATCCTCAGGAGTACCTGTGGTCATATCAACGTCATCTGTCTTTTCAATACACGCAAAATGATGTGCCATCGGGTTAAAGTGATAATCTGTAAGTTTACATGTTTTACAAACTTTCATAGATTGAATTCCTGGTGCCATCACTTTGAACTATGAGACTAGCTTTCCTGTCAGGAGAGAAGGGGGATTGAGCTTGATTGTTTACTTTTGAAAGTTTATTCTCGCTCTCCTCATTTTGCAAACTGGGAGTGGCTCTCTGGTCCAATCAGGAGGGGATGGCGGAAATTGATTGTTAACTTTTGAAATTACTATCTATCGCCTTATTTTGCAATCTTACAGACTATCACTTTAATGTTCGCCCAGTTTGATTAAAAAAACAACTTTAAATATACAACATGTACAAGAAATATAACTGTGTTGCGCAGTATAGTATCTTACCGAAGCTTTTAGTTCTGGACATTCCTCTTGGTAAAGGCATGATGCTTTTCTCTGGGGGTGAGGGGGGAACCAAGCCCTGGCGTTCAAACAATGCCTAAATGAATAGAACAATGAAGTCAGGGATCCATTAACTGTGCTATATGTAACAGATGGTAACACATTACATTTATCTCCGCCTGAGTGATTCTCCGGCTAGTCGGCCTCTGTTTGACTGTAGCTGCTCTAAAGTCGTCTGATGGTCGGGATCTGAGAACAACTTCTTGAGAACCTCCTGCTAACATCTCATCCAGTTTCTCTGAACACAAACAACACATGCATTTTAGCTGCACTGTAAATATTATCAGACACATGCCACAGACTGGCACAACCACACAGATTAGTACAAACACGAGAAAAGTTTTGCTTCTGAAAAAAAAAAAAATCAGAATAGAAAATAAAAGTTAAACAACATGCAAGAGGGGAACTGAATGTGTTCCTTTTCAGTCTTCCTTTGAGTTACAAGACAATAATATTACAAAGTACGCCACAAATAAAATGATCGACACATAAAGACACACAAAATCTTGTGCACCAGAACCTTGTGACTCACCGTAGCGGCGCCTCCTGGCTGCAGAAAGAGCAAGGATCACAGCACAATAGTACTTTATTGTTTTTGCACTGTGCAAAGGTGTGCAATACTGAAAAGGTATCTGAATCTGACTTAGTGATCATTCCAAAACCTTTTGTTGAAATATTACAGCATATATTACACAGACTTAAAATTATTGTACACAGCAGGGATAGTCAAGTTTGCTTGGTCATGGGCCGTTTTTTGTCCTTGACAAAAGCTGGAGTGCTCAACAGGACCGGATCTCAAGTGTTGCTGCCTACAAAGAAATGTTTCATTCTTCACATAGACTAAACAGGATAATCTGAGAATCTTACCCAGATCTTCAAAAGGATTGATTATATTTTCACTTTCATTTTCCTGGTGGTCCGACCTCAGACGCACTTTTGAGCCGGTCAGACCAGATGCGAGAACAGGCCCACATTGGCCCACAATAAAATTTTTTGCTGTAGTTGCACGTGGTTCAGAATGTAATTTTACCCTTACTCTGGTGTTTTTTAATATCCCTCCGTTGGCATGCTTCCTTGAGTTCCAGATATTGTCTTATAATGAGGGCGGCACGGTGGTGCAGTGGTTAGCACTGTGCTTCACAGCTAGAAAATCCCGAGTTCATGCATAATAGGCTAGTATGAATGTAGTGTGTGCTGATGGCAGCCTCGCTTCCTTCAGTCTGCCCCAGGGCGGCTGTGAGTCCAGCCCTAGTTACAGGCGTTTAGATCTATGTCATGTGCAATCGAATTTCTCAAAATCATCCAAGGAATATACACTGAAGAGCTGGATTTGGCCCCCGAGCCTGACGTTGCCTACCCCTGGTGTAGAGGGTAAAGTATGTATTTGCCTTACCTATGTCCTCTAGGTCAGCAGTCATGGACTTAGATCTAAGGGTCAAAGAGGTGCTGGGGGCTCTTTTAGGAGGAGGCGGAGCTACAACACACAAACAGCAAGCCTTAGTGACTATCAGTGAGACTAAAAATAAACTGGAATATTAATAGATAATATTAATATAATGCACTAATCTCATGCAAATTAAATAAATATTCACAGAATTAGATGTTCGTGCGCACCTTTCTTCCTGAGCAAGTTGGACTCAGATTTTCGGGAAACAGACACAACCTTCATGAGCAGACGGCTTCCTCCCTGACGGATCAGAGACACCACTTGGCGATGACCCACCTTTACCACATCAGCGCCATTTACCTGCACATAGACACACCTTTTATGCAGTTTAGTCCATAAAGAGAGTTTTATTATTTTCAATTTCTTGAATAACTGTTACCTCAATAAGAAAATCTCCGGTCCTTAAACCTGCCCTCCATGCCACCCCTCCCTGATCAACTGACTCCAAATACTGCAGTGCAGGGAAGGCAGGGGTAGGTGCAAATTCTTCAATAGGCGTTTCAGCTGAGTTTAGAAAAATAATAAATAAATAAATAAATAAAAGCTTAAATAACGTTTTAAAGTGTGTGAACAAACACGTCACACGACACTGCAACTTTACCTTTAGCTCCTCTGAGGACAAAGCCAAATCCCTCGCTCTCCCTCTTTTGTAAAACTGCGGTCTTCTCTTCAATCACATAGTCACTAAGATGACAACAAAATACAAATCAGTGTTTTTGTGCGTTACTCACTCTTTATTTGACTCTTTACGTGTTTGTCAGTGTACCTGTAGGAGGTGTAGTTGTCATAGGACCCAACAGTGTAGTGTCTAAACAGTCTTTTGGTCCGGTCCTCTCTTGTCTCTGAAGAAAACAAAACAAAACACATTTTACAGTGTGACAGTTGCATTATTGGAGTTTTATTGTCTGCAAAGCACATCTACCACATTTTAAATTGTGAAGTGGCTGAACCTTAAAGTATGTCAGCTGACATTTACCAAGTCTGGGGTCGTACTGTCTCATTTGTACTTCTTCCACGCAGTCAGCCGGAAACCAGCCAGTGCGCCCTTTAACAGTGCCTTCCCAAAATCCTCCTTCACCGATAGACAGTACTGCAAGTCCACATAAAAGCTTGGTAAGATCTCTTCAATGCTTAGGGACTTTACTTTTTTATTTACAAGGAATTGCCTAATATGGAAGAATGATTGGATAAAAACTGTATACATTTAACAAGCATGAATATGTTTTGCTATACTTAAGTTTAACTAAACTGAAAATGCTTTAAATGATAGTTGCAGAGAGCAGAATGGACCTTTGACCCTCTCCCCTCGGTGTAGCTGGATTTCTGAAGCTCCCTGAGGGACATAAGAGCGAGTGGCAATGAAAGTGCGTCCCGGCACAGCACTGTACAGACGCCTCTTCCTCATCTGAGGGGTCAGAGGCGGGGAAGAGGGAGGGCTCGTCTCTACATTCCCTCCTCCACTTGGGCTGCACACAGAGAAACACAGGAAACTCACATATTGTATCAGCCATTTGACTGCAAACGGCCGGTATCTACCTAAGTCTGCGCGTGTGCCGCCTCAGCGAGTGAGTGTGTCCGTCGTGATGCGTCTCCAGGCTCTGAAGAGAGGGTCCAGGTGAAGAGGCGGGACTTTCCAAAGCGTTATCACTTGCTGAGCGGATCAGGGAGCGAGGAGACGACAGCCCGTTCCCAGTCCTGGTGCCACCGCCTCGACGCCTCTTTGTGTAAGAGGGAGATTCTCTAAAGGGGACTACTTGGACACAAACGCACATATGAACACTGTCAATCAAAATGCGAGCGGATCGTTTACTGTGAAAACACCCCAAACATGGACTCACCAACGTCAGAGGGTTTGTGGATCTTAATGATTTCAGCCAGATCAAAATTACCAGCAATGATCGCCACCTTCAGATAAACATGGTGCAACTTTGAGCCTTGAAGCAGTTTTGCTCCTAACTAACCTAATTCTGATTTGTTTTACCTGAAACGCCGTCTGGTTATTATAGTTTTTGACGTCTTTATTGGCCCCTCTGAACAGGAGCACTCTGGCACAGCTGTCCTGTAAAGAAGTATTCATGTTACTTTTGATAAGGCCAAAGACTGAAGTTGCAGCAATAACAGTGGTTGTGTGATTCTGATTACCTGGTTGTACAGAGCGCAGAGGTGCAGTGCGGTGTTTCCTGATGCATTCTGGGAGCCCATGTCAGCTCCGTAAAATAGCAGGTGCTCCAAGTGCTGCACGTTACCATAGCGACACGCCTGAACTCGCACACAGACGCCCACAAATACACACACAAATACACACACAGACACACACACACACACACGCATAATTGCACGGAGTTGACTTCATCAGTTCAAGTGATTAAGCTTTGCATGTTATTTATATGCGTGTGCTTGTCACCTGATGAATCTCCTGCCAACCATTTTCATCCGTTATCCCTGAAATCATCAAGGAAGGGTTAACAGGAAATAATCTTTAATATCTTTGCATCATTGTCTGTTTGTAGTGGTGTGTGACAGCTAGTTGTGGCAGAGACCCTTACCTATTGCGGCATGGTCCTGTAATAGCAGCTCACAGCAGTAGGGGGCGCCTCCAACCATGGCAGAGTGGTAGAGAGGAGTCAGGCCTCTGCTGTCTTTGTAATCCGGAGAGGCTCCCAGGTCCAGTAATGTCTACGGGAACGCAAACAGCGTAATTAAACACTATCGTCACTTTATATTTCCTCGCTAAAAGTGATCAATCTTCAAGCGTTATACGAGTTTCTCACAGAGAGAGCT